>NC_133317.1:10994102-11027406 GCF_012295235.1 Primulina huaijiensis | reverse complement strand
GAGTTGTAGAGTAGAACATTGTCCCCTTCCTTGAATTCCCTCTCGATGATTCGCTTATCATGGGCCCTCTTCGTCTTCTCCTTGTATGACAATGC
This sequence comes from Primulina huaijiensis, assembly GCF_012295235.1. Taxonomy (NCBI): domain Eukaryota; kingdom Viridiplantae; phylum Streptophyta; class Magnoliopsida; order Lamiales; family Gesneriaceae; genus Primulina; species Primulina huaijiensis. Next base: position 11,027,311 of record NC_133317.1, on the reverse strand, counting down.
AAGATCATATGCCAGGTTCCGGAATTCCTCTAACTGATCCAGTTGCAGTAGACGTCGTTCACCTGCATCAGTAAAATTAAAGTTCAATGCTTTTGTGGCCCAATACGCTCGATGCTCCGATTCTACAGGTAAATGACATGCTTTACCAAACAACAACCTATATGGTGTAGTGCCTATAGGTGTTTTAAAAGCAGTCCTATATGCCCAAAGAGCATCATCTAACCTGACCAACCAATCTTTCCTACTGACTCCCACCACTTTTTCCAAAATTCGCTTGATTTCTCGATTAGACACCTCAACTTGACCACTTGTCTGGGGATGATAAGGGGTAGAGATCTTGTGTGTGACACCGTATTTGTTCAAGAGTTTTTCAAATAGTTTGTTGCAATAATGAGTGCCACCATCACTAATGATTGCTCTCGATGTTCCAAATCTGTTAAAAATATTTTTCTTCAAAAATTTCAAAACCACCTGAGTATCATTAGTGGCATATGCTTCTGCCTCTACCCATTTAGACACATAGTCAACCGCCACCAAAATATATTTTTTCGTGAATGAACTGGGAAACGGTCCCATGAAGTCTATCCCCCACACATCGAATACCTCACACTCAATGATATTATTCAATGGCATTTCATGACGGTTAGAGATGTTACCTGTCCGTTGGCATCTATCACAAGCTGGCACATAAGAACGAGCGTCCTTAAATAGAGTTGGCCAATAAAAGCCACATTCGAGTACCTTAGATGCCGTCCTGGTTGGTCCGAAGTGACCACCTACCTCACGGTCATGACAATGATGGAGGATTTGCCCAAACTCCTCCTCTGCAACACATCTTCTTATCATAGAATCTGCACAAATTTTAAACAAAAATGGTTCCTCCCAAAAGTAATATTTCACGTCAGAGAAGAATTTCTTTCGTTGGTGAAATGATAAATTAGGTGGTGGAGAGCCTGTGACAAGAAAGTTAGCAAAATTCGCATACCAAGGACAGTGTCTCACCTCAAATAGTTGCTCATCAGGAAACCAAACATTTATAGCATGATCTACACTGTCATTACTAACCAACTCCAACCTAGACAGATGATCCGCCAAAACGTTCTCAACACCCTTCTTATCTTTTATTTCTAAATCAAATTCTTGTAGCAACAAAATCCATCGAAGAAGGCTTGGCTTTGCATCTTTTTTAGCCAGTAAATATTTAAGTCCAGAGTGATCGGTGTAAACAATGACTTTGGACAGAACAAGATATGAGTGAAATTTGTCGAGAGCAAATACTACTGCAAGTAATTCCTTTTCAGTCGTTGCATAATTCAATTGAGCCTCGTCTAAGGTCTTACTTGCGTAGTAGATTGTATGAAATACCTTGTTTTGCCGCTGGCCAAGCACAGCTCCCACCGCAGTATCACTGGCATCGCACATTACCTCGAACGGTAGATCCCAATCTGGAGCCACCAAGACAGGAGCCGTCACCAAGCGCTCCTTCAAATCCTCGTATGCCTGTAAAAAGTTAGAATTAAAATCAAATGGCACATCTTTCATAAGTAAAGAAGAAAGACGTTTGGCAATTTTAGAAAAATCTTTGATAAAACGCCGATAAAAACCGGCGTGGCCTAGAAAACTTCTAACTCCCTTTATGGATGTCGGAGGCGGTAGGTTCTTGATAACTTCGACTTTTGCCTTGTCCACCGCTATTCCGTTCTCCGAAATCTTGTGCCCTAGGACAATTCCCTCTTGTACCATGAAATGACACTTCTCCCAATTAAGTACCAGGTTCGTCTCCTCGCATCTCTTCAACACAGATCTCAAATTCTGCAAACACTCATCAAACGTTGCACCAAAGATAGAAAAGTCATCCATAAATATTTCAAGAAAAGTTTCAATCATATCATGGAATATAGCAGTCATACACCGCTGAAATGTAGCCGGTGCATTACAAAGACCAAAAGGCATACGGCGAAAAGCAAAAGTCCCATAAGGACAAGTGAACGTGGTTTTCTCTTGGTCCTCAGGTGCAATAGTGATTTGATTATAGCCAGAATACCCATCCAAGAAACAATAAAACTCGTGTCCCGCTAACCTCTCAAGCATTTGATCAATAAAGGGAAGGGGAAAGTGGTCTTTACGGGTGGCATCATTTAATTTCCTATAATCAATGCACACACGCCATCCCGTAACAGTCCTAGTGGGTATTAATTCATTATTTTCATTTGTGATCACAGTAATCCCACCTTTTTTCGGCACACACTGAACAGGGCTTACCCATGCACTATCAGATATAGGATAGATAATACCTGCATCGAGAAGCTTAATCGTTTCAGCCTTTACTACCTCTTGCATCTTTGGATTCAATCTTCTCTGAGGTTGCACAAGAGGTGAGTATTTGTCTTCCATCAAAATCTTGTGCATGCAAACTGATGGATTGATCCCTTTGATATCTGTCACCTTCCACGCAAATGCACTCTTGTGCGCTTTCAAAACTTCCACCAGTTTGTCCTCCATAACATCTGTCAAAGCAGCAGAAATAATGACAGGTAAAGTGTTATTCGCACCTAGGTATACATACTTGAGGTGTGGAGGTAGTGGTTTTAGCTCAAGTGTTGGTGGGTCCTCGATGCTTGACTTTGGCGGTGTCAAATCCCTTCGCTCTCCTAAATCCTCTAGTCGCATCTTCATTGGTTTTCTCCATGGATGGTTTGCATTAAAGTATGCCACTATTTCAGCTTTTCCTTTATCCAATTCATCTTCGCCCATTTCAGTAGTGAGAGTGGCCTCCAAGGGGTCCCTAAGAGCGTCCTGCACATAGTTAGACACAAGAGAATCAATAGCATCAATTCTATAACAACTATCAGCATGCAATGTGTGCTTAAGTGTATTAAAAACGTCAAAAGTAATCTCCTCTTCCCCCACTCTCAATCTTAACTTCCCTTCCTGTACATCAATCAGAGCCTTGCCAGTTGCAAGGAACGGTCTCCCCAAAATTAGAGGCATCTCCATATCCTCCTCCATGTCGAGCACCACAAAATCTGCAGGGAAGATAAATTTGTCCACCTTGACTAACACATCCTCAATCACTCCTCTTGGATACTTGACAGATCTGTCAGCCAGCTGTAAAGACATCCTTGTCGGTTTAGGTTCTCCCAATCCAAGTTTCCTGAACACAGAAAAAGGCATGAGATTGATACTTGCACCAAGATCACATAACGCTTTATGAAAAACAACATCACCAATCATGCAAGGAATAGAAAAACTCCCTGGATCTTTGAGTTTCGGTGGAATCTTGTTTTGCATCAAAGCTGAGCAGTTTTCAGTTAGACTTACCGTCATGTGATCCTCCAATTTTCTCTTGTTTGCTAAGATGTCCTTCAAAAATTTAGCATAACTAGGCATTTGCATCAAAGCATCGGCAAAAGGAATATTGATATGCAATTTTTTAAACACCTCTAGAAACTTACCGAATTGTGCGTCTAGTTTTGCTTTTTTCAATGCTGCAGGGAAAGGTGGAGGGATAATAATCTTAGACTGTGCAGTGGGTGCTGGTGTAGAGTTAGAAGACTTACCTTTAGATGTTGCAGTCTGCTCATCCCCTGCTTGAATGTTTTCTTTTTCCCGTGACTCTAGAACCTTTCCACTCTTCAACTCAATGGCCTTCACTTGCTCTTTTGGATTAGTCTCCGTGTTACTAGGCAAGGTGCCTGGCTCTCTACTGGCTATCATTTTGGCCAACTGCCCAATCTGATTCTCGAGTCCTTTTATCGATGCATCTTGGTTTTGGAGTCTAGTTTCAGTGGATGAAATGAACTTCGACATCATTTGCTCCAAGTGTGATTTTTCATCTCGAGTTTCATTTCGATACATCGGTTGCTTACTATACTGCTGTCCTCCTTGTGGTCGCGTTTGACTGCTTTGGCCACCCCATGAGAAGTTGGGGTGTTGTCTCCATCCAGGATTATATGTGTTTGAATAAGGATCATTCCTCGGACGGTTTTGAATCCCCACTTGATTCACTGGTGCCTCCTCATTTACATAGAAAGGGCCACTATCTTGACAGTCTTTAACATAGTGTTCCCCTCCTCATTTTTCACAAAATATCTCTTGCAGGCGCATCGCTGTCCCGTTTGTGTTTATGCTGTCTATTTTCCTGTTGAGTGCTTCTAATTGTGCAGTGACAGCTGAAAAGTCAGTTACCTGGTGTATTCATGCAGTCTTTCGCTGAGTGTTCCTTTCGGATTGAGGGTGATAGCTGCTAGCAGCCATCTCCTCCAGTAACTCATATCCCTCTTCGGCCGTTTTCCTCAACAGATTTCCGCAGGCCGCATCATCTATCATGGTCCGGTTAGATGAAATTAAACCATAGTAAAAAGTTTGGACCACTAACCCAAGAGGCAACTCATGATGTGGGCATCTGCGCAATAAGTCTTTGTAGCGCTCCCACGCCTCGTAGAGTGCCTCCTGCTCAAATTGAGAGAAGGTGGTTATGTCCGCTCGCAGCTTCATGGTTTTTGATGGAGGAAAGTACTTTAAGAGGAATGCCTTGGCCATATCATCCCAAGTTGTGATTGAACCTGCAGGTAAACAATTCAACCAAGATTTAGCTTTATCATTCAAAGAAAAGGGGAATAAGCGTAGTCTAACAGCATCATCTGAAACTCCATTAAATTTAAAAGTATCGCAAATTTCTAAGAAGTCGGCGATGTGAGTGTTCGGGTCATCAAGCGTATTCCCCCCAAATTGGACAGTGTTTTGGATCATTTGAATTATTGCTGGCTTGATCTCAAATTGGTTTGCCCTGACAGTTGGGCGCACTATGCTTGGACGTGCCCCGTCAAGCGACGGTTGCGCATACTCAAGCATGGGTATGCGCCTTGGCTCTTCGATTCTTAGATCTTCGTGATGCTCCTCCTCACGTTCGTTCTTGTTCATTATGTCTCTAAGTCTCTGCTGTTGTTGTCGTCTGCGTAATGTTCTTTCAAGCTCGGGATCGAATATCTCTAGTTCAGACTCGAGAGACCTTGGCATACACTGGATAAGAGATCTGGAACAGAATACGGAGCGAGTTCAAAAAGAAAAAAATAAAAATAAAAAAAAAAAAAACTGCTAAAGAAAATAGATAAAAATAAAGTTGTAGATTAACAGTCCCTGGCAACGGCGCCAAAAACTTGATCGAGCAAAACTTGCACTGTGAAATCCTTAATAAAAATATGGTTTTGTGTGCTCAAATTTAATCGCAAGTGCACGATGTCAAGTAATAGTATAATGTACGTGAGTACGAGTATCGTTCCACTGAAGACTGTATTTAACAATTATTATTTTCAGTTATTGAACATTTAGCAACGGAAATTGATTTGATTGTTTTACACTACTGTTCTTAAACAAGAAATGCAAATAAAAAGATTCAATAAATGCTAAACGAAGATAATATCTAAAATGGTTGATTAAGATTCAATGACAAGACGGATTTGTTGGGAATATCGGTTCACCTACCCCTCATTAATTAGTTAATTCGTTCGATATTGGTTTACGCTTCCGACAGGATTTCCTATTCAATTGAACACACTCTCTCGAGCTATGCCAAACTAATTCGACTCAATGAAGTAATTAAATATCTTTAATTATTTATCAAGAGTGAATTGCATTTCGATCTATGAAATCCCCTAGTTTTCGACCCTTCGGACTATGACTATCAACGCGTATCCAATTTCATATATCTATGTAAATTGTAGATCCACGGATTATACTACTCGTTCCTATCACAAGTTATTCTCTCGACTCACTCGCAATATGAAAACGTTGTTAAAATTAGCTATGTTCTAACAACACGGAGAAAACAATAGTATAATCAAGAATAAACCAGAAATCGAAACTGAATTCAATTAATTCAACGTTTTGGGGTAGGATCCCCTCAAATCCCAACAAATATGAAAGTTAGCTACTAGAAATCATGATTGAAATCAACAAAACAAAGTTTAGAAAATAAAAACTAAGTTAGAAATACTAGAATCTACGAAAAACGCAAAGAACGGTGCCCGGAAAGTGTCGAATCTTCAATCCAAGCGCTCAATCCTCTCCCAAGCTTGTCTTGAATCTTCAACAATGTCTGAATAATCCTCAAATCTCGACCCTCTCCTTGCCATATCAGCCACCATCCCAAAATAAGGAAAAAAATCGGCTGCCAAATCTTGCCAAAATTAAGTGGCGCTCGGGCGGTAGAGAATTACCGCTCGAGCGCCACACATTCTGTAAAACAAGTGCGGAGTTCATCTTTCGGCGCTCGGGCGGTAGAGAATTACCGCTCGAGCGCCACATATTCTGTAGTTTTTCTCCTTTGAGTCGCTTCTCGCGCTCGGGCGGTAGAATTTCACCGCCCGAGCGCCGTCTCTTCTGTCCCGAAACTTCTTGTTGGCACACTTTGCTCCGATTTCCGATTTCCAGCCAGTTTACCTGCCAATTCGATACGCCCAGGTGAGACATGATCAAATGAAAATGTTTACTCTACAATGCACAAAATGTAAACAAAAAGTACGCATGCACAATGCAAACACACACAAACTAATGCCACAAAACACGTAAAAACTACTACTATCAACCCCCTCATACTAACCTTTGGCTTGTCCTCAAGCCAAACAGGTTACAAACTACACTCAACATGCAACCAACACAGAATGAGGAGAATAAAACAAACTAAACTGATGGTGAAGTGGTAAACTGGCATCTATTGCCTCAGCGGGGTTGTGAACCACATCCATTTAGTCAAATCACAACATAAATCACCCCCCTTTTTCAGAACCTCACAATACAATAATATTTTTCCAAAAGATGTGGTCGTGTGTGCTGTGGATCTTTCTAGCTTGTGTTTCTGACAGTTTTATTCGCAAATCATGTGGGTTGCCGAATTAACCAGTCAACGCAAGTTTCTCTTTTCTGAGTCCTGTTTCTATTTGGGACCAACCAGTAAACACAAACAGTGGTAGAGTTCCATAGTTGAACAACAACAAAATGTAGGGAGTCAATAACCAACGGCTCAAGTGGTCAAGAAAGATGGGGAGTACGTAGATCATTTTCACTATGCACTTTGTCAGAAATTTTCTCTGACATTCCTCAACGCCTTACATCTCCATCTTTTTAGCCTTGGGGTAGGATTTCACCCCTTTTTGGCTCCCCCACACCTTACATCCCCTTTTTTATACCAAATTTTTTTTTTCTGGTGCATAGTTTTCTCATGCGTACTCCCTAGGCTTTGGATATAGTATATGTTTATTAGTCTGGCCTCGGAGCGAATTTATAGGTCCTATGCACGATTGGATGAAGGATGTTTGAGGAATACTTTTGATTTTCTACTTGAATTCATGTTACTGGGTAGTCACTCATTTCAACAGGTACTCATTCAAGTTCTACTCGCATCTTCTGTTTCTCCAGTTCCCCTCACAGATTATTTTGAACTTAACTATCATTGACACCACTATTAAAATCCACTATGTGCGCATAAACAAAATTTCAAAATACCGGGGGATTCATAACGAGTGATAGGTCTAAGTAACATGCTGTTCATTTAGCCCAAAATCATCACTGGCTACCAATCGTCTAAATTCACCATCAACTGACACTTATGCAAGATAAATATGCAAGCAAACCAAGACGAACGACGACCCCCTCATACTAAAGGTGTGCAATGTCCCCATTGCACAAAAGATGGGAAACACACATGCAAACATGAATGCAAACACAGCAACAAAAGCAAAAAATAAATGACCGAACGAACAATAATGCGGACCACAAATAAAGGAGCAGACAAAAGAAAGAAAAGAAATGCAAGGGAAACAGTAAACTCCCCTGATCAAGGCTCCTCGTCGTCGTACTCCGGTGGTGGTACTCCCGCGGCATCCCCTTGCGGGAGATAGTCATACTGGAACTGAAAAGGAGGAACGAACGGCGGCTGCGGTGGTATTGCCCCTGGTTCCATGCCCCCGTGGATGAGCATGGTGCGCATCATGGAATCGAGGTGGGTAAACTGTGCCTGAAAGTTGATGTTCATTTGCTCCTGGTGGGCCATGAAAGCAAGACTCTCGTCCATCTTCTCGTTCTGAGTGCGCCGACGGGGTTGTGGGCGACGAGGAGCGGCGATGCTAGATCCACCGGCTTCCTCCGCCTGAGTGGGGAAGTCCACCTGTCGTTTCGCCCTTTTTCGTTGTTCATCGTCATGACAAATTGGCTTCATCGGTTGAAGCCACTCCTCGTCGTCCCGGAAGTGTACCCCTGCTCGTGCACACAATTCGGATATGATGGTCGGAAAGAAAAGACCAACATGGCTGTTGCGAGCACTCAACATGATCTGAGAAGCTATAAGGTTGCCCACATTTATGTCATATCCTTGGGCCAAAGCAAAAAGTAGCACCGCTCGTTCCTTTTGTACCTCGCTTTTATGCGAGACGGGCATCATCCTCCGGGCCACAAACAAATACCACAGGGCAATGTTGGCTTTCAAGTATTTCTCATCAAAGCAGCTTGGCGGTCCGCCCAATGGTTTCCACATCGCACCCGGGTGGCATAGAGTCTCGATAATCAAATTGTAGTCGGGAGCAACTACCAACTCCTGGAAGTTAGAGTCATCGACCTCGGCCGTTTCTAAGAGGGAGTTTATCGTGGTAGAATCAAACGGCACAAGCTTTGCTCTAACAAATGCCCTATAATCAGTTCGTTCGCAGGCATTAGCGTAAAATTCCCTAACCACGGACACCACAGCCGCCTTAGGTGGCTCGCTAAATTTTTCCCAACCTCTTCTTTCCAATTCCACAAGAGTTGGCAAGTATCTATCCTCAAATGTACGACGGAATCCTCTTTCGGCAATGGGGTTTCTATGTATTCTAGCATGATCATATCTGTCCCTAGCCGCCGCATTCACAAAGCGAGTTCTATCAAACGAGGAGGAAGAGGAAGAACCGGGAGTACCTTTCGATTTCTTTGGTGCCATAGTGGAGTTGATGGAGATTTTGCCTTGAAGCGGATAAAAAAACCGGAGTGATGAATGAGCTTGTTTCCCAACCCAGATTGGTCCACCGTGCCGCGGATTTGGGTAAGGATTGAGCCCTGCGCAAAAAATTGAAAAGGGGGAGAAGAGTTAGAGTTAGGGATTTGATTTGGGGAAGAAAAGTTCAGAATGAGAGAAGGGGGAGAAAGTGGTCGCGCATTTTAATGAGCAGGCGCGCTCGAGCGGTAAAAAATTACCGCTCGAGCGCCAGGTTCTCGGGAATTATTTTGTGAAATAAATGGCCGCGCTCGAGCGGTAAAAAACTACCGCCCGAGCGCGGAGCTCTCGGGAAAATTTCGTTTTTCTATTTTTTTATATATATATAAATATAAGAACAAACAACATTAAAAATATAAAACAAAATCAAGAAAGATAAAATCAAATTAAATGCAAGAGAGGGGAAAGAAAAGTAGTTCTCAATTTACAGTCGAGAGCTAGACTGTCGGCCGGTCTCAGTTTGAATTTTCTTGGAACCGGGTGATTCCAAGGTGTGGCTCCATTATGCCACCCATGTAGTGCTTCAGTCGCTGGGCATTGACCATGAATGTCCCATCCTTCCCATCGTGCAGTTCCACGGCTCCCGACGGGTATACTTTAGAGATCACGAATGGTCCAGACCATCGTGACTTCAATTTTCCAGGAAATAGTCGCAATCGGGAGTTGTAGAGTAGAACATTGTCCCCTTCCTTGAATTCCCTCTCGATGATTCGCTTATCATGGGCCCTCTTCGTCTTCTCCTTGTATGACAATGCAAGATCATATGCCAGGTTCCGGAATTCCTCTAACTGATCCAGTTGCAATAGACGTCGTTCACCTGCATCAGTAAAATTAAAGTTCAATGCTTTTGTGGCCCAATACGCTCGATGCTCCAATTCTACAGGTAAATGACATGCTTTACCAAACAACAACCTATATGGTGTAGTGCCTATAGGTGTTTTAAAAGCAGTCCTATATGCCCAAAGAGCATCATCTAACCTGACCGACCAATCTTTCCTACTGACTCCCACCACTTTTTCCAAAATTCGCTTGATTTCTCGATTAGACACCTCAACTTGACCACTTGTCTGGGGATGATAAGGGGTAGAGATCTTGTGTGTGACACCGTATTTGTTCAAGAGTTTTTCAAATAGTTTGTTGCAAAAATGAGTGCCACCATCACTAATGATTGCTCTCGGTGTTCCAAATCTGTTAAAAATATTTTTCTTCAAAAATTTCAAAACCACCTGAGCATCATTAGTGGCATATGCTTCTGCCTCTACCCATTTAGACACATAGTCAACCGCCACCAAAATATATTTTTTCGTGAATGAACTGGGAAACGGTCCCATGAAGTCTATCCCCCACACATCGAATACCTCACACTCAATGATATTATTCAATGGCATTTCATGACGGTTAGAGATGTTACCTGTCCGTTGGCATCTATCACAAGCTAGCACATAAGAACGAGCATCCTTAAATAGAGTTGGCCAATAAAAGCCACATTCGAGTACCTTAGATGCCGTCCTGGTTGGTCCGAAGTGACCACCTACCTCACGGTCATGACAATGATGGAGGATTTGCCCAAACTCCTCCTCTGCAACACATCTTCTTATCATAGAATCTGCACAAATTTTAAACAAAAACGGTTCCTCCCAAAAGTAATATTTCACGTCAGAGAAGAATTTCTTTCGTTGGTGAAATGATAAATTAGGTGGTGGAGTGCCTGTGACAAGAAAGTTAGCAAAATTCGCATACCAAGGACAGTGTCTCACCTCAAATAGTTGCTCATCAGGAAACCAATCATTTATAGCATGATCTACACTGTCATTACTAACCAACTCCAACCTAGACAGATGATCCGCCACAACGTTCTCAACACCCTTCTTATCTTTTATTTCTAAATCAAATTCTTGTAGCAACAAAATCCATCGAAGAAGGCGTGGCTTTGCATCTTTTTTAGCAAGTAAATATTTAAGTGCAGAGTGATCGGTGTAAACAATGACTTTGGACAGAACAAGATATGAGTGAAATTTGTCGAGAGCAAATACTACTGCAAGTAATTCCTTTTCAGTTGTTGCATAATTCAATTGAGCCTCATCTAAGGTCTTACTTGCGTAGTAGATTGTATGAAATACCTTGTTTTGCCGCTGGCCAAGCACAGCTCCCACCGCAGTATCACTGGCATCGCACATTACCTCGAATGGTAGATCCCAATCTGGAGCCACCAAGACAGGAGCCGTCACCAAGCGCTCCTTCAAATCCTCGTATGCCTGTAAACAGTCAGAATTAAAATCAAATGGCACATCTTTCATAAGTAAGGAAGATAGAGGTTTGGCAATTTTAGAAAAATCTTTGATAAAACGCCGATAAAAACCGGCGTGGCCTAGAAAACTTCTAACTCCCTTTATGGATGTCGGAGGCGGTAGGTTCTTGATAACTTCGACTTTTGCCTTGTCCACCGCTATTCCGTTCTCCGAAATCTTGTGCCCTAGGACAATTCCCTCTTGTACCATGAAATGACACTTCTCCCAATTAAGTACCAGGTTCGTCTCCTCGCATCTCTTCAACACAGATCTCAAATTCTGCAAACACTCATCAAACGTTGCACCAAAGATAGAAAAGTCATCCATAAATATTTCAAGAAAAGTTTCAATCATATCATGGAATATAGCAGTCATACACCGCTGAAATGTAGCCGGTGCATTACAAAGACCAAAAGGCATACGGCGAAAAGCAAAAGTCCCATAAGGACAAGTGAACGTGGTTTTCTCTTGGTCCTCAGGTGCAATAGTGATTTGATTATAGCCAGAATACCCATCCAAGAAACAATAAAACTCGTGTCCCGCTAACCTCTCAAGCATTTGATCAATAAAGGGAAGGGGAAAGTGGTCTTTACGGGTGGCATCATTTAATTTCCTATAATCAATGCACACACGCCATCCCGTAACAGTCCTAGTGGGTATTAATTCATTATTTTCATTTGTGATCACAGTAATCCCACCTTTTTTCGGCACACACTGAACAGGGCTTACCCATGCACTATCAGATATAGGATAGATAATACCTGCATCGAGAAGCTTAATCGTTTCAGCCTTTACTACCTCTTGCATCTTTGGATTCAATCTTCTCTGAGGTTGCACAAGAGGTGAGTATTTGTCTTCCATCAAAATCTTGTGCATGCAAACTGATGGATTGATCCCTTTGATATCTGTCACCTTCCACGCAAATGCACTCTTGTGCGCTTTCAAAACTTCCACCAGTTTGTCCTCCATAACATCTGTCAAAGCAGCAGAAATAATGACAGGTAAAGTGTTATTCGCACCTAGGTATACATACTTGAGGTGTGGAGGTAGTGGTTTTAGCTCAAGTGTTGGTGGGTCCTCGATGCTTGACTTTGGCGGTGTCAAATCCCTTCGCTCTCCTAAATCCTCTAGTCGCATCTTCATTGGTTTTCTCCATGGATGGTTTGCATTAAAGTATGCCACTATTTCAGCTTTTCCTTTATCCAATTCATCTTCGCCCATTTCAGTAGTGAGAGTGGCCTCCAAGGGGTCCCTAAGAGCGTCCTGCACATAGTTAGACACAAGAGAATCAATAGCATCAATTCTATAACAACTATCAGCATGCAATGTGTGCTTAAGTGTATTAAAAACGTCAAAAGTAATCTCCTCTTCCCCCACTCTCAATCTTAACTTCCCTTCCTGTACATCAATCAGAGCCTTGCCAGTTGCAAGGAACGGTCTCCCCAAAATTAGAGGCATCTCCATATCCTCCTCCATGTCGAGCACCACAAAATCTGCAGGGAAGATAAATTTGTCCACCTTGACTAACACATCCTCAATCACTCCTCTTGGATACTTGACAGATCTGTCAGCCAGCTGTAAAGACATCCTTGTCGGTTTAGGTTCTCCCAATCCAAGTTTCCTGAACACAGAAAAAGGCATGAGATTGATACTTGCACCAAGATCACATAACGCTTTATGAAAAACAACATCACCAATCATGCAAGGAATAGAAAAACTCCCTGGATCTTTGAGTTTCGGTGGGATCTTGTTTTGCATCAAAGCTGAGCAGTTTTCAGTTAGACTTACCGTCATGTGATCCTCCAATTTTCTCTTGTTTGCTAAGATGTCCTTCAAAAATTTAGCATAACTAGGCATTTGCATCAAAGCATCGGCAAAAGGAATATTGATATGCAATTTTTTAAACACCTCTAGAAACTTACCGAATTGTGCGTCTAGTTTTGCTTTTTTCAATGCTGCAGGGAAAGGTGGAGGGATAATAATCTTAGACTGTGCAGTGGGTGCTGGTGTAGAGTTAGAAGACTTACCTTTAGATGTTGCAGTCTGCTCATCCCCTGCTTGAATGTTTTCTTTTTCCCGTGACTCTAGAACCTTTCCACTCTTCAACTCAATGGCCTTCACTTGCTCTTTTGGATTAGTCTCCGTGTTACTAGGCAAGGTGCCTGGCTCTCTACTGGCTATCATTTTGGCCAACTGCCCAATCTGATTCTCGAGTCCTTTTATCGATGCATCTTGGTTTTGGAGTCTAGTTTCAGTGGATGAAATGAACTTCGACATCATTTGCTCCAAGTGTGATTTTTCATCTCGAGTTTCATTTCGATACATCGGTTGCTTACTATACTGCTGTCCTCCTTGTGGTCGCGTTTGACTGCTTTGGCCACCCCATGAGAAGTTGGGGTGTTGTCTCCATCCAGGATTATATGTGTTTGAATAAGGATCATTCCTCGGACGGTTTTGAATCCCCACTTGATTCACTGGTGCCTCCTCATTTACATAGAAAGGGCCACTGTCTTGACAGTCTTTAACATAGTGTTCCCCTCCGCATTTTTCACAAAATATCTCTTGCAGGCGCATCGCTGTCCCGTTTGTGTTTATGCTGTCTATTTTCCTGTTGAGTGCTTCTAATTGTGCAGTGACAGCTGAAAAGTCAGTTACCTGGTGTATTCCTGCAGTCCTTCGCTGAGTGTTCCTTTCGGATTGAGGGTGATAGCTGCTAGCAGCCATCTCCTCCAGTAACTCATATCCCTCTTCGGCCGTTTTCCTCAACAGATTTCCGCAGGCCGCAGCATCTATCATGGTCCGGTTAGATGAAATTAAACCATAGTAAAAAGTTTGGACCACTAACCCAAGAGGCAACTCATGATGTGGGCATCTTCGCAATAAGTCTTTGTAGCGCTCCCACGCCTCGTAGAGTGACTCCTGCTCAAATTGAGAGAAGGTGGTTATGTCCGCTCGCAGCTTCATGGTTTTTGATGGAGGAAAGTACTTTAAGAGGAATGCCTTGGCCATATCATCCCAAGTTGTGATTGAACCTGCAGGTAAACAATTCAACCAAGATTTAGCTTTATCACGCAAAGAAAAGGGGAATAAGCGTAGTCTAACAGCATCATCTGAAACTCCATTAAATTTAAAAGTATCGCAAATTTCTAAGAAGTCGGCGATGTGAGTGTTCGGGTCATCCAGCGTATTCCCCCCAAATTGGACAGTGTTCTGGATCATTTGAATTATTGCTGGCTTGATCTCAAATTGGTTTGCCCTGACAGTTGGGCGCACTATGCTTGGACGTGCCCCGTCAAGCGACGGTTGCGCATACTCAAGCATGGGTATGCGCCTTGGCTCTTCGATTCTTAGATCTTCGTGATGCTCCTCCTCACGTTCGTTCCTGTTCATTATGTCTCTAAGTCTCTGCTGTTGTTGTCGTCTGCGTAATGTTCTTTCAATCTCGGGATCGAATATCTCTAGTTCAGACTCGAGAGACCTTGGCATGCACTGGACAAGAGATCTGGAACAGAATACGGAGCGTTAGTTCAAAAAGAAAAAATAAAATTAATAATAATAATAAAAAAAAACTGCTAAAGAAAATAGCTAAAAATAAAATTGTAGATTAACAGTCCCCGGCAACGGCGCCAAAAACTTGATCGAGCAAAACTTGCACTGTGAAATCCTTAATAAAAATATGGTTTTGTGTGCTCAAATTTAATCGCAAGTGCACGATGTCAAGTAATAGTATAATGTACGTGAGTACGAGTATCGTTCCACTGAAGACTGTATTTAACAATTATTATTTTCAGTTATTGAACATTTAGCAACGGAAATTGATTTGATTGTTTTACACTACTGTTCTTAAACAAGAAATGCAAATAAAAAGATTCAATAAATGCTAAACGAAGATAATATCTAAAATGGTTGATTAAGATTCAATGACAAGACGGATTTGTTGGGAATATCGGTTCACCTACCCCTCATTAATTAGTTAATTCGTTCGATATTGGTTTACGCTTCCGACAGGATTTCCTATTCAATTGAACACACTCTCTCGAGCTATGCCAAACTAATTCGACTCAATGAAGTAATTAAATATCTTTAATTATTTATCAAGAGTGAATTGCATTTCGATCTATGAAATTCCCTAGTTTTCGACCCTTCGGACTATGACTATCAACGCGTACCCAATTTCATATATCTATGTAAATTGTAGATCCACGGATTATACTACTCGTTCCTATCACAAGTTATTCTCTCGACTCACTCGCAATATGAAAACGTTGTTAAAATTAGCTATGTTCTAACAACACGGAGAAAACAATAGTATAATCAAGAATAAACCAGAAATCGAAACTGAATTCAATTAATTCAACGTTTTGGGGTAGGATCCCCTCAAGCCCCAACAAATATGAAAGTTAGCTACTAGAAATCATGATTGAAATCAACAAAACAAAGTTTAGAAAATAAAAACTAAGTTAGAAATACTAGAATCGACGAAAACCGCAAAGAACGGTGCCCGGAAAGTGTCGAATCTTCAATCCAAGCACGGAATCCTCTCCCAAGCTTGTCTTGAATCTTCAACAATGTCTGAATAATCCCCAAATCTCGACCCTCTCCTTGCCATATCAGCCACCATCCCAAAATAAGGAAAAAAATCGGCTGCCAAATCTTGCCAAAATTAAGTGGCGCTCGGGCGGTAGAGAATTACCGCTCGCGCGCCACACATTCTGTAAAACAAGTGCGGAGTTCATCTTTCGGCGCTCGGGCGGTAGAGAATTACCGCTCGAGCCCCACATATTCTGTAGTTTTTCTCCTTTGAGTCGCTTCTCGCGCTCGGGCGGTAGAAATTCATCGCCCGAGCGCCGTCTCTTCTGACCAGAAACTTCTTGTTGGCACACTTTGCTCCGATTTCCGATTTCCAGCCAGTTTACCTGCCAATTTGATACGCCTAGGTGAGACAAGATCAAATGAAAATGTTTACTCTACAATGCACAAAATGTAAACAAAAAGTACGCATGCATAATGCAAACACACACAAACTAATGCCACAAAACACGTAAAAACTACTACTATCAGTATCCTCAGTACGCATGCACAAAGCAAACACACACAAACTAATGCCACAAAACACGTAAAAACTACTACTATCAGTATCCTCAACTTTGAGTTCATCAACATGATATCCATAAGACTGCATTTCGAACAAATTCTGGGCAGTACGAGTTTCTAGTAATGCTGTTTGGTTTGACGAATGCTCCAGCAGTATCTATAGCTTTGATAAACCAAGTATTCTAGGAGAATCTTGAAAAGTTTGTCATTTTCTTTATTGATGACATACTGGTATACTCTCGTAGCCTTAAAGAGCATGAACAACATTTAAGGATTGTGTTGCTAACCTTAAGGAATCACCAACTGTATGCTAAGTTGAACAAATGCGAGTTTTGGCTAGACGGAGTTGTCTTCTTGGGACATGTTATATCCAAAGATGAGATATCAGTGGATCCTAGCAAGATCGAAGTGGTGTTGAGTTGGGCACGACCGGAATCAGCTCAAGAGATAAGAAGTTTTTGAGGTTTGGCAGGTTATTACCGGAGATTCATCTCAGGATTTTCTCAGATTTCCAAACCATTTACACATCTGACGTGTAAGAATGTGCAGTTCGAATGTACACATGATTGTGAAAATATTTTCAATGAACTGCATCAACGTTTGACAACTGCACGATTTTTAGCTCTGCCATCTGGATCAGGAGGGTACATTGTGTACACTGATGCATTAGTTCAAGGACTAGTGTGTTTTAACTCAGAATGGTCATGTGATTGTATATGCATCCAGACAGTTGAAGAAGCATGAAGTGAATTATCAAGTTCATGATTTGGAATTGGCAGCGATTGTGTTTGTTTTGAAGATCTGGCGACATTATCTCTACGGAGAGAGATTTGAGATTTTTACAAATCACAAGAGTTTGAAGTATATCTTCACTCATGCAGAGTTGAATATGCGCAAAAGAAGATGGATGGATTTGTTAAAGGATTATGATTGCGAAATCAAGTATTATCCAGGATCAGCGAATATTACAACAGATGCTCTTTGTCGCAAGGTGAGATTATCTGCACATCAGACAAGTTTCATATCAAGTGTAATCCAAGATTGTTGTTCTCTGGGATTTCACTTCCGTCATAAGAAAGGAATAGAACAAATTCGAGTAACGAACATTTTATCTGAACAAACGTTGTATGCTACAATCAACGAAGCTCAGTTTTCTGACCCGAAAGTGAAAAAGTTAGCAAGGTTAGCTAACAGAGGCAACACATCTAGCTTTGCGTTCCAAACATATGGAACCTTGTGTCTGTCAGGAAGAATCTTAGTTCCAGAAGATTCTAAATTAAGAGACGAGATTTTATCTCAAGCCCATAGGAGTAAGTTCAGTATCCACCCTGAAAGCATGAAAATGTATAAGGATTTGAAGACCAAGTTTTGGTGGAAAGGTATGAAGAAATGTGTTTACCAGTTTGTAGTCAAGTATTTGGTTTGTCAGCAAGTGAAAGCTAAACATCGAAGACCAGGAGGATTATTTCAGAATCTTCCTATCCTTGAGTGGAAGTGAGAGCATGTGACGGTGGATTTTGCACCCACTTGTCATTGTCTTCTAAGAATTGTGATGCCATTTGGGTTGTTGTGGACCAACTGACTAAGTCAGCACATTTCAATCCGTATAGTCGGGAATATAGTTTCGATCGCATGACAAGACTATACGTCCATGATATTCTTAAATATCATGGTGTGCCAACAAGTATAGTCAGTGACCGAGATCCACGCCTTACCTCAAGGTTTTGGGAAAGTTTTCAAAAAGCGTTGGGAACGACATTGAGTCCGAGAACTGCCTATCATCCTGTAAGGTCCAAAATTAAGACGACGTAACCCAACGGCATGCAAATCCAAGAAATATGAAAAATAAGTAATTAAATGATTTAATTGCTTAATTGATTATGTGACATGCATGATTATATGTTAAATAAAATTTAATTGTCATGATGCATAAAACGTTATTTTTAAGGATTATTCAAGTTGCGATCGAAAAACGGAGACTGAGGGCTGAAAAACGTAAAATATATATTTTTATTAAATAATTATTTTTAATTTTTTTTAAATATGTTGATGATTTTTCTTATTTTTGAAAATAAGGGGTTTTGAGGTTATTTTATATACCGGGACGTAAATTGTATCATTGTTGGTTTTTCAACAAAAATACGAACTTTTTGGCAACTCGGCTATTAAATTCACAAACTTATTTTTACTAAAACTATTTTAATATTTTAATTAAATCCTAATTAAGACTAATGAGCCTAAATTGTTGGCTTAATAGGCCTAAAGCCTTGTTAGTGATTTAATTGGTATATATTATACAAAACCCACACAAATCACACGCCTCTTTTCTGAAAAATTCACCCCATCACACGGCACACACCTTCATCAATTTGAAGAAGAAAAATCGAGAAATCTTAAGGAGAATTCAAGCCAAGGTCTTGCTCCGTTCTTTGCCAATCGTCAACAAATAATTCGTGCGTTAAATACGCAAAGGCACACATATTTCATTCCTTCAAACATCATCACACCATAGTAATTGTTTATGCATAATTTTGAAGGAAAAACATAGCACACAAGTGAATTTTCGTAACTACATGCCTAAGTGTTCTAAACTTGTGTTTTTGATTTCCAAAATCATGTTTTATATGTGTTAAAGGGGCTGCCATGATTAGGACTTGATCAAGCATTGTTTTACATGAATTTAGAAGCCTAGAACATCACTTAAAAAACACACACGAACATGGGAATAAGCTGAACACGAGTTGCTATCATAGGAGATCAAGGGCTTCAGTTTTGCTCTTCACAGCTAGGCTTTGTCTTGGCTTGGTTCGAGGCCTAGCCAGGGCCGTGGGAGAGTCAAGGGAAGAGTCCTAGCCAGGCTAGGACTTGAGCTAGGTGGGCTGGGAGGAGTCCTTGTTGACAAGGACTCCTACCCGAGAACTGACAGAGTGGCGCGCAGGGTTCAACGCTTGCTCGGGGGCATGGGGCTTGGAGTGGGGTTCAAAGGCTGGGTTTGAGTGAGTCCTTAGGGTCTTAAGCGAGTGCACAACAGGTTGGTTCAGGGATTGGGCTCGCTGGTAGGGTCCTGGAAGCTAGAACAAGAGTCCTTGTCCATAATAGATTCTCAGCCACTTCATGTACACAAAGATATGGGATTTTAGGAATTTTATATTAAAAGACTAAATTTAGAATTTATGAATTTTATATTAAAGTTTTGGATTTTTCGGAATTAAAACGCCTTCAAAACGTCTAATTATGAATTAATTAAAAAGCCTAGTTTTTAAGCTAAATAAAATTATGAGAATTTTAATTTAAGCTTAAATAATTATTTGAGACATGTTACAGTCAAAAAAATCAAGAAAAAGTCAAAAACGAAAAATGTCACCTCCAGGGGTAAAACGGTCTTTTTACATTGGAAAATTAGTAAACGTCATGGCAGTGACCTAAATGCTATTTTTTTATGTTAATATGATTATTTTCAATGAATATGCATGTTTATGAATTTTGATATGTTAAATTATGATTTTTAAATGTTCATGAATTTTTACGGTGTAAATGAGACATTTAAAAGATATGTTGCATGCTTGGTTTCAAAAATGAAAACGATACGTATATGCATGATTTTTATTAAGTGATGATACTATGTTGAAGGACGTGAAGGGATTGTGACTATTACATGTTGGAGTAATCGTGAGGGCTATGGTCCCAGTGGGAGCGCGGCGATCGTGTTTCCTTGGATATAGATACGAATACGAATACGAATATGTTAATACGTTAGACAAGGCCCAGTTGACCGGTGAGAGTGCCGCTGGTGTCCCCTCCGCCCAGTACTGTGGTTTTTATAGATGGATTCATCGCCCAATACGATTAAGAATACGAGTCACAATCACGATCTGAATTCAACCACGAATACGAATATGAATATGAATATATTAAAATGTTGATACGAATATGTCGATATGAAATTATTTATGAAAATGTTTAAGTTTAAAGTTTATGCACTATTATGAAAATGATATTTTAAGTACAAGTATTTTTCACTGTTGTATGGTAATTGTATTACGTATTACTTGTTATCATAGATATGATGTGTTGAGTCTTTAAACTCACTAGGTGTGTATGATGCATGTGATATTAATAATTATGATGTTGGAGGACTTGATGGGTTACTTTGCTGGACTGTCGGTGCACATAACCCGAGGACCAGCGCTTCTATTTTCCGCATTTAAGTTTATGATTTTACGTTAAATATTTTTACGACATTTTATGCTTTTTGAGAGATTTTGAGAGGTTTAGTATGGGCTACACATTTTCAACATTTATTGCTTTTTAGGTTTGATAAAATGATTAACGACTTCATGTTTTGACTATTTTTTTTGGGATTTTCAAATACTAGCCGGATGTTTTATTTTAAAATAGTGCAAAAGTTTGTATATGTATATGTATAGGCCGAAAGTTTGAGAGAAATTTTTTTTTTCTAGTACTTTTTAAGAAAACGATTAAGCAGACGTTTCACATCGAGAGACCGATGGTCAGTCTGAGAGGACTATTCAGATACTCGAGGACATGTTGCGTGCTTGTGCTTTGGATTTTGGACTAGCATGTTAAGATCATCTGCCGCTTGTGGAGTTTGCATAGAACAATATCCACCACAGCAGCATTGGTATGGCTCCGTTCGAAGCGTTATATGGTAGACGTTGTCGTACTCCATTGTTTTGGGACGAAGTATGAGAACGACAAGTACAAGGACATGAATTAGTGCAACAAGCGATTGACCAAGTGGAATTGATTAAAAAGAGAATTAAAGCTGTACAAGATTGTCAATCGAGTTAAGCGAATACCAAGCGTAGACCTCTACAGTTTCAGTCAGGGGAAAAAGTTTTCCTTAAAGTTTCACCATTCCACAGGTGATGAGATTTTGACTCAAAGGAAAATTAGCCCCAAGATTCACCGGAACTTTTGAGATCTTGGAATGTGTTGGAAATTTGGCATATTGATCGGCTTTGCTGCCGTATCTGTCTAGCATTCATAATGTCTTTCAAGTATCATTGCTACGACGGTATGTAGCAGATGAATCGCACGTTCATGGTCCGACAGATGTTCAACTTGAAGAAGACTTTACTTATGTTGAGCATCCAATTTTAATCCCTGGTAAGAAAGAGAAAACGCTCAGAAACAAGACCATTCCACTTGTTCTAGTGCAATGGCAACGCCGAGGTACTGCAGAAGCGACTTTGGAATTAGAGAGTCGTATGTGCTCAGAGCATCAAAATTTGTTTTGAGTTGCATCTTTGTAATCATGAGTTGTAATTTATTCAGTTGTATTGTACTTCAGTTCTGATTTCGAGGACGAAATATTTGTAAAGAAGGGATTATGCAATGACCTGAATCCTTATTTTGAATGAAGTATTAATTAAGAGATGATTAAAGGGATGCTAATTAAACATTATTAAATAATTGATAATTCGGGATCAAGATGTTTGGATCCATCGAATTTAAAATGAAAAGCCCAGTCTACTTCATATTACATTATCCCGAAAAATCCAACTAGACAAATGAGATTATGACATGTAGTAGATAAGATTGATTCAGATTTTCTGAAATAATTCGGATGGAGCCTATAAATGGAAGCTGAATTCTTTTGTTTCCTACACCGCATCCTTCAGAGAGAATTCTAGCCTTATATCTTAGTTTTCTAGTCAGTTTCTAGGGCACTTTGTCGTCGGGAAGTTTCGGAGCTAGTGTCAACTCGAGGAAGGGTCGGTGAACTGACATCGAGACATCATCAGCGGGCTGACGACGGACGCAGGTATAATCCTAACACCTTTAGGAAGAACTTTGAAGCATGTTTGGTAATTCAGGATCTGGTTTGATATTGATTTCATTATGTTGGTATTGTCTAGGTTCATAGCTTTCTGTCATATTGTTTTAGTGAGGTACGTGATTTACTGACTGGGATATCCAAGCGTAATATACACACTTATATGCTTCATATTTATATGTTGCATGATACATGTTTTACTTATTTGGCATATTATGCATGACATATCATGTTGAGCCTGATATCTTTTGAGATATATCTCGTTCGTTTGGGTCGCTCAGCCCTATTCTGTATTGTGGATGATGGAGCATCGAGAGTTACAGTGTCTGATGGGACCCGTGGGCTCTAATGACCTGGACATTGTAGGTCCACGTCTTAATGATGAGTGTGGGAGGCAAAACATACCTAAGGCAGATCAGAGACTACACACTCAGGCGCTTTTAGATTGAGAATGAGATTCTTTACTTGATCCTTGATATCCGAGCATATTGCATTTTCGCATGCATCATATCAGTTTGTATACTCGTACATTCTCGTATTGGGCGATTTTTGCTCACGTCCTTGTTTTCATCTTGGGAACCCCATTCCACGGGTCAGGTCTTTGGTTGGACAGTTCAAAAAACCAAGGCAATGGCTAGAGAAGTTGGGTTTTCAGTGATGATCCAGTGGAGGTTTTATGTGGTTTATCGTTTTCTCGTTCAGAATTATGTTTTTGATATGGTTGTATTAATGTTTAAGACTGTTGTTATTTGTTCTGTTTTCGTTTGGGTTGTAAGATGATTAAGTTATTTGGTTTCCTTTGTTTAATCGTTATTATTAAGTTTTAATATTGCATGCTTATTATTCTGTTTAGTAATGGCTCGAGTAAGGGCGCTACAAAACTTCACCCAAAATGATATATGATGATGGAAAATTTTACGATTAAAAGATTTATGATTTATTTATACTTACAAGTTTTTGCTAGCTATTTTAAATAAAATTATGATTTTTAATGCATGTGCCTACATAAGTATTATTTGTTACGTATGGTTAGAGAGTGCTGATTAATTAGACTCACTAGGTTTGGATGGCTGTAGGTGAGCATGATATTGAAGGAGGCGCTGACACTTGAGTGGATCGAGTCCGGCAGTACACTCCTGAGGGATATTGATTTTCCTCAAAATATTTACGCCAAAAATATTTCAAATACTAAATAAGTAAATGAGGATAATACATATGGACATGAGGTCGATCATCCACGAGTTCCAAATGAGGGCACATCATCTCAAGCATGGAGGCAAGGTATGGCTCCTACCAATATTCAAACAGATAGGTCATAACCTATGAAGATCCACCATTTTTCAGCAAAGTGTACGATGAGAAAATTCAAGATTCTGCAGACTTCCCATATGCAAGCCACGCCATTTGTTACAACCTCGAAAGGGGCGAGTTGTGCATCAAAATGGTATTCAAGGACAAAAAAGAACTGATTGCTAGTGTTAAGGACTACTATGCTAGGGTTGCACGACGTGAGTATCGTGTCGTCCAAAGCTCACCGAAAGCTTGCTGCAAAAATAAGTCTTCAAGTATGCCATGTCATTGGGGTCTTCGAGCATCATTCAAGGTGAAGTCGGGCTATTGGCACATCACTAAGTATGGAAGGTCACACACGTGTATCTCTAGTCATGTCGGCCTTGACCATCATAACATGGACATGAACATGGTGGCAAACACTCTTGTGGTTATGGTTCGGTGTGATCCTTCATATGGAATCAAATATGTAATGCAACTAATTAAGGACAAATTTGGGTAAAATATTTCTTATCACAAATCATGGCATTGATTGAGACACGCCGTTTTGAATGTTTATGAAACATGGGAAAGTTTTGTTCAACGACTACAAAGATATATGGGTGGCCCTCGTGAAGCATTCAAAAGGGTTCCATCGATTGTTGATGAAGATACGTACGACTCATGGAAGTAGTTTCTTGATAATGTAAGAAAAGATGTAATTTTTGGGGCTACATGTATATGTCTTATCTCTGATAGGCATCAGGTTATCGTAAACGTTGTGGATTATGTGCAAGATTTCAAACCGCCTCGTTACGTACATCGTTTTTGTTTGAGACATGTGTGCTCAAAGTTCAACAATCAGTTTAAAAATGTTCATTTGAAAGATATTTGTTAGCGAGTGGGTACTCAACATCATATACATAATTTTGATGCCACAGTGGATGCAATTAAAAAACATAACTCAAATGTGTATCGATACTTGTCAGAGATTTCATGTGAAAAGTGGACGATGGCACATTATGGTGGGTGTCGTCGTGGTGTGATGACAACAAATATGTCCGAGTGTTTGAATGGTGTGTTGAAGGATGCAAGACGCCTTCATATTTCGGAAATTGTGTAGTTAACAATTGGATGTTGTGTAAATTATTTCTTCAATCGTAAGGAAAGAATTGCATATATGGTGGCAAACAACCAACCGCGCCCTGATTTTGCATTCCACAAATACGAACAATGGTCAACCAAATAAAGAAATCACAGTGTTAGAAAATTCAAAATCAGTTACAAATTTGCATCCGTAGTAACACGAGGACAACTAGGACATGAGGAACATGTACAAGTTGTGAACTCGAGTACTCGTGATTGCTCGTGCAGGAAATGGACAATTTTCATAATACCTTGCTCTCATGCCATATGTGCAGCAAAGTGTTACGGTTTGGACCCGATGGAATTAATGCAGTAGTGGTTTAGTATGCACCAATATGTTAAAATATATGAAGGAAGAATTATCCCAATACCAGATGAAACATATTGGGATGACACAGAATTTGAATTGTGGGGACCCGGACGCTAATCATGTTCTTAATCGTCATTGGGACTAATTAATCAACTATAATAAACAGGGTCTAAAATTTTTTTTTTAATACGAAGCGGAAACGTAATGTAAATCGATCTGAAATACATATTAAACATAAACATACAAATCTTGTATTGTCTATAATAATGCAACTAGGTCCAACTACATGTCAGTGTTGAATCCTAATTTAATTCTGAGCCCGGATCTCCACGCTATCTAGTCCAGCCTCGTTCTCTTCTTGACCCTTATCCTGTCCCAACTGTTGTCATGCACACATACAAACAAGACAACAGCCGGATAACTCCGGTGAGAATTATATTCTCAGTATAAACCATGTATACATGCAATCATATAATCAATGTAACAGCATATAAAAGATATTCATAACATGCATCCTAATCAAAACATAAATAAAGTATTCATCGCATGTATCATAATCCGAAACATGAATCAATATCAATAAAAAGTCATATTCTAAACATGTACCAAAATCAGGAACATAAATCCATGTACCATATTCAGGAACATAAATCAATATTAATCAATGAATCACTTTCCGCGATTCTTAGACTCAGACTCGACTCAGTCCTAATCTAGGGATCCCGATCAGAATAAGAACATACACCCACCTACACTCCCGATCGGGGTGGTGGTACGTTCTTATTCACAGACTTTGGCCCTTTCCATATCGAACATCAGTAATAGAAGCAACTCCAATTCTATCCACTTCGATATGACCAAACGTCCGATGTCCTGACCTATCTGTCAAAGACTATGGCACTTCCGCCATATTCTTATCCTGTGACAAGGTGCAATGTGCCAGTGACGATTCTATCATTATCAGGCACTTCTGTCACAAGACCAATCATTTAATACCTGCTATCTATATATCAATAGAACAAGCATATCAATTCATTCATTAATTGCAAATATCAATGCAATAAAATAAAGTATGTGATATGGGGAAACTCGAGTCAAACCTCACTCGAGTTGTGCAATCCCAACTCAACATTAATTTATACCTTTATCTTCTCCGTTTGACGAAGACGAAGTCTCGAATTCAACTCTGTCCATATCCAATCTGGCAATGACATGAATAGATACAATATCAGTATATAACTCAGTTCAAAACCTGTTCTGATCATTACTCAAATCCAAACACAATCTGATCAATATCAATAGACATACGGTACCACACTACAATCTCAATAAATACTGAATCTGATCAAATGTCAATCAGCTGATATTTCGACGGCATAATAATACAATCTCAATAACCCCGTCAATCTCAACATCACAGATATAATCCCAGAACTCATAATCGATATCGGTATAACTCAGAATCTATACGATAATACAAATCTGATATCGAATCTTAATCAATTCAACTCCAAAAATCATAACAAGTACATAAACAGTCTGTTCTTTAATCTGACTTCAAATATACGATGTCTACTGTATCAAAAACACCACATATGATTCATATTTGATTCTGACAATATCATAATTTCAAATCATGTCTAAACGTAACAAAACTTACGTCCAGTTGTACCCTGCGTTGATAGGAACACAGTACTGAAGTCGGATTCAAAATCGGATAGACGGATCTTCCGTAACCTTCAAATTTCTAAAAGAAAAGGCATAAGGATTTTCTACAGAGCTTTCCTCGATCGATTTCCTTGAACATCTGAAGGAACAATTGCAATTCTTATATATATCAATGCATGCTCAAGAAAACGTGGCTTCATCTTCGAAATGCACGTCTCGCGCATATGCGCGACCACCGCTGGCGCATATGCGCGAGACCTTCGAGTCTCGGCGCTTGTGTTCTTGACAGCTCGCGCTTATGCACGCCCCATCGTCGCGCATATGCGCGAGACTTACTGTCTCGTGCACACCCACACTCGCGCATATGCGCGCCTCCATCCGGCGCATATGCGCCAACTCCTCTGGACTTTTTCTTTGGCTAACTGGACACCTCGCGCATCTGCGCGCCTTCACTCCGCGCATATGCGCGCAATGTTCTGCCTACCTCGCGCATATGCGCCTGGCTGAGTCGCGCATATGCGCGAGGGCTCATCCTCGCACATATTTTACCTCTTTTCTTGTCTTTCCCGATCTAATCCTTTCCGTCTATAATTACCGAGATTAATCAATAAATCATTTAAGATTAATCTCAGATTACGGTAATCAAAATCTCGGGCCTTACATGAATTATACCATAACCAAGGTCGGCGAGAAAAAAAATCAAGAGCTGGTAGACATAGAACATCAAGGATACAAAATGAGATATGGTTCAATAAAAAACAAGAGAGATATTTGGCGTATGCACGTGGTAGCACATCATAATGATGGAGTTTCATGTGTTGTTCCTCACGATTTTGAAACGAGTTTCTACGTGGTATATCATGTTGCACTTGTTCTTCTTTAGATACCCTATTTAACGCATCACATAGATGTCGTCCAATTCTCCAATCATCTTGAATGGATTCCTCTAGTTCCTCCCTCGATCGTTCATGTACGCTAAGCCCTCCAAATTTATTTATGAGTGTGGTTGCTTCTTCATCCTATGTTAGCACAAATCATATCAATTTTAAAAAATATGGCAAATAACTACAAGTAATTAACAGTGATAAATTTGCATCAACACTAACCACAATGGCTCGGAAATATGCTTATCATGTAGAGCCCAATTTCAGTACACGTAAAACCAATGCACTTATTTAATTGCTAAATTTCCGTGTTTTTGAATTGTATTGTGTCGTAGGTTGGATGTCGTTGCTTCGAGGTGTTCGTACCGGTGGTAGCAATGTAGTAGCATCCTAGGATGGGTCTCGGGGTGCGGGTTCATAGTCCGTACAATCGAGTTTAGGATGTTAAGCAGCACATGTACTGAAATTTCGTTGGTTTTATCCTTCCCGCAGGTACACGGACCTTGGCACGGGGTCCGTGCCCTTGTTTCCTTCATAGTGTCAGCCAATCGATCCTACACGGACCCTGACACGGGGTCCGTGCACCTTCTTATTTTTGAGCATGTCCTTACAGTATGTACACGGACCCTTACACGGACCCAGGCACGGGGTCCGTGTACCGTGTTTTTGGGCGTATCTTAGGCTTCACTCTTAGGTTTGATTGCTTTGGGGTTTTATGTCATGGTTTAGTACCATGATTAAACGAGGTCAAGTCCTTAGCTAACTAGAATGTTGTTGGAAACATAATTTTGGCTGTTTAACAAACTGTTTATTTATTGGACTAACTGATCAAGTAATCGAACTACACAGCTTGCCTAACAGACGAGTATCGCGTGAATTATCAAAGACAACTGAATCTAGCTGAACTGAACTGACAAAGTAAACTGACTGATCAGTTGGAAACATATCAGTTGAACCTAACAGGACTTTCGAAGACAACTGACTGATCAGTTTCCAGTTAGAAACTGATCAGTTGATTTACTCAGTATGAGCTTATCAGCTACTGCTTATCAGCTGATCGTTCAGCTATACACGTCATCAAGTTATCGTTGGAAAAGAAGCCTATAAATAGTTGAAAAGAGCAGTTGAAGAACAAAAAACAACGAAGCAATTTCAACGCAACTATTCTATTCAAGCTGTTATGCTGCTAAAATCACTACGAAAATCAAAAGCTCACACTTATTAGTTTTATCAGTAGCATTCAAGGCTACATTCTCGAGCTTATTAGCACAATGTAATCTTTGCTAGATTCTTTACGTTGTGCTAAGATCAGTCACGAACTGTAGAAGTTTTTGTTGTAACTAACAGTTTCAGTTTTGGCAGTGATAAGTCCAAACTGGAGTGGGTCGGTACAACTATTTTATTCGATCAAAGTCTCTTAGTGGAAATCCTATCTTCGTGATAGAAGGGGTGACGTAGGAGCTATTCTATTCTCCGAACATCCAGAAACAAACCGTGTGCATTTTATTTCAGTTATCATTTTACTTAAGTTATTCTATCTTTCAGTCAGTTTACTTCTGCAACTGTTTCTTTCAGTTAAACTGATTGTTATCGACTGGCGAGATACCGAGTGTCAGTTTGTCACTAAACTGAACTCAATTTTCGAAAAGAACCTATAATCCGTGAGTGTTTATTCAACCCCCTTCTAAACACTTATTACTTTCTAACTGATCCTTTCAAGTGGTATCAGAGCGGTTGTATCTCGTCACAGAATATCTACTCAAACTGTTCATTATATCTTCCTTCAATAAGATCCCAATGTTTTCCAGAGAGGATTTTGATGACTGGAAACTAAGAATGCAGGCTCACTTAGATCCATAAGATGATGATATGTGGTACGTCATCACTGACGGACCAATGAAAATTCTGAAAGCCAATACAGCAGTAGCTATTACTGAAGGGGCACCTCATCGCATAGAAAAAAAGCCCTGAGATGAATGGATGACAGAAGACAAAAGAAAAGCTAATTTGGACAACGTGGCAAAGGATATAATGTACAAAACGCAGGACAAAGTAACTTTCAGCAAGATCAAGATGTGTAAGACAGCTAAGGAGATTTGGGATAAATTGATCCAGCTGTGTGAAGGAAATGAACAAACTAAAGAGAATAAATATTTTGTTGCTGTTCAGAAGTTTGACAATATCAAGACGAGAACTGGAGAATCAATGCATGAGTATGATGAAAGAGTCAATTGTATCATCAATGAGCTAAATGCACTTGGAAAAGTGTATACCAACAAAAAAGTTGCATTAAAAGTGATCAGAAGTCTTCCCAAGGAGTCGGACGTTAAGACCATGGCAATGATGGAATCCAAGGATCTAAACAAGGTTGAGCTTCATGACCTATTCGCTGATCTGAAGGCCTATGAGTTTGAGCTACAAACTCGAGAAGGAGAACCTTCCACTCCAGCAGTCACAACTGCATTAGCTGCTGTCAGAACAGAACCAACTGGTTCAGTCGAAAAGTCTGCTGATCAACTGAGCAATGATGCAATGTCATTGTTTGTCAAGAAATTTGGAAGGTTTATGAGGAAGAATCAAGGAAACTTGCAGAGGCAATATCAGAGAAATCAGCTCAAAGAAGAATCCTATTCTTGCTACAACTGTGGCAAATCTGGTCATTTCATAGCAGACTGCCCCAGGCCAAAGAAGGACAGTCGAGGATCAACTGAAAAAGAAAAGAAGCCCTATTAGCACAGAAGAAGAACTAAAGATGACAAAAAGACTTTCAGGAAGAAGCATGAGGTACTCTTAGCTGAAGAAAGTAAATCTAAATGTGCAAAAACTGACAGCGAGGAGTCAGAGCCAGAAACCTCATGCAGTTCCAGTGATGATGAAGAGGAAGTGAAGTGTCTAATGGCTGGTGATACAGAAGTGGAGTCAAGCAGTCAACAGGTATTTGACTTCAGCTCAATTGATTTCACTATAGATGAACTTATTTCGACTCTTCATGACATGGTTAATGAGTACCACAAGCTTGCCTTATCTTTTGAAAAGGCCAGAGCAAAGCAAACTGATCTCATAGACAATAAAACTAAAACTGATGAATCAGTTGATATGTTGAGTCTGAAAAGGGAGATTGCTGAACTCAATACTGAAAGAAGCAGGAATCAATCAATGATTCAAAAGTTGATGCTTGAAAATTCAAAGCAAACTGAGCTTATTCAGGCTTGGAACAAATCATCTGTTGCATTAACTGAAATGCAGAACTCACAAAAATCAGTCACTGATAAAACTGGTTTAGGGTTTAGCAACCAAGATGAAATGTCTCCAAATGATACTCGACCAAAACTGAATATGGACAAGGGGAAATACATTCACTTTGTCAAATCAGTTGTGGTACAAGAACAAACTGAGCCAAATAAACTTGTTGAACAGCCTACTGAAAGTACGAACAAGGCTAGAAGATATGGTATTGGTTATAGCCCAAAAGTTTTAACTGACTCACGCAGTCAGTCGTCAAAAAGATTTAGCAGAAATTACTCAAATGGCTACTCCAATTACTATAACAGCAAGCCAGTTCAGAAAAGATATCGGCTGAAATTGCACTTGAACAAAGCTAAATCACATGTTGTCTCATCTGCACACTACACACAAAATACACACAAATCGAGAAAGACCATCTAGAATACAGCAACTGGACAGTCATTCAGACTAATCCAAGTCTGGGTTCCTAAAGGACTAATCAGTTTAGGACCCAAATAGAAAGGGGTACAAAAATTATATCTTGTGTAATTGCAGGTAACAGGTACAAGCAAGGAATCAATCTGTTACTTGGATAGTGGCTGCTCACGACACATGACAAGGGATGCAAGTTTGCTATCCCAACTGATCAAATATACTGGGCCAAACATCAGTTTTGGAGATAACTCTAAAGGTAAAACTGTGGGTAAGGGTAAACTTATCCATGGTAATTTTATAATTAAAGATGTTTTGTTAGTTGAGAACCTGAAGTATAACCTGATAAGCATCAGTCAGTTATGCGACAATGATTTCTCAGTTCAGTTTGATAAACACACTTGTTCAGTTAGAGACTCAACTGGTGAAGTCATCTTAACTGGAAATCGTTGTGGAAATACTTACAAAGTAAGTTGGACTGAACAACCTGATGCACCAGTATGTTTTATTGCTTCAAAATCTTCAAAAAACTGGTTGTGGCATTAGAGGTTAAACCTCTTAAACTTTAAATATATTGCCTATCTGAGCAAACACGATCTTGTAACTGGTCTGCCCAAAACAGATTTTTCAAAAGATAAAATTTGTCCAGCATGTTAGTTTTGAAAACAAGTAAGATATACATTTAAAAAAAAAGGTAGTAAATCATCTTCCTGATGCTTAGAGCTGTTACATATGGATCTTTTTGGTCCAATACCAGTCATGAGTTTAGAGAGAATGAAATACACCTTAGTCGTTGTGGATGATTTTTCAAGATTTACCTGGGTTATTTTTCTCAAATCAAAGGACCAAACTGCTGCACAACTGATTAAGCTTTTCAAAAGACTATTTAATGAAAAATCAGTTGGGATTGATCGAATAAGGTCTGACAGAGGGACTGAGTTCATCAATCAAAATCTTTCAAACTTTTTAGAAGATACTGGAATCAAGCATGAGCTTTCTGCAGCTAGAACACCTCAGCAAAATGGTGTAGCTGAGAGAAGAAATCGGACACAAAAAGAAGCTTCTAGAACAATGCTTGCTGATTCTGGTATTTCTTAAAGATTTTGGGATGAAGCAGTAAACACTGCGTGTTACACTCAGAACAGATCGATGATTAATAAGAATCACATGAAAACACCTTATGAGATCTGGCATGGAAGAAAAAGTGTGGTTTCTTATTTCAAGATATTTGGCTGCAGATGTTTTATTTTTGAAAATGGTAAAAATCATTTAAAAACCTTTGATGCCAAATCTGCAGAAGGAATATTTCTTGGATATTCTTCAGTTAGCAAAACTTATAGAGTTTTTAATAAAAATTCTTTAAATGTTGAAGAATCTATCCATGTTGTTTTTGAAGAAAACGTACTATTTGATAAGCCAACTGATCTAGTTGAGCTAGTTGATAGATTTACAGAGATCAGTTTGGAGGACGATGAAGAAGAAGACAATCGTATCAATCAAAACAACCTCCAAACACCTGAACCTAAAATACTAGATCAATCAGTACAACAGGAACTTGTTCTTAACAATTAGTTGGTTGAACAAACAGAAGATATTCAGTTACAAACTGATACAGTTCCAACTGAAACTGAAAACATTAAGTTGCCAACAGAAACACCTGCAAACTTGGATACAACAAATGCTGAACTCAGATGGAAGAAATCACATCCTCCGGAATTGGTGATAGGTAATCCATCTGTAATGCCCGAGATTTTGATAATAAACGGATTACTCCGAGATCAGATTTGGGCAAAACATATGAAGTGTGTAAATTTTGGACAGAAAGAGTGACGCCCGAGCGGTACAAAATAACCGCCCGAGCGCCAGTGTTCAATAGGATTATATTTCGGGCAGAAGGTGCGGCGCCCGAGCAGTAGGTTGTGACCGCCCGAGCGCCAGTGCAACACAAGTTTGAGAATTGGACAGAAAGTCTGGCGCCCGAGCGGTAGTGTTTGACCGCCCGAGCGCAAATGGTTGCAAAGATTGTGCTTGGGCAGAATGTCTGGCGCCCGAGCGGTAGAATATTACCGCC
>NC_133317.1:10993028-10993852 GCF_012295235.1 Primulina huaijiensis | reverse complement strand
TTATGATTTTCAGAACTGTTATGATAGAGATGGTACAGAATTGAGAGTAAGATCTATTATTGTTGAGAGTATGAATTATACCGATATTGATTATGAGTTCTGGTAGTATATCTGTGATGTTGAGATTGACGGGGTTATCGAGACTGTATTGTTATGCCGTCGAAACATCCGTAAATTGATATTGATCAGATTCGGTATTGATGGAGATTGTATCTTTATATTGTTGACATTGACAGATTATATTGTGATTTGAGTATTGATCAGAACAGGTCGTAAGTTGAGTTATACATTGATAT
This sequence comes from Primulina huaijiensis, assembly GCF_012295235.1. Classification (NCBI taxonomy): domain Eukaryota; kingdom Viridiplantae; phylum Streptophyta; class Magnoliopsida; order Lamiales; family Gesneriaceae; genus Primulina; species Primulina huaijiensis. The sequence continues at coordinate 10,993,556 of NC_133317.1, read as the reverse complement.
TGTGCATATTGATATTGTCATTGCCAGATTAGGTATGGACAGATTGGAGTGCGAGACTTCGTCTTCGTCAGATCGAGAAGATAAAGGTATAAAACGATGTGAACTGGGAGATCGACTTGAGTTAGATTTAACTCGAGTTTCCCTAAACCACATACTTGTATGACATTGTTGTTTTATATACCTTTGTGTTTTTAAATGATTATATTTATTTTGTTGAATTAGAAAATAGAAAGTAGATAGTTATTAAGTGAGAGTCACTGACAAAGAGGCTAGATTATGACAGAATAGTCATTGGCCATTGCACATTGTCAGAGTAAGATTAACTAGTCTTTGGTAGATACGCCAAGACACTGGTCGTTTGGTATATCGATATGCTTCAGATACAGATAGCATCCTGATTACGGATTATTCGATATAGACTAGACCAAAGGCCAGAAATAAGAACGTACCGCCACCGCGAACGGTAGTAGTAGGTGGGAGACTTGTTACGTTCTTATTCACCGGGATCCCTAGGTTAGATGAAAGATA
>NC_133317.1:10984442-10988252 GCF_012295235.1 Primulina huaijiensis | reverse complement strand
ACACATAGGATATCCATACCCGAAGGTAAGCGGTGAATCCCCGACTACAATGCATCGACTCCTATATGTTTCGCCAAAACACCCAACCTTGCCACCTGATGACCCCATGACAGTCGGTAAACAAGTCAAAGTGTAATGCTAGCACATAGAGTCTCAATGTTGTCCCGGGTCATAAGGACTAATGGTGTACAACCATAAACTAGGACATTTCCACTCGACAAGTGAGAACCACTTGGAAAGTCCTTTATGGAGGGTTGTTCAGTGCACTCTACCAGGAGCACCTATCTGCATGGTCGGACATCACAATGTCCCCTACCAATGAAACATGGTACTCACATCGCAGATACTAGTCTCAAACTCGAGCGGCCTATATCCTTCTTAATGGCGGCTGAATCGACTAGGAACCGTTTAGAATATACAGTATTAAAAATATGAGTTTCATGATACTCATCATATGAGTATCTCATATTCTTTCTACTATTTGTATATTCAAGGGCTTTATCTATGCAACTAGCATGGGTATACAGATAAAGAGGTGCCAAAATAATAATTTCAAATATTATTAAAATAAACACTGTTTATACATAGAGTTTCATTGTGAACACTCGGCCAACACTTGACTCGACGTGCACCTACTCTAACAGTATTTACTACACACGTTTTTACCACACGAACAGTCACGTACATAAGCACTTTACCCGCTCCATTTCAGTTCTTCTTTCTTACGCTTATCTAAAATTCTCAGAGCAAAAGCAAATTCAAGCTTTCTTTTTCGCAGGAAATAATTCAGTTCTAATGGCAAATCAAATTCCCGCTCACATGCTGAATGTTATGACTGTCAATTTTGGTTTAGTTCTATCAGTCGGAGAAACCGAGGTCAAAAACGTCTTTCTGAAGCTCGAATCAACTGGGCTGAGGACATTCTTGGGGCAATCTTCACAGGAGATCTACCCAAAGGAACTTCAAGACTTCTACTCCAGTGGATATATCAAATCTGATGGAAGCATCACTTCTACTGTCAATGGTCAGTTGTTGACCATCACTGAAGAGTCTTTTGGAGAAATATTTTTGTTGCCTTCTGATGGACTGGCACACCTTGCTGATGTCAAAGCATCTGATGTCGAAGAAATGCAAACCCTACTCTCTGCTGATAGACGGAAAATCAAAGTTTCCGATCCAAAGAAGGAACTGAACCACGAAGTTCAGTTGCTGGCTGATATTGTAGCTAAAGGGCTATTGACGAAGGTAGGATCTTTTGCTGCTCTAACTTTGGAAAAATTTCAAGCTATTACTGTTATCATGGCTGGACGAAGACTTAACTAGAAGCATCTTATCTTCAACATCTTGAAGAATATGTTTCAATCCACCAAGCAATCCAAAGAATTTGCAGTTCAGCTGAGTTATTTGATGAAAGTCAAAGGGTTGGTGGCTGATGATTCAGAGAGATCATCAAAATTCAAAGTTTTCAATGCCAAAAATGTTCAGCCACCAAAGGCTAAACTGGACATCTCTCCTGATCATTTTGTAAAGATCAAAAAGGAGATTGGGACGCAGCAGGCTGCTCCCAAGTCAGTTAAAAAGGCCAATACTCTGGCACAACTAAAGTCTACCAAGAGGAAGTTGATCGTCAGAGAAGCTGACTTGGACAAAACACCATCTCCTAAGATTACCAAGAAGCCAAGGACGTTGAGAACCAAGCCTATTGCTATAGTTGAAGCCAAACCTGTTAGAGTAGATGCCCTACAAGCCAACTGTTGGCTAGGGATTTTATTGACGCAATTGTAAAGAACAATCTTTATTTTAATATAATTCATTATTTCATGGTTTGTTATTTCTTTATCTGTATACCCATGTTATCAAACATAGATAAAGACCTTGATTATACTTTAATACAAATGAATCGTAATTCGATGTTGAAACTCGTTTGTAAACACTGTATAATCTAAATTCGTTCCTAGTCGATTCAGCCGCCTAAAACATGGATAAAGGTCGCTTGAGCTTGAGACTAGCATCTGTGATGTTGTGTACTGCGTTTCTTGGTAAGGGCATAGAGATGTCCAAACATGCAGATGGGTAGTCATATGATGATTATACCGAACAACCCTCCCTCAGACTTTCCAAGTGGTTATCATTCATCGAGAGGATTAGTCCGTGGTTATGATTGTACACCATTAGTCCTTACGACCCGGGACAACACTGAGGCTCTATATGCTAGGGCTGTGCTTTGACTCGTTTACCGGCTCCAGGAGAGTCATCAGGTGGCGAGGTTGGGTACAGTTGCGACACATATAGGAGCCAGTGCATTGTAGTCGGGGATTCACCGCTCACCTACGGGTGTGGATATCCTATGTGATCTGATGTAATAATAGTGCATGGAATCTCTGGCCAGAGTATGAGATGTACGTTGGAGAAAGAGTTCTCCAATAGTACACGCGATGCCACTATTATAGTTGTCACATAGTTATCGAATTAATATGCAACCCTCGATGAACCAATGGTTGCAGATTCGATCGGGATATATGAGATGAAGGGACCGTACTGTACGTTAATCATAATCGACTGGTTCTTGCAGGCACTATCAGTGATACCTAGGGGATCATGGGGCGATGCTACTAGACGCTCTTACCATGATCCGATGGGTGCAATCAGAAAAGAGTTCTGACATTCTTGATCAAGGTGTTGATGAAAAGAATGGGGCTGACTAGGGTAAGCCCGAATAAAGGATTATGTCCCGAATCACAAAGAGTTGTGAACCCACGGCTAGCTGTATCCCTGAACCATTGAGGGTCACACAAGCACTGGTTTACTTGTTCCCGTTGAGATAATAAATTCAATGAGTTGAATTTATAAGAAATAAGTTTGATATGATCAATCGATAAGCTTATAGAAATTTTGAGAGCTTGACTGCTAAAGACAGTCAAAAGAAGTACACATGCCTTATTTATATTTTGGTGATCTCACAAATATATGTTTTAAAAGAAAATCAAGATTGGAAAAGGTTGGCATGCATATTTAGAATCTTTAATTAATTTAATTAATTAGATTAATTAAGTTAAGAAAGGATTAGAAAAAAAAAGATAAGGGATTTTGACTCCTGATTTACGTAACATGCATCCACATCGATTTTATGGAAATTCATTGACTTAATTAATATGATTAATTAAGAAAATGACATTTAGTTAACCAAATTAATAATGTATATATTAATTTGATTAATTAATTGTTGGAGATCATCGCACCTTTAGAAAAAATGGAGAAAGTCTCCAAAATCCCATAAATCGAGATTGACCTTGATTATGGCATGAAAATATTTTAGAATCTTTAATTGACTTAATTGATCTAATTAATTAAGTAAATTGAGGGTTAGACAAAAATATAAGATTTTGATTCTTGTTTTACGTGAAGAATCAGCCCAAACTTTCAATAAGTGGTTTTTCAATCTTTCGGCACTTAAAAGGCTGCTCTCAAAATTTTGAAACTATATTTCTTGATCTCAAATACGAAAAAAAAAAAAACCATCTTATAATTTTCTAGTGCAAATTATAAGAGGAACAAGTTTCCCAGTCGTGGACCGGATTAGTAGATCGAAGAACGTTCGTAGGGAATTCACGAAGAGCTATCTCCGCTGACCCCGGAATAGTTGGAGACCAGTGATTTATTCACCAAAGGTATAACAATTTCTAACATCCTATGCATGTTTATGTATTTGTTAAAACCATACGAGTGTCCAAAATTATTTTGTTTTCAAAATAAAATAAAATTTTTAAACTTCCGCTGCATTTTGGGCACGTAGAAAACCGAGATCCAACA
>NC_133317.1:10971588-10983167 GCF_012295235.1 Primulina huaijiensis | reverse complement strand
GAAATTTATAAAATAAAAATCCATATTTTATATCTTAAAATTATTTTAAAATAATCAGTAACAATTATCTGTTTTTCTTTTCAGTATATTTGCAATGACGTCACGCAATCCACTTTCAATCATTCTCGATCAAAACAAGTTGACTGGCCCTAACTATAATGACTGGTTTCGAAATTTAAAAATTGTTCTGAGCTCGGAAAAGATTCTGTATGTGCTTGATAAGAAGCCACCGAAGGAGGCAGCTTCGGACATCAGTGAGACTGAATTAGCTAAGCTTGAGAAGTGGTGGGACCATGATCTCCAAGCTAAGAGCTACATGTTGGCTTCTATGTCGAATGAACTTCAGAGGAGGTTCGAGGAGGCTGTGAATGCTGCTGACATTCATCTTCATCTGAAAGAGTTGTATGGAGTACAGACTCGATCAGAGAGACATGCTACTGTGAAAGAACTCATGACTACACGTCTGCGAGATGGGACTTCGGTCCATGAGCATGGTGTTAGGATGATTGGGCTCATCGAGAAATTGGTAGGACTCGACGTGGTTATTCCTGCTGAGCTCTCGACTGATATTATCTTGCTGTCACTGCCCCCCTCGTTCGATGGATTTGTGGTTAATTTTAACATGAACAAGCTTGAGGCCACCCTTGAAGAGTTGGTCAATATGCTTACCACTTATGAGGCCACAATCAAGAAAGAAAAGCATGTTCTTCTAGTGGGCTCATCGTCCGGTATGAAAAAAGGAGCCCAAAATAAAGGCAAGAAGCGTTCTGCCCCACCTAAGAAGAATAAGCCCAACAAAAAGCCATACAAGAAACCCACTTCGGGGCCCTCAAAGCCCGACAAGTCAGAGCATGTCTGTTTCCACTGCAACAAGCCTGGACATTGGAGGCGTAACTGCACGGAGTATCTTGCCCAGAAGCGTTCTGGCCATGGTATGTTTTACATAGAAGTAAATGTCTCAATTAATTCCTCTTCTTGGGTATTGGATACCGGATGTGGTTCTCATCTATGCAATGATTTGCAGGTGATGGCAAGAAGCAGGAGACTTAGAGATGGCGAGACATTTCTAAGATTGGGGAATGGAGCAAGGGTTGCTGCAACTGCTATTGGAGATGTTACTTTGATTTTGAACAATAATTTTAAGTTACTTTTGAGAGACGTTTTATATGTTCCTGAATTGGTTAAAAACATTATTTCTATTTCTATGCTTGATAGAGATGATTATTCTTGTGTTTTTGCTAAAGGTGTTTGCAATATTTACAAGAATGAATGTTTGATAGGAACTGGCGAATTAATGAACGATCTCTATAACTTAAAATTGAAAGATATTCCGTTGAACAATATCCAAGCACAAAAGAAAACAACAACAAACAAAAGAAAGTTAGATGATCCAAACCCCGCACATATATGGCACGCTAGACTAGGTCACATTTCCCAAAGAAGGATGCACAATCTAGTGGGAGAAGGCATGTTTGACTTGTCAGACATAAATTCTCTACCTACTTGTGAGTCATGTCTAAAAGGAAAAATGACCAAGGCTCCCTTTAAGGGAAACGTGGAACGTGCACATGGTCTACTGGATTTGATCCACACAGACGTTTGTGGCCCGCTAAGCCTTAGCACAAAATATGGGCAATCCTACTTCGTTACCTTTACTGATGACTATTCGAGGTATGGGTATGTTTACTTGGTGAAACACAAATCTGAAGTATTTGAAAAGTTCAAAGAATTCAGATCTGAAGTAGAAAATCAGCTAGAAAGAAGTATTAAGGCACTTCGATCTAATCGAGGTGGAGAATACTTAAGTGCTGAATTTTTGTGTTATCTAAAAGAGAATGGGATTCTCTCACAGTGGACTCCACCAGCAACACCACAATTGAATGGTGTTTCAGAACGTCGTAATCGAACGTTGATGGACATGGTTCGATCTATGATGGGATTCACTGAATTGCCTACATCGTTTTGGGGCTTTGCGCTTGAAACTGCGGCAATGTTGTTGAATAATGTCCATACTAAAGCAGTGGATAAAACACCATATGAGATATGGATGGGGAAACCTCCCAAGTATTCTTACTTGAGAATATGGGGATGTCCTGCGTATGTGAAGCAGACAGTGGGAGACAAATTGGATAGTAGATCCACTTTGTGCTACTTTGTAGGATATCCAAAGAATTCTGTTGGATATTATTTCTATCATCCTAGTGAAGCAAAAGTGTTTGTTTCAAGAAATGCCACCTTTTTGGAAAGGGAGTTTCTATTAGATAGAAAAGGCAAGATGATAGAACTTGAAGAAATTCAAGATACTCCCTCAACTTTAGAAGTTGAACCTAATCCCCTAGAACCAGTAGTTGAAGTACAAGCTCCTAGAAGGTCTGATAGGGTTATTAGACCACCTGCCAGATATACACTTCTTCATGAACAAGGCCATGATGAGCCTTGTGTTGGATGTGATCCAATGAATTTCAAAGAAGCAATATCTGATACTGATTCAACCAAATGGCTTGAAGCCATGCAGTCAGAAATGGACTCTATGTATTCAAACCAAGTCTGGACATTAGTGGATCCACCTGAGGGAATTGTTCCCATAGGATGCAAATGGATCTACAAGAGAAAGCTTGGGGCGGATGGAAAGGTAGTGACCTTCAAAGCAAGACTGGTTGCAAAAGGTTATACTCAAAGGCAAGGGGTTGACTATGAGGAAACTTTTTCACCAGTTGCTATGTTTAAGTCCATTAGAATACTACTAGCCATAGCAGCATGGTATGACTATGAGATATGGCAAATGGATGTAAAGACTGCATTTCTCAATGGAGACATCAAAGAAGAAATTTATATGTCTCAACCTGAGGGATACACATCAGTAGGAAGTGAACATAAGGTATGCAAACTTCAAAGATCAATTTATGGTCTCAAGCAGGCGTCAAGGAGTTGGAACCTCAGATTTGATAGCACTATCAAAGAGTTTGGTTTTGCTAAGAATCCCGAGGAACCATGTGTGTACAAGAAAGCTAGTGGGAGTGCAGTGACATTCCTAATACTTTATGTTGATGATATCCTGCTCATTGGGAATGATGTAGGATTACTGCAATCAACTAAAGTATGGTTGGCCAGTAAATTCTCCATGAAGGACATGGGTGAAGCATCTTATGTATTGGGAATACAGATCTATAGAGATAGATCGAAGAGGATGCTGGGACTCACCCAAGCCACTTATATCGATACCATTCTTAAGCGATTCTCTATGGAAGAGTCCAAGAGAGGATACTTACCAATGTGTCATGGTGTTACTCTATCTAAAGCAATGTGTCCCAAAACTGAAGAAGAGATAGAGATGATGACACGTGTTCCATATGCGTCAGCTATTGGTAGTATCATGTATGGTATGATATCGACACGTCCTGATGTTGCTTACGCTTTGAGTGTTACAAGCAGATATCAGGCGAACCCTGGTCCAATGCATTGGAAGGCCGTGAAAGATATTCTTAAGTACTTGAGAAGAACTAAGAACTTGTTCATGGTCTATGGGGGTGGAGAATTAAAATTGGAAGGCTACACTGATTCTAGCTTCCAATGTGATGTAGATGATTCGAAATCGACCTCTGGTTTTGTATTCATGCTTAATGGTGCGGCTGTATCTTGGAAAAGTTCCAAGCAAGACACCGTTGCGGATTCCACCACTGAAGCTGAGTACATTGCTGCATCTGCTGCAGCTAAAGAGGCAGTTTGGATGAGGAATTTTGTCCAAGAGTTGGGCGTTATTCCTAACGGAGTTGATCCAGTCCCGGTGTACTGCGACAACACTGGTGCCGTTGCGCAAGCAAAGGAACCAAGGTCTCATCAGCGATCCAAACATGTACTGAGGAAATTCCACATCATCCGGGAGATTGTGGGAAGGGGAGACATATCAGTCCAAAGAGTCCCCTCTGCAGATAACGTTGCCGATCCACTTACGAAGCCCTTGCCAGGACCATTGTTTGAGAAGCATCGCGAAGCAATGGGATTAAAGTTTATGGGTAGTTGGCTCTAGGGCAAGTGGGAGATTGTTAGAGTAGATGCCCTGCAAGTCAACTGTTGACTAGGGATTTTATTGACTCAGTTGTAAAGAACAATCTTTATTTTAATATAATTCATTATTTCATGGTTTGTTATTTCTTTATCTGTATACCCATGATTTCAAACATAGATAAAGACCTTGATTATACTTTAATACAAATGAATCGTAATTCGATGTTGAAACTCATTTGTAAACACTGTATGATCTAAATTCGTTCCTAGTCGATTCAGCCGCCTAAAACATGGATAAAGGTCGCTTGAGCTCGAGACTAGCATCTGTGATGTTGTGTACTGCGTTTCTTGGTAAGGGCATAGAGATGTCCAAACATACAGATGGGTAGTCATATGATGATTATACCGAACAACCCTCCCTCGGACTTTCCAAGTGGTTATCATTCATCGAGAGGATAAGTCCGTGGTTATGATTGTACACCATTAGTCCTTACGACCCGGGACAACACTGAGGCTCTATATGCTAGGGCTGTGCTTTGACTCGTTTACCGACTCCAGGAGAGTCATCAGGTGGCGAGGTTGGGTATAGTTGCGACACATATAGGAGCCAGTGCATTGTAGTCGGGGATTCACCGCTCACCTACGGGTGTGGATATCCTATGTGATCTAATGTAATAATAGTGCATGGAATCTCTGGCCAGAGTATGAGATGTACATTGAAGAAGGAGTTCTCCAATAGTACACGCGATGCCACTATTATAGTTATCACATAGTTATCGAATTAATATGCAACCCTCGATGAACCAATGGTTGCAGATTCGATCGGGATATATGAGATGAAGGGACCGTACTGTACGTTAATCATAATCGACTGGTTCTTGCAGGCACTATCAGTGATACCTAGGGGATCATGGGGCGATGCTACTAGACGCTCTTACCATGATCCGATGGGTGCAATCAGAAAAGAGTTCTGACATTCTTGATCAAGGTGTTGATGAAAAGAATGGGGCTGACTAGGGTAAGCCCGAATAAAAGATTATGTCCCGAATCACAAAGAGTTGTGAACCCACGGCTAGCTGTATCCCTGAACCATTGAGGGTCACACAAGCACTGGTTTACTTGTTCCCGTTGAGATAATAAATTCAATGAGTTGAATTTATAAGAAATAAGTTTGATATGATCAATCGATAAGCTTATAGAAATTTTGAGAGCTTGACTGCTAAAGACAGTCAAAAGAAGTACACATGCCTTATTTATATTTTGGTGATCTCACAAATATATGTTTTAAAAGAAAATCAAGATTGGAAAAGGTTGGCATGCATATTTAGAATCTTTAATTAATTTAATTAATTAGATTAATTAAGTTAAGAAAGGTTTAAAAAAAAAAAAAAGATAAGGGATTTTGACTCCTGATTTACGTAACATGCATCCACATCGATTTTATGGAAATTCATTGACTTAATTAATATGATTAATTAAGAAAATGACATTTAGTTAACCAAATTAATAATGTATATATTAATTTGATTAATTAATTGTTGGAGATCATCGCACCTTTAGAAAAAATGGAGAAAGTCTCCAAAATCCCATAAATCGAGATTGACCTTGATTATGGCATGAAAATATTTTAGAATCTTTAATTGACTTAATTGATCTAATTAATTAAGTAAATTGAGGGTTAGACAAAAATATAAGATTTTGATTCTTGTTTTACGTGAAGAATCAGCCCAAACTTTCAATAAGTGGTTTTTCAATCTTTCGGCACTTAAAAGGCTGCTCTCAAAATTTTGAAACTATATTTCTTGATCTCAAATACGAAAAAAAAAAAAACCATCTTATAATTTTCTAGTGCAAATTATAAGAGGAACAAGTTTCCCAGTCGTGGACCGGATTAGTAGATCGAAGAACGTTCGTAGGGAATTCACGAAGAGCTATCTCCGCTGACCCCGGAATAGTTGGAGACCAGTGATTTATTCACCAAAGGTATAACAATTTCTAACATCCTATGCATGTTTATGTATTTGTTAAAACCATACGAGTGTCCAAAATTATTTTGTTTTCAAAATAAAATAAAATTTTTAAACTTCCGCTGCATTTTGGGCACGTAGAAAACCGAGATCCAACAATACCAACTGAAAGATTGATGGAATCAACAGCTCAACAGCCAATCCAGGCTGTTCCTCTCAAAGCAGTTATAGCTGAACCCTCAACTGAGGATCAGTTGCCTCTCTCTCTCATTCTCCCAAAGAAGACAACGGTCACCAAACCAGGTGACAAGAAAAAAGTTGTTGGAGTAAAGGCTCCCATGATTACCATCTCTGGTTTTACCCCTTTACTTACTGTCAGATCAAAAGTGATAATGATCAGAGAACAAGTTGATGCTACTACTTCAGGGCTGAGCATTCCTCATGTCCTGTCTGACCCTAAAGGCAAAGGCAAAATGCAAGAAGAGCCTAGGCCAACAAACGCCATTCAAACTCACATTGATCTTATCTGGGCAGAGATCAATGAATTTTCAGCAAATAAGCTCAAAACCTATGATACATGGGTAAAGTTCCGAACCCATGTCTTCGCCAAGGAACCACAGAGAAAATCCAAGCTGAAGAAATTCATTAAGTTGGAAGCTGCACTGTTGAGGTGGTTAAGGCACCAACCATTGTTCAGGCGTTGGAACGGAAGAACTACTTCTTCAATCAGTTGAGGGAGAGAGCTAAAAATCTACAGAAGATAGTTGCTCAACTGAAACAGAACTTTGATCCTACCAGTCCAACTGCATTTAATGACAAAGATGTGCATGATCAATTGGAAACGGATCTTATCTCATTACAAATGATGATAAAGAATTGGGAAATGAATCAAGAACTGGTCTTTCCAGAAGCTTCTCAAGATTTATCGTCAGAAGATCAAACTGAAGAACCTGCCGAGAAGGCAATTTTCGAAGAAACTGAGCATCTAGTTGCCGTGACTGAACAGGCAATTTTTGAACAAACTAAGGCGCCAGTCCAGGATGTGCCACAATCCTCTGCTGCTGATCATCCCAAGTATTCAGAAGCTGACTTGACACTTGCTAATATTGATGAAATCATTCAGTCAGTGGTACAAGAATCTCAAGCCGATGAACCTATTTCTGAATCTGTTGATCATTCAACTGATCAAGCAGCTCAAGAGGCTCCTATCCTAACTGAAGAGCCGGTTCAGCCTGTTATCTCTGCTGAACCAAATGATCAAAATGTTGTGCTAGCTCAGTCTTCACCTCCTCAGGATCTGGCAGTAGTTACTGAAACAGATGTTCCAGTACAGACTATTGCTGAGACGGTAGTATCTGACAGGGCCTTAGTGGTAACATGGATAAAATGTTTACTGCCATTTCCAAGATTCAGCATACGCAACTAGCTCATACTCCGAAGCTGGAACATTCAGAATTGTTCAACTCAGAGAAACTAAAGAGAATTCACGCTACTGTGACCTCTCTCTCCTTTGCAGTAGAAGAAATCAGAAAGAATAGGGGTATAGCTGAAAGTCTCTCCCTGACTCAAGATGTAATCAGCAAGAGAGTTGAATTTGTGGAGACATCTGTTTCAAGAAAGTTAGACTTGATGCAGACTATTATGCTCAACGCAGTCTCAAACGTAGCCACTTCTGTTAAGGTTCTATCAACCGATGTTAAGAGGTTATCTATTAGAATGGAGGCGTTTGACAAAAAGGGGGAAGAGACCTAAGCTAAGATGGATTGCTAAGATGGATTCATTTTTGCAGATTATTTTATTCTTTCATTCATTGTACAAATCTGTGCACGACAGCTGTTATTTTATCTACAACGAATTTGAAGGACGTCAATAAGCTCAATTGATCAGTTATTATTTGCTTAGTTTTGTCGAACACCAAAAAGGGAGAAATTGTTGGAAACATGATTTCGGCTGTTTGACAAACTATTTATTTATTGGACTAACTGATCAAGTAATCGAACTACACAGCTTGCCTAACAGAAGAGTATCGCGTGAATTATCGAAGGCAACTGAATCTAGCTGAACTGAACTGACAAAGTAAACTGACTGATCAGTTGGAAACTGATCAGTTGAACCTAACAGGACTTTCGAAGACAACAGACTGATCAGTTTGAAACTGATCAGTTGATTCACTCAGTATGAGCTTAACAGCTACCGCTTATCAGCTGATCGTTCAGCTATACACGTCATCAGATGAAAAGGACATTCAACCGACATCAGTCCAAAGTAGACTGCAACTCTTAGTGGAACGTCACATTTCAGAGTCTACAATGTACGAATGTCATAGGGATATTGACGTGGCAATCAACGGATATAATATTCAAATATCATATCATGTTACCGTTGGAAGAGAAGCCTATAAATAGCTGAAGAGAGCAGCTGAAGAAAAAAAAAACAACGAAGCAATTTCAACGCAAATATTCTATTCAAGCTGTTACGCTGCTAAAACCACTACGAAAATCAAAAGCTTACACCTATTAGTTTTATCAGTTGCATTCAAGGCTACATTCCCGAGCTTATTAGCACATTGTAATCTTTGCTAGATTCTTTACATTGTGTTAAGACCAGTCACGAACTGTAGAAGTTTTGTTGTAACTAAGAGTTTCAGTTTTGGCAGTGATAAGTCCAAACTGAAGTGGGTCAGTACAACTATTGTATTCGATCAAAGTCTTTTAGTGGAAATCCTATCTTCGTGATAGAAAGGGTGACGTAGGAATTATTCTATTCTCCGAACTTCCAGAAACAAACTGTGTGCATTTTATTTCAGTTATCATTTTACTTAAGTTATTCTATCTTTCAGTCAGTTTACTTCGGCAACTGTTTCTTTCAGTTAAACTGATTGTTATCGACTGACGAGATACCGAGTGTTAGTGTGTCACTAAACTGAACTAAATTTTTGAAAAGAACCTATAATCCGTGAGTGTTTATTCAACCACCTCTTCTAAACACTTATTACTTTATAACCGATCCTTTCAAATGTCATAAGCTATTTATTTACTTCGGTGGTGAGCTCGGGTACCTACGTCTAAGTTTTGCAAGTTAAGTATTTAAACTCATGCTAGTATGTTGCAGCATTGGCCCCAAGCGAGATCCAATGAATCCCTCAACGCCCAGTAAGTATGTTGATGTGCAAAAAGAAAGCATTTTTAAATTTTTGAGGTATGCTAAATGTCTTGTAACCAAATTATAAACGAGTTTGGAAGCCGGAGAACGTGTCCGGGGACCTTTCCAACTATGAACGGGTTTGGAAGTCGGTGAACGTGGCCGAGGACCTCTCCACCCCAGTAAAGCATGATCGGGTTTAGATCAGGATTGGAAATAGCTAAAACATGACCAGGGCCAATCCACCGGTTAAATTATGAACGCAGATCTCATCTATGTGGCAGTGGATCATCTCTGTTAGCCCAGTTTTATGGTTTAGTCTGATCAGGCAATTTTATGTATGGGTCACACGCTTTGAAACATGCCTCTACGCAAAATTATGTTATGTATGCCCAAGTATGTAAGATGCGAGTAGGTTTACGAAAGTTTTATGATCATGGCACGTCTATGTTACGCTATTATGTTCAAGTTCCAAGTACGCTCTTGTTGTCAAGTTCAAGATTCATGTTTCTAGTATGTACGTCCTATTTTGAAGATGCATGTGGTTTATTACGTAGTACTTGCTACCTTCCAGTTTATACGTGTTGAGTCTTTAGACTCTCTAGACTTGATCGATGCAGGTGAGGTTGATTTCGAGGAGACTAGGGGTAGGGACCAAGGAGCAGGCTTGGACTGAGCAGGAGGCTAGACCCGAGGACCGCCCAAGTTTTTAAGTTTTTATGAAATGTCAAATACTCTGATTTCAGTTACTGGTTACGAGATTTTAAGCAAATACTTTTGTCAAAGTTTATTTCTAGAACTTTTGTTGCAACTACTTTAGTAATGTACGGTTCATTTTATACGGATTTTGAAGGTTCACGACTTACTTAAGAAAATTTTTAATTTTTCCGCAAATTTTAAGCAGTAAAAAGTACGGCACGTTACATATCCACTAGAGTAACCCATTCCTTTGCTATTAGGAGAAATGAACCATATAGTTGCTACTACTTAAATTATAATTCACCCAAGTGTAGGTTGTCTGCAATTAATATATTTCGTAAGTACGAGATCGATCCACAGAGAGATTATTTTAAGTTTAAATTTATTAATTTATAGATTACCAAATTCAAGAACGAAGTTTACAAATTATAAATTTTGTCAAGGCTCGAGAATTTATTCTTGGTTTATGCAATATTGTTTAACTAAAAGTAAAACAAAGGAAACCACCATAAATAATAGGTCCAAGAAAATTAAATAATTAAACACACACATAATATAATATAGTTCCCACTATAGAAAATATCGAATTCACCGATATTTTATATATGGTAGGTACCTATGATTATATATATAACTATATAAATTCCAATGAGAAGGCATTTTATTTGTCACAATAAAATTTACAATGTTAGCAAACCAAGGCATAATAGTAGCATAAAACAACTGATCATCTGGAAAATTTTCATTTATTGGTATTTCATTATGAGATGATTCGGTCATTATTCTAGATAAATGATCGGCTACGAAATTTTTTTTTCTTTTTTTATCTTTAATTATACTATCAAATTCTTGTAACAATAAAATCCACCGTATTAATCTTGGCTTAGCATCTTGTTTATTTGATAAATATTTTACGGCAAATGATCAGTGTACACAATAGTAGTAGAACAAATTAAATATGAAAGAAACTTATCTGATGCAAATACTACTGAAAGTAATTCTTTTTCAGTAGTTGAGTAATTTATTTGGGTACTATTTAAGGTTCTACTAGCATAATAGATTGCATACGGTTTTCTTTCTTTTCTCTATCCTAACATAGCTCCTATAGCATAATCACTTGCATCACACATTAATATAAATGGTAAAGACCAATCTGGAGGTTGTAAAATAGGTGATGTAATTAAAAGATTAATTATTTTTTTTAAAAGCATTTTCACATTTCTGAGTCCATTCAAATTGTGTATCTTTTGTTAAAAAATTCGAAATTGGTTTAGATACTGTGCTGAAATTTTTTATAAGCCTTCTATAAAAACATGCATGACCCAAGAATGATAGAACTTCTTTGACCGTTTTTGGTGATGTTAAATTAGCAATAACATCAACTTTGGCTTTATCAACTTCAATTCCTTTTTCAGATATCACATGACCTAACACAATCCCAGATTTAACCATATAATGACATTTTTCCCAATTTAAAACAAGATTTTTTTCTTCACATCGTTTTAATACTTCTTCTAGGTTTTTAAGACAATTTTCAAATGAGTTTCCAAAAACAGTTATATCATCCATAAAAACTTCTACAAATTCTTCAATCATATAACTGAAAATACTTAACATGCATCTTTGAAAAGTAGCCGGAGCATTACATAAACCAAATGACATTCTTTTAAATGCAAAAGTTCCGAAAGGACAAGTGAAAGTAGTTTTTTCTTGATCTTCTAATGATATAGGTATTTGATAATACCCCGAATACCCATCAAGAAAACA
>NC_133317.1:10856709-10968059 GCF_012295235.1 Primulina huaijiensis | reverse complement strand
TATATATATGTATGTATAATATAACAATAATAATTGATGAAATATTTATTGTATCAAAATTAAACAACAAATCAAGATAACCACTTCAATGGTATCAAGCATTCACTAAAGTCAAAACTGTCGCAAACTGTCTATAAATATCCCCACCCTCGGTCCATTTTCTACCATACCACTTCACAACACTTAAAATTTTTCTCCCTTACACAATTTTAGTTTCGATTTTCTCTTTTAAGTTTAATAAAATTTTAAAATCAAGAATATAGTATTTTCAACAAGAAATCAAGAATATAGTTTGTATATTAGATTGTGAGTTTTTTTGTATATTTATTAAAATATTAAAAGTGAAAATTTTTTTATTTTACTGAATAAATTAGCGACGGAAAGCATACAAAACCGTCGCTAAAATTAGCGACGAAGTTTATAAAACACCGTCGCTAAATTTAGCGACGGTTTAATAGCTAAATTTAGCGACGGTGTATTAAACCGTCGCTGTTTAGAGACCGTTTAAATTACGATCGTCACTAATTTTAGCGACGGTTAACGATGATGTCCGTCGCGTATTAATTTGCGACGGTTTTTTAAAAACCGTCGCAAATTGTAACTACCACAACATCCCAAAACCGTTGTCTTTTAGCGAATGCTTTAACCACAAGACCTTTAACAACGGTTTTATATACCTACGACAACGGTTTTTCACCGTCGTCTTTAGACGTCTACGACAACGGTGTTTCACCGTTGTCTTTGAGCACACCCTTTAACCACAGGGCTTCTAACAACGGTTTTATTTGACCTACGACAATGGTTTTTAACCGTTGTCTTTTGCCTTTTTTTTAGTAGTGATATATGTAAATTGATAACAACAAATAATTTATTTTTATATCTACAATAAAAAGAAATTAGCAAAATGAAAAGAAATAAAGAAATAATATACAAAATATAAATAATCTTACTTCACCAAGAATTCATCCTGAAACATCCTGCCCTTTTAATTGCTTTAAAAGTACTAGAAATTTTTTTTTTTTAAAACCTCACATAGCATTCGGCCGAACCATAAAATTTCATAAAATATTTTTGGACATCATTTTAAAATAAACACAACCAACTATATATTTGAGAAATACATCCCATACTATAATCTCTCAAAAATCACTCAAAAGCATAAATAAAAAGTCGTAAAAAAAATCTTTAACATAAATCATAATCGTAAATGCGGAAAGCTAGAAGCGCTGGTCCTCGGGTCGTGTGCACCTTCAGTCCAGTCAGGTCAACCATCAAGACCTCCCATAACATTTTTATCATAAACACCTGCATCAATCACACCTAGTGAGTCTAAAGACTCAACACGTCATATTCTTGATAACAAGTAATACGTATAAAACCACACGCAACAGTGAAAAATACTTGTACTTAAATTATCGTTTTCATGAAGATGCATAAACTTCAAACATGAACATTTTCGTAAACCTTTTTATGATGCATAAAAATATTTTAATAATGATGTATCAACTTTAAACATAAACATTTTTAAGACATGCATAACATAAACATTAACATTTTCCTATTCCTCAAAACATGACATAAAACCTTTTATCAATATCATAAACATTTTCCTTTTCCTTTGTTGAATTCAGATCGTTAATTGTGACTTTCCTCACATGACATGATCGATGGATCCATCTACATATAACCACAGTACTGGGCGGCGGGGACATCAGCGACGCTCTCACCGGTCAACTGAGCCTTGGCCTAACATGATCGAATAGAAATACGATCGTCGGGGCTCCCTCTGGGGCCTTCTCCCATAAATGGACTCCCTCTGGGCCTTCTCCTCTCACGATATTACCATTCTTCCTCAAACCTCATAACCTCTCCTCTCACGATATTCCCATTCTTCCTCAACCCTCATAACCTCATATTCGCAATAATGGAAACACAATCGTCGGGCTCCCACTGGACCATCACCCTCACGACATCGCCATTATTAACGAAGTAGTCACAATCACTTCACCTCCTTCAACATTTTTCATTCACATCACTTTATAAAAATCATGAGTAACATAACATTTTTCATTTTTGAAACCAAGCATGCAACATGTATTTTAAATGTCTTCCTTAAATCATAAATATCAAACAGACATTTAAAAATCATAATTTCATCGTGAACATTTCATAAACATTTAAAAATAATCATTTTAACCTCAAAACATTTAAGATAACATTTTGACATATTAAATCATAAACATATAAAATTCCCTAAACATTTAAAATATCATTTTAACTTATAAAATCCCATAAACGTTTAAAATACCATTTTAAAATTTAAAATTCCATAAGCATCCATAACAATAGAAAATAATCATATTAGCACATAAAACAGCATTCAGGGCACTGCCATGACGTTTACTACTTTTTAGGTGTAAAAAGACCGTTTTACCCCTGGCCTCGACATTCTATGTTTTTGACGTTTTCTTTGATTTCTTGACTCTAACATGTCCCAAATAATTATATAAGCTTACATGCCTTTTCTCATATTTTTATTTATCTTAAATCGAGGACTTTTAAATTAATCGTTAAATGTGACGTATTAATGCGTTTTAATCCCGAATTAAACCAAAGCTTAATA
This sequence comes from Primulina huaijiensis, assembly GCF_012295235.1. Taxonomy (NCBI): domain Eukaryota; kingdom Viridiplantae; phylum Streptophyta; class Magnoliopsida; order Lamiales; family Gesneriaceae; genus Primulina; species Primulina huaijiensis. The sequence goes on along the minus strand of NC_133317.1, from coordinate 10,965,436 downwards.
TAAAATTCCCAAATTTAAAACGTAGACTTATAATAATTATTTAAGCTTAAACCTAATTTTTCATAATTTTATAAAGCTTAAAACTAGGCTTTTCAATTAACTCGTTAATTGACGTTTCGCGCGGCGATTAAATTCCGAATAAATCTAAAACTCGTTATTTTGATCCCAAATTTTAAACATAACATTTTTAATATTTATTCTACCCTTCCAAGTCTTGAGACACCCCCGTGAACCCATGGAATCAATTTTGGCTTAATTAATCTCGTTTTTGACCCTTCGACGAACACACCGAGCCATCTCCTAATTTACCCGAGCCACCTTGAACCAAAACCTATCCAACCCATCTAGGGACCCTACTGTGTAAGCCCAGCCAAAAATCCGGCCCTGGCCCGCTCAAAAACGTGCTGAACAGCAGACCCATTTGCATGTGCTGTGTGTGATTGTTTTCTAGCTTATCTAGGACTCCTAGTTGCATTAGGACTCTACCAGCCCTTAACCACCGACCACCCATGACCCTAACCTCCCTTGGACCATGTCCAGACCATGCCCATACCAACCCAGCCCCTTGAACCCAAGCAGCGAAGCTCTGAACCAGATGACAACAACCTGCGTGCTTGATGGCTTTCCTCACGGTTCCATCTTTCTTGCTCGGCCCTTCTTGAACCAACCCATACCAGCCCCTAGCCCAGCCCTTGTGCACCCTCCTAGGACCCTAAGAACCTAGCCTAGCCCCTGCCCAAGCCCTCTGGCCGAGCTCCTTAACCACCTGCACAAGCTGCTATACCTGCGCCACTTCCCTTCCACTTCTCGGGTGGAGTCCTTCTTGGTAAGGTCTCCTCCCAGCTCCTGGTTTTCGAGTCCTAGCATGGCTAGGACTCTTCCCTCGACCCAAAACAGACCCTAGCTTGCCCTGGCCCCAAGCCCCGACCAAGCCAAACCATCACACCCCACAACCGAAACCCCTTTCCCACTATGACAGCAACTTCCTACCAGCTGTATTATTCATGTTTGTGCATCGTTGTTGTGGTTTTTATGACTCTAAAACATGCGTAAATCATCCCTTAATAATTCCTAATCATGGCAGTGTTAGAGTAGATGCCCTGTAAGCCAACTGTTGACTAGGGATTTTATTGACTCAGTTGTAAAGAACAATCTTTATTTTTATAAAATTTATTATTTCATGGTTTGTTATTTCTTTATCTGTATACCCATGATTTCAAACATAGATAAAGACCTTGATTATACTTTAATACAAATGAATCGTAATTCGATGTTGAAACTCATTTGTAAACACTGTATGATCTAAATTCGTTCCTAGTCGATTCAGCCGCCTAAAACGTGGATAAAGGTCGCTTGAGCTCGAGACTAGCATCTGTGATATTGTGTACTGCGTTTCTTGGTAAGGGCATAGAGATGTCCAAACATACAGATAGGTAGTCATATGATGATTATACCGAACAACCCTCCCTCGGACTTTCCAAGTGGTTATCATTCATCGAGAGGATAAGTCCGTGGTTATGATTGTACACCATTAGTCATTACGACCCGAGACAACACTGAGGCTCTATATGCTAGGGCTGTGCTTTGACTCGTTTACCGACTCCAGGAAAGTCATCAGGTGGCGAGGTTAGGTATAGTTGCGACACATATAGGAGCCAGTGTATTGTAGTCGGGGATTCACCGCTCACCTACGGGTGTGGATATCCTATGTGATCTAATGTAATAATAGTGCATAGAATCTCTGGCCAGAGTATGAGATGTACGTTGAAGAAGGAGTTCTCCAATAGTACACGCGATGCCACTGGGATAGTTATCACATAGTTATCGAAGGAATATGCAACCCTCGATGAACCAATGGTTGCAGATTCGATCGGGATATATGAGATGAAGGGACCGTACTGTACGTTAATCATAATCGACTGGTTCTTGTAGGCACTATCAGTGATACCTAGGGGATCATGGGGCGATGCTACTAGACGCTCTTACCATGATCCAATGGGTGCAATCAAAAATGAGTTCTGACATTCTTAATCAAGGTGTTGATGAAAAGAATGGGGCTAAATAGGGTAAGCCGGAATAAAGGATTATGTCCTGAATCACAAAGAGATGTGAACCCACGGCTAGCTGTATCCCTGAACCATTGAGGGTCACACAAGTTCTGGATTGTTTGTCCCGTTGAGAGAATAAATTCAAGTAGTTGAATTTATAAAATTTGAGAATTTGATATATTAAACTCAAATGTTGGGTTTATTAAATATTAAATTTTGGAAGTGATAAAAATTCAATGAGTTCAATTTATAATTTAAATAATAAATTCAAATGTTGAATTTATAATGTATTTAATTTATTAAGCTCAAAAGTTGAGTTTATTAATTAATAAATTAAATAAGGTGGGTATGTTTAATGGGCTTGTAAGAGTACAAGTCCATCATAATAAATAATTAAAATTTTAATAGGCTTTGATTAAATTAATTAAACTAGTTGGACTAGCCCAATTAATTAAATCAAGCCCATTAATGTTAATTATGTAGTTAGGGTTTAAGTTAATTATAAATAATACAAAAAAAAGGTCAAACCCTACACCACCACCTACCACCCCTTCGAGACTCCCACTTCCAAAGAGAAAAAAAAAATTGGCCACTATTTTTGAAGGAAAATTTGAGCCATCTCTCAATTATTTTCTCTTCTACGCAAAATATCTTCCATATTTTCTAGTGCAAATTGGAAGAGGAACACACTATCTAGTCGTGGACTTGATAGGAGGATTTCTTGAAGAAAGTTCGTAGGGAATCAACAAGAGCTAATTCGTTTATACCGAATTAGATGGAGTACAGTGATTTAATTCACAAAGGTATAATTTTTAAACATCCTATGCATGTTTAATTCCTGAAAACCATACGAGTGTCCAAAAGAATTATTTTGTTTTCAAAATAAAATAAAAATTTTAAACTTCCACTACGTTTGGGCACGTAGAAAACCGAGATCCAACAGGCAGCCCCTTTAACCACATAACAAACATGATTTTTCCTCAAATTCAAGCCTTAAAAATTTGCATATGACACAAAACCAAAAATATTTCATGTTGCAACTTATTTTTCATGCAAATCCAATTTTAAATAAATACTATGGTGTGAATGATGAGTAAAAGAGAGAATATGGCGTGCCTTTGCGTATTTTACCCACGAATTCTCGTTGACGAATCGAAGAACGACGGCGAGACTTTGGCTACAAGTTTTCCTGAAGGCTTCCTCGATTTTTCTCCTCTAAATTTGTGGGTGTGTGCACGAGTATTTGCTGCTGGTGGGGAAGAGTTTTAAAACTCTAGGGGTGTGGGGCGTGTAGAATAGGTTATGGGATAGGATTTAGTACTTTAAATACTTAAATTAACTCTTCAAACAAGCTTAGGCCCATGAAAAGATAATTAGGTCCATTAATCTTAATAAGGACTTAATTAAAATAATAAAAATAATTTTGGTACAATAATTTTGTGAATTTATTAGCCGGGTTGCGAAAAAGTTCGTATTTTTGTTGAAAAACCAATACCGATAAAAATTACTTCCCGGCGTATAAAATCACCTCAAAACCCCTTATTTTCAAAAATAATAAAAAGCATCACCCTTAATTTAAATAATTTAAAAACAATTATTTAATAAAAATATTTTCTACTTTTTTCAGCCGTCGGTCTCCGTTCCTTGATCGCAACTCGAATAACCTTTAAAAATATATTTTAATAAAATCATGTAGAAAAATATATTTTAAACATGTAAACATGCACATCATAATTAATTTATGCAATTAAAACAAGTAATTAAAATACAAGAGCATTTAATAATTGCATGCATGTGGTTTTCGTGGGCTTTTAAATTGTCGGGGCGTTACAATCTCCCCCCCTTAAATTGAATTTCGTCCTCGAAATTCGCTTATCCTTAATAACCCAAAGTTTAGACTTAGTTCTAGTATCCCAAAAATCCACGCTTCCGCTGCGCTACTCTGATAAAACTTAAGTTCTAAAAATGTCCTTACGTCCTCTTGATCCCAAATAAATTTTCTTTTAAATCCTGATTTGCGAATTGTATCTTAAAAAGACCCATAATGACTTAGTGTTGTTACTATTATAACCTCGAATCACAACTTTTCTTACAATTCTCAATATTAGAAGATGGATGGCCACGCTTATCGTATATTACTTTTCTTATTTTATACCCAAAATATTCATCAATCTATCAATTTAAATCTTAAAATCCCAAACACACTTTCAAATTCTTAGATTTTTCAAGCTTAATATCGATTCATCCTTAAAAACCTTTGCTTAAAATTCCTTATCACATTATAACCAAGATATCCCAAAGTTCTAAATATTCTTACAAGTCTAAATCATCAAAAATTCTTACCATATAAGCAATTCAATTCGCACTTATTGCTAAGCTAGTCCCCAAATTCTGTAATAATTGCAAAATAAATTCTTAATTTCCTCAAAAATTATCTTAATTGATCCTTAATTTCGAAAATCCTACTATCAACCCATAAGTTCTTGTCATTCTTAATTTCTTTCTACCTGTTTTCCATAACATAATTTCGATAATTTTAAACTTATTTATCCAAAAATCAATTCATATAACCAATCTTACCTTTCGTCAAACTTAAAATCCCAATTTATACATTTTCTATACTCCCAAAGTCGTTGCAATCCTCGAATAATTATTACTTATGAGTAATTTACAAAAATTAATTCGACTAGTAACCATTAATCATAAATATTTTCTTAAGAAATCTACGTGTCCCAAAGCATTCATAATATTCATGATTAACTTATAGCCCAAAAAGTAGAACATTAATACTAAAACCCAAAAATAAACATTGTCCAATTTCACCACGAAGCCAACATGCATTGAAATCAAATAATTTCTTAATTCATATCGTATCACGTATAAAAATTCTAATGCATATAAAACATTTGTTATTATAAAGCTATGAAACATGTGACGTAAACATATAATTCATATAATTACGCAGGTAACATCATAAAATCATATAAAGCATTTAAACTTACAGATTGAGGCTTGACGACTGATCTTTCTGGCGCTGAAGGTGGCACAACCCTTTACAGGACCTTTGCTCTGATACCAACTGAAACGTCTGCTATTCGTTTTCTTAAAATGTACTAGAATTTTTTTTTCAAACCTCACTTAGCATTCGGCCGAACCATAAAATATTTTTGACCTCATTTTTAAAATAATTCAACCCACTAACATTTTACTAAATCTAAAAATAACATTTGAAAAGTATAGCCCATACTATTACCTCTCAAAAACTACTCATAAATAAATAAAAGTCATAAAAATATTCTTAACATAACTTAAAATCATAAATAATAACTAGTGCGGAAAACTAGCGTCGGTCCTCGGGTTATGTGCACCTTCAGTCCAGTCAGATCAACCATCAAGACCTCCATAAATATCATTATCATAATCACCTGCATCAATCACACCTAGTGAGTCTAAAGACTCAACACGTCATATACTTGATAACAAGTAATACGTAATACAGTTCACATACAACAGTGAAAAATACTTGTATTTAAAATATCATTTTCATGAAGATGCATAAACTTTAAACAAAACCATTTTCATGATGCATAAACTATAAATAAAAACATTTTCATAATGATGCATCCTCTTTAAACATAAACATTTTCATAAACCTTTTCATAAACATTTTCATATCAACATAAACATATTCATATTCATATCCATATCCATATTCGTATCCATATTCATATTCATATTCATATTCGTGTATGTTGAATTCAGATCGTGATTGGGACTCGTATTCTTAATCTTAAAGGACTTTGGATCCATCTAAAGAAAACCACAGTACTGGGCGGCGGGGACACCAGCAACACTCTCACCGGTCAACTGGGCCTTGGCCTACGTATTAACATATTCGTATTCGTATTCGTATCCGTATCCAAGGAAACACGATCGTCGGGCTCCCACTGGGACCATAACCCTCACGTTATTTCCAACATGTAGTAGTCACAATCCCTTCACATCCTTCAACATGTTCTCATCACTTAATAAAAATCATGTATATACATATCGTTTTATTTTTGAAACCAAGCATGCAACATATCTTTTAAATGCCCATATTTAAATCATAAAAATCATAGACATTTAAAAATCGTAATTTAACATATTAAAATCATAAAAAGCCATAAACGTTTTAAAATCAACATTTTAACGTCATAAACATTTAAAATAACATTTTGACATTTAAATCATAAACATTTAAAATACCCATTTAACATATGAAAATCCTTAAACATTTAAAATAGACATATTAACATATAAAAATTCATAAACATCCGCAATCATTGAAAATAATCATGTTAGCATGTAAAACAACATTCAGGGCACTGCCATGACGTTTACTAATTTCTAGGTGTGAAAAGACCGTTTTACCCCTGGACTCGACATTTTACGTTTTTGACTTTTTCTTAATTCCATTGACTCTAACATGTTCCAAATAATTATTTAAGCTTACATGAATTTTCTCATATTTTTATTTAGCCTAAATCGAGGACTTTTAAATTAATCTTTAAATGTGACGTATTAATGCGTTTTAATCCCGAATTAAACCAAAGCTTAATATAAAATTCCCAAATTAAAAACTTAGACTTATAATAATTATTTAAGCTTAAACCTAATTTTTCATAATTTTATAAAGCTTAAAACTAGGCTTTTCAATTAACTCGTTAATTGACGTTTCGCGCGGCGATTAAATTCCGAATAAATCTAAAACTCGTTATTTTGATCCCAAATTTTAAACATAACATTTTTAATATTTATTCTACCCTTCCAAGTCTTGAGACACCCCCGTGAACCCATGGAATCAATTTTGGCTTAATTAATCTCGTTTTTGACCCTTCGACGAACACACCGAGCCATCTCCTAATTTACCCAAGCCACGCCCGAGCCACCTTGAACCAAAACCTAGCCAACCCATCTAGGGACCCTACTGTGCAAGCCCAGCCAAAAACCCGGCCCTGGCCCACTCAAAAACGTGCTGAACAGCAGACCCATTTGCATGTGCTGTGTGTGATTGTTTTCTAGCTTATCTAGGACTCCTAGTTGCATTAGGACTCTACCAGCCCTTAACCACCGACCACCCATGACCCTAACCTCCCTTGGACCATGTCCAGACCATGCCCATACCAACCCAGCCCCTTGAACCCAAGCAGCGAAGCTCTGAACCAGATGACAGCAACCTGCGTGCTTGATGGCTTTCCTCACGGTTCCATCTTTCTTGCTCGGCCCTTCTTGAACCAATCCATACCAGCCCCTAGCCCGGCCCTTGTGCACCCTCCTAGGACCCTAAGAACCTAGCCTAGCCCCTGCCCAAGCCCTCTGGCCGAGCTCCTTAACCACCTGCACAAGCTGCTATACCTGCGCCACTTCCCTTCCACTTCTCGGGTGGAGTCCTTCTTGGTCAGGACTCCTCCCAGCTCCTGGTTTTCGAGTCCTAGCATGGCTAGGACTCTTCGCTCGACCCAAAACAGACCCTAGCTTGCCCTGGCCCCCAGCCCCGACCAAGCCAAACCATCACACCCCAAAACCGAAACCTCTTTCCCACTATGACAGCAACTTCCTACCAGCTGTCTTATTCATGTTTGTGCAACGTTGTAGTGATTTTTATGACTCTAAAACATGCATAAATCATCCCTTAATAATTCCTAATCATGGCAGCCCCTTTAACCACATAACAAACATGATTTTTCCTTAAATTCAAGCCTTAAAAATTTGCATATGACACAAAACCGAAAATATTTCATGTTGCAACTTATTTTTCATCCAAATCCAATTTTAAATAAATACTATGGTGTGAATGATGAGTAAAAGAGAGAATATGGCGTGCCTTTGCGTATTTTACCCACGAATTCTCGTTGACGAATCGAAGAACGACGGCGAGACTTTGGCTAAAAGTTTTCCTGAAGGCTTCCTCGATTTTTCTCCTCTAAATTTGTGGGTGTGTGCACGTGTATTTGCTGCTGGTGGGGAAGAGTTTTAAAACTCTAGGGGTGTGGGGAGTGTAGAATAGGTTATGGGGTAGGATTTTGTACTTTAAATACTTAAATTAACTCTTCAAACAAGCTTAGACCCATGAAAAGATAATTGGGTCCATTAATCTTAAGTAGGACTTAATTAAAATAATAAAAATAATTTTGGTACAATAAGTTTGTGAATTTATTAGCCGGGTTGCGAAAAAGTTCGTATTTTTGTTGAAAAACCAATACCGATAAAAATTACTTCCCGGCGTATAAAATCATCTCAAAACCCCTTATTTTCAAAAATAATAAAAAGCATCACCCTTAATTTAAATAATTTAAAAACAATTATTTAATAAAAATATTTTCTATTTTTTTCAGCTGTCGGTCTCCGTTCTTCGATCGCAACTCGAATAACCTTTAAAAATATATTTTAATAAAATCATGTAGAAAAATATATTTTAAACATGTAAACATGCACATCATAATTAATTTATGCAATTAAAACAAGTAATTAAAATACAAGAGCATTTAATAATTGCATGCATGTGGTTTTCGTGGACTTTTAAATTTTCGGGGCGTTACACATCCTCTTTACCTTGACATAATAGATTTAGCATTCCATGAACTTACTTTTGGTCAACACTAAAAACATCACTCATAATTTGAAAAATGAAAAATATATTGGAACTTAGAACTTTTATACACACTCACACTATATTTTACAATGAGATAGAATGATTCTCAAGCTAGCACAAGGCCTCTATTTATAGGCCAAATGAGAGAAAGGGTCAAAAATTTTATTAATGCAATGTAGTTGTAATAGTAGTCTTTGTCTCCTCCAACTTCAATTCCATGCATGTCCCTTCTTTCAATGCTTTGTTTCACGACTTTAATCACCGGATTTGACTCTGCTCAAAACAGCAAACATGTGGGGAATTGTCTGTAAATGAATTTGGCCACTTGGTTCACCTCATTTGGTTAAATATTGAAATAGTTATGATTTTTTTTCTATATGCTGGTCATGGTGAAAGTAAATTTGTCCTCCTTTTGATATTTTCACAATTTGATCATCTTAACCAACTTTTTAGGCAATCATGTCTTCTGTAAAGTTGTAGATAATTTTCAAGGATTCCAAACATGTTTGAATCACCTCCATTTGAGTTTCTTAGCTTGAGTTATCATTATTTTACTAACACGTAGAAAACATGAAAATAAAACATATTTAGTAAGATATTTAAATATAAACACACAATACTAAAATAACATAATTTTATAATTTTAATGAAAATTAAATTTTAAAATATAGGTTTTAACATATAATAAATTATTAATTTTAAGTTTCATCAATAGTGATGTTGTTGTACCATTTCTTATATTGATAGTTCATCATCATGTGTCCATAGACGAGTTCATCCTTCGCGACATGTGTTTCCTTATTTTTCCATATCTCAATTGGAACACTCTGAAGTTTTTTCCAATCAAAATTACGGGACGAGTTGTGTAGATAACCCCCATCAGTTGTAGGTTCATGAATTCGTTGTCGCATTCCATACTGACGCATCACCCGATTTGGATGATACATCTATACCATATCAAAACAAAACGACAAGACATACACATCGCCTTATTTCCCCTTGATATCATGTGATGAATGAATGCACATCAAGCGCATCGAAATCGTAAAAAATCTAATTAAACTACAATTAATCAAGAAAAATGAAAAATCAATATGAGTGTTAATTGATTGTCAATATTAATATTGATGAATATTGATTGATAAACACCTGACCAATCTACATAAGATCAAGTATCTCACGTATAATTCGTAGTGAATGTGTACACGTATGAGTATGACTAAAATGACAAGCCCACCTAAACAAACAAATGCAAGTAATTTTATATATTTTCATAACTCAAATGCTAAATTGATTTGCAAAACTTCACCTTGCACCATAAGGAGCAATTGGAAGAATCGTATCATAATTGTTATCATTTAGATCGGAGGGTGCAGGAACAATATGACAATAACCATGTACATCAAGACTAAGAGATGTCAGCCTTTTTCTTTGTAAGACCTTAGAACTAATTATCTGGTCATTTGTCATATTAAAATAATTACTGAGTAGATTAATTAAATTAATTATGTGTGCCAAATAAATTCAAGAAGTGTGTTAAAAATATGTATTTTAGAATATCTGAGAATTTAAACGAAATAAAATATATCATGAATTCAAATAATACACGAAAGCAAAAAAAATACAAAACCGAGATAAATTAACTGTAACGCCCCAAAAATTTAAAGGTCCACGCAAACCACATGTATGCAATTATTAAATTATCTTGTATTTTAATTAAATGTTTTAATTGCATGAATTAATTATGTTGTGCATATTTGCATGTTTAAAATATACTTTTCTACATTGTTGCATAAAAATGTATTTTTAAAGGTTATTCGAGTTGCGATCGCGGAACGGAGACCGAGGGCTGAAAAATAAAAAATGTTTTTAATGGTTATTCGTTTTTAATTATTCAAAATATGGTTGATGGTTTTTCATATTTTTGAAAATAAGGGGTTTTGAGGTGATTTTATACGCCGGGACGTAAATTTTATCTGTGTTGGTTTTTCAATAAAAAAATGCGAGCTTTTTTGCAACCCGGCTAATAAATTCACAAATTTATTTAAACAAAAACTTTGCTAATATTTTATTTAATTCTAATTAAGACTAACAGGCTTAATTTAGAGGCTTAATAGGCCTAAAGCCTTGTTAGTATTTAATTAAGCTATATAATATATTAAACACCTAAAAACCCTACACTTTGCATCTCAATCACACGGCCACACACTTTGCACACATCAAAACTCTCCCCATCAACATCAAACACACGGCACCCACCTCCACAATTTGAAGAGGAAAATTTTCGGTAAAGCTCAAGGAAATTCAAGCCGTCTCTTCGTCACCGTTCTTCGTCGTCAACGGTTTTTCGTGCGTATACAACGCAAAGGCACGCCATGTTTCTTTCTTTCAAACATCTATCACACCATAATATTTATTTGATCATGATTTGAAAGAAAACATGACATACAATTTTATTTTCGTAACTATGTGCATATAGGTGTTAAACTTGTGTTATTTGGTTCCAAAAGTATGTTTTTGTTTTGTTTAAGGGGCTGCCATGGATAGGGTATTAATATGGAATGGTTTATAGCCAAAAACATGATAAATAATAAAGAAAATCAGGCTGAAATCGAAGGAAGAGAAACAGGAAAAGGGGCCGTAGGTTTTGTTTGGGTTTTGTAAGGTGCAAGGTTTGTTTGTGTTGCATGGGGGCTTGGGTCTCGACCAGGCCTGGTGGTTGGGTCCTAGGGGTCATGGTTAGGTCGTAGGAGGGCTAGGGCTCGAGCCTTGGGCTGGGGGAGAGTCCACGTGAAGTGGGACTCTCCCCCAAAGCATGCGCAGGTTCTGCTCGGGAATTTCAGGGGCTGTGGCTCGGTTTGGGCTGGGCTAGGTGGTCGGTCAGGGTTCAGGGAGATGGTCCAGGGTTGGGGCAGGGTCTGGAGTGGCTTGGGTCGCTGCTGGGTCGAGCCAAACACAAAAACGTGAGGGGAGCACCTTGGAGGCAGCATGTGCGCAGCTGGTGTTTTCTGATTCAGGTGCTTCGCTGCTGGGTGTGGGAGCTTGGGGATGGTCTGGATGTGGTCTAGTCGTGGTCTAGGGAAGGTTAGGGTCAGGTTGGGTCAAGTGTTTAACAGCTGGTAGTGTCCTAGAAGGAGGAGGAGTCCTATTGTGCCAAAACACTACACACGTACACATGCATGTAAATTGGGTGAGTTTCCAGCAAGCTTTTGGTCGGTCCAGGGGTTGTTTTANTTAATCGCCGCACGAAACGTTAATTAACGAGTTAATTAAAACGCATAGTTTTAAGCTTCATAAAATTATGAAAAATTAGGTTTAAGCTTAAATAATTATTATAAGTCTAAGTTTTGAATTTGGGAATTTTATATTAAGGTTTGGTTTAATTCGGGATTAAAACGCATTAATATGTTACATTTGAAGATTAATTTAAAAGTCATCGATGTAAGCTAAATAAAAATATGAGAAAATTCATGTAGGCTTAGATAATTATTTGGGATATGTTAGAGTCAAAGAAATTAAGAAAATGTCAAAAACGTGAAATTTTACGTCCAGGGGTAAAACGGTCTTTTCACACCTAGAAATTAGTAAACGTCATGGCAGTGCCCAGAATGCTGTTTTATGTGCTAATATGATTATTTCAAATGTTTATGAATTTTTATTACATGTATTTTAAATGTTTACGATTTATTATGTCAAAATGTTATTTTATAAGGTTATGATTTAATATGTTAAAATGTTTATTTTAAATGTTTGAGATTTAAATGCGTATTTTAAATGTTTATGATGTTGAAATGTTTATTTAAAAGATTTATGGATTTTTATATGTTGAAAAGTTTCTTTTAAAATATTTATGGATTTTTATGAGGAAATGATAACGTTAAAAGATATGTTCCATGCTTGTTTTTTTTAAAGAAAAGGATATTAAATGCATGATTTTTATAAAGTGATGATAATATGAAACGTTGAAGGAAGTGAAGTAATTGTGACTAATACGATGATATGTTGGAAATTTCGTGAGGGTTATGGTCCCAGTGCGAGCCCGACGATCGTGTTTCCTTGGATACGGATATGTATATGTATACGACAATATGTTAATACGTAAGGCCAAGGCCCAGTTGACCGGTGAGAGTGTTGCTGGTGTCCCCGCCGCCCAGTACTGTGGTTACATGTAGATGGATCCATCGCCCAACACGTAGACGTAGACGTAGACGTAGATGAACACGAAAGTCACAATTAACGATCTGAATTCAACATACACGAACATGAATATGAATGTGAATATGGATACGAATATGGATATGGATATGAATATGAATATGTTTATGTTGATATGAAAATGTTTATGAAAAGGTTTATGTTTAAAGAGGATGCATCATTATGAAAATGTTTTTATTTAAAGTTTATGCATTATGAAAATGATTTTGTTTAAAATTTATGCATCTTCATGAAAATGATATTTTAAGTACAAGTATTTTTCACTGTTGTATGTGAATTGTATTACGTATTACTTGTTATCAAGGATATGACGTGTTGAGTCTTTAGACTCACTAGGTGTGATTGATGCAGGTGATTATGATGATTATGTTTATGGAGGTCTTGGTGGTTGATTTGACTGGACTGAAGGTGCACATAACCCGAGGACCGACGCTAGTTTTCCGCACTAGTTATGATTAATGATTTTAAGTTATGTTAAGATATTTTTACGACTTTTTATTTATGCTTTTAAGTGATTTTTGAGAGTTTATAGTATGGGCTGTATTTCTCAAATATATAGTTGGTAGTTTTAACTTTTTAAAATGGTTCTAAAATCTTTTTATGCAAATGTGTATGATTCGGCCGATGCTATGTAAGGTAAAAAAAAAAAAAAATTTTCTAGCACGTTTTAAGAAAACGAATAGCAGACGTTTCATTAACACACATTACTATTATTATTAAATAAATATAATACACACACATAAAAACACTCATTTCTCGTCCAATAAAAGAAGAAAGAAGAAAACTTATCCCCAACCCCTTCTCCCTCACCAGTTTAGCAGTCATTGAATAATTGTCACAATTTCTCCGTCCGATGTCGAAACTAAAAAATTCTTGAAGGGTTTTGTTCCCCACATCCGTAGCTTCCATTTGATCAACAAATTGCTGTTTTTTATATTCGTTTCTACATGCACAAAACTCTATTCATAAGCTATTTTTCTTTATGATTTCCAGCATATTTCCTTAGGTGATTTTCTTCGATTTCTCGGTTGATTCGTGGTATTTTGGTAAGGATTTGAAACTTAATATGTTAGTTGGGTTTTCCTCTATTTTCCAGCTCGTTTTTCAACATTTTTCGGTAATTTTCCAACTGTTGCACTGCGAGGAGTCTACCTGCTCATTAGCTTCGATTCATTTTGGTTCAAGGTTTGAATTTTTTGTATAATGTGTCAGTTTTTGGGTTTCTGCGATTTATTCATTGAGAATTTTACTTATGATCTAAATAGATATTGTTGTGCTTTGTGTTGGCTTTTTTTGTCCACTAGAATAATCAAATTTCAATATGTTATGGATTTTATATGAATTTTCTACCAAAATATGTCTAAAATATATTTTGTATTTGAGTTGAGATGAAAATCTACTGTATTTCGGGAATATTATTTGTGTGAACTAGGATTCTGAAATTTTGGTTCAAATAAAAGTTGTAGATCTATGCGTCATCAACCATAATCATTTAATTCCATTAAGAATCAAGATAATTATGCTTGTTTTCCTAGAACTGCTCTGTTACAAAATTCTGTCAATGAAATTGGGATGTAGTGCATTCTAATACATTATGAGAACACACAATTGAGAACTTGAAGATGTTTTTAACTGGAAAAACTTCGATATTTGAATTTTTCCTTCATTTCCAATTGAGATATATTGATTTGAGTTAATACTGAATGAGATATTGATTTTATGCTTTCAAGTGACGAATCTTGATTCCATTTCGGGATTTAATTCATAGAGTTGCAGTTTTGTGAGTGTTAGCATATAGAAATTATTGAATCTCATTTTAATGTTTCCAGATGAAATTTGGAAAATTGAATTTGTATTTCAACCATCAACCATCTATCCTAAATATATTTTTTATAAGTATGTGATGAGTTATGACCTCAAAACCGAGCCTACATACAAGCAGAAATTTGTTAAATATAAAATTTTCACAAAAATTTGATTATACAAAAATTCTTAGAATTTAAATACGATTATTCAGTTAGAAAATTTATCGTAAGTGGAAAGCTAAAAATTTTGGATAATAATGCATCGGGTTTGGATTTTTGTAAAATAACTCAACTACAAGGATTTTTGAAATAATAATTGAATTATTGAAATTATTGTTGATGTATAAATTGCTATATTATTAATTTGTATGTCGAAGTGATAAATGTGGAAGTTAAAGTAGATCATTTTTATTTTCATGGAAGTTATATGTATGTTACAGTTAGGTAACATCCGTCAATAACATCCGACGGTAACATATAAATTATGTATTAGACATATTTATGTGTTTCTATAGTTGTTAATGTGATTATATGCAATTATATGAGTTGTTAAATGCCTTGTCGATTTTATATTCAATTGTTTGACTCATTTATGTGTAAGGTCTAGGAAATTCGAACTACGTAATATGAATGCATGCAATCTAGGATTTTAATTAAAATATGTGTTTAATGATTTTTATGCATGTAATGCATGATTATTGCATAGTTAGAGTTTATTTCATGATTATTTTAAAGTTTCATGTATTAGGATTTTAATTTGCATTTCGTGCTCGAACGAGTAACGAAGATCGGGGATAATCAGGAAAAAATATTTTTATTGAATGATTAATTTTAATTAATTAATATGAAGTGTTTTAAGGGTGTTTTTCGAAAAATGAGCCTTGTGGATATTTTTACTCTCCGTGTCGTATTTTTAACATGTACGCAAATTTTAGCGAATCAGGGAACTTTTTGAGGGTTCGGGCATTATTTTCAAAAACGTATCTAAGCGAAATATTTTTCGAGAGTGTTAATGGGCTTGTTGGGTTTTTTTTTATTGCTTAGTTGGCTCAAAATTCTTTTTGTTTTTAATTGAGGCTCATTAGTACATATTTTATTAACCTAAACTACACTTAAGCAAACCCTAACCCTACATAACACCTGGTGGCAGCCCCCTAACCTCCATTCAGCAGCTTTCTTTCGAAAATACAGTAGCAAGCTTCGTCCATTGAGAGTTTCTTAGAGAAAGCTTCTCCCCGCCTCTCGGTTTCACGTACCACACGCGTATGTTCAAGCTTTTGATCGTATAAAAACTAAGGCACGCATTGTATCATCTTTTTTCTCATCATTCATGCTATGCATGCTAATATATGTATATTTGCATGAGAAACTCTTTGATATATCATGTACTCTCGTTTTTGTATGGTTTTACATAGAAAAATGCATGCCTTTATGAACATGGCTCACGTTTTCTTGACTTCGTTACAAGGGGCTGCTATGGCTAAGGTCTCAGGGGCTGTGCAAGTCGAGTACTAGGGTGTCATGGTGTCAGAATCATGTTGGGGCCACGTTTTGTGCAGGCCAATCTGGATTTTAGGAGGGATCTGCGGGGTTCATTAGATCGAGGGAATTGCTTGGATCCGGCGGTGTGAGGGGCTGTTCGATGACATGGACCAAACCCTGGTGTGTCTGAGTCATGGCCTAGAGTGGGTCATGGCCTAGAGTGGTCTGCATGCTGCTGATCTTGTCTTTAGGGCCGATCGGGGTCATGGAGTCGAGGTATGCCACAGGTGGTGTTCCTTGGGTGTCCTCGGGTGTGTGTGTCTTGTGGCGTGCATGGGGCTATGTGCTCGAGTTAGGTTGGTATAGAAGGGTCCTAAGGTGGGCTAGGAAGGGTTGGTTCAAGCCTGGTTCGAGCCGTTAGGGCCTATGGTCGATAGTTTGCAAGTTTAGTGTATTAGGGTTTGAAGATGTAATGCACATGAAATTTTCCAGCAGATTTCGGTTACGGTTTGGGGGTAATAAGGCTTCTCGAATACTTGGTTTAGAGGCTGGACATGTAGAGTTAAGTCATGTTTTGAGTTGGGAAAATTTTGGTTAGGTTTCGGGTTGATTCGGGTTAAAACCGGGACCGGGGTCCCGGTTTTAACCCGAATCGTATATGTTTTGAATCTGGCTCGATCTTACGTCTGAGAAATATTTTTTAATATGTTTTGAGGTGTTTTAAGGAGTTTGGTAAGCTTCGGACTCGAAATTTTGATGTTCAGGGGTAAAATGGTCATTTTGGGTTTCTAAGGGCAAAATGGTCATTTTTCACTCGAGTCGAGTTTTTAGTCCTGGCAGCGCCCTGAGCACAAATTTATCATGTTTTTAAATGTTTATGTATCACGTATATGAATTTTTACGTAAATATGAAAATACGTTGCGTGCTCGGTTTTAAGGAAAAATTTATGTATATGCATGATTTTATTAAGTGATGAATTTGATGACACATTTTGAAGGATGAGAGTTGGTTGTGACTAATACTGTAAAGGCCTAAAAATCCGTATTTGAAAATTTGCGGAAAAATTTAAAATTTTCTTTTAAACTAAATAAAATATCCAGTTCATAAAATAAACTGTTGAATAACGTGTCATGTTTAAAAATAGCAGCGGAAGAAATTAATGTTGTAAAAATAACTGTAAAAATTTTATCCAACGGTAGATAAAAATGTTTGAGCGATAAAAATAATAAATGCTGAAAATGAGGTCCTCGGGTCCCACTACTGCCGACTCGAGCTGGCTCACTGATCCCCGCCCTCGGTCCCGACATCATCGGTACCTACAACAATCAAGTCTAGTGAGCCTAAAGACTCAGCATGCATATATCGTAAATAACAAGTAAATAAATAATAAAATCGCATGCAAGTGAAAATTTCCTGTACTGAGGTGTAACGTAAAATATCATTTCATTGGTAATTATAGTACGTGCATAACTGAACTGAAAATATCATAGTGAAAATGTTTGCTCCTTGGAGCCCTGTAATGAAATAACTTGTAATAATTTTCTGGTGAGATTATGGTCTACGCAAGTGGTCCCTGAACTGAACTGAACTGAACTGACCGGTAACTGGCGACCGGGCCGGTAACTGGCGACCGGACTTAAGCATGATAGTAAAGTGACCACAAGCAATATCGCATAAATCTCAAAATGAATATTTGCACGTAATATAATTAACTAACATAATTAAATATGAATAATTTCGATCTTCTTGCAATAAAATCATGTACTTGCGATATTTAAAAATACATATATGGCTTGATTGAAGAGTGAAAGAAGATATAAACATGCCTTGGTTTGTTTTGACAGAAAACAAACGAAATAACGACGCGGCGCGGCGGAGACGGAGTGCTCTTCACTTTCTTACTTTTTCTCTCTTAATTCCTTTAAACCAAACATGTACCATAATTATTATAATAGCTTAAAAATCGTAAACGTGCTGCATGAACATTTAAAAATATCATGATTTGTGCTCAGGGCGCTGCCAGGACCAAAATCTCACCCTGGGTGCAAAATGACCATTTTGCCCCTAGAAACCCAAAAATTATCGTTTCAACCCTGGACTTCTAAAATTAACCCGAAGCTTACCAAACTCCTTAAAATTTCCCAAAACATATTTAAAAGCATTCTTAGGCGTAAACTCGAGCCCATTTTACAACTTAACCAATTCTTTTTAAAACTTAGCTCAGGGTCTAGGTTTTAATCCGAATCTAGCCGAAACTTAACCAAAATTTTACCAACTTTTTACCACCCTTTCTAAACACTTAAAAGGCTCTAAAACCACTGAGCCAGCCCCCTTAGACCTTCGAACAAGACCCTGAACATCTGCTGGAAATTCCAGCAAGCCATCGTCCAACTCTAGCCTTGACCCTAGCATGCTTCTACCGACTTCATGCTTAAACCGACTCAAACCGGACCCGAACCAGGCCCTAGACTTAACCCTTAGACATAACTTAAGACCATGGTTAAGCCCTTTTTAACTCAGAACCAGCGCCTAAGCCCCAAAAATTCAGAAACATGACAGCAGCTACAAGTGACTCAAACTGTGCAGTTTTCATGTTTCTGGTTGTACAGCTTTCTCCAGCCAACCAAGCCACGAGCCACCTTAATTAGACTCATCCTAGGACCCTTAGAGACTTCCTAAACCATAGCCAAAAGCCCTAGACCAACCCATGTGCAGAATCGAACAACGAAACCCAAACTTCCGATCTTGTACTCAAACACCACAATGGCTACTATCCCGAGCGTTTCCCCTTCGAGCTTGGAAAAACCGAGACTCCCTTATTCATTTGCCCTTACACACGACACATACAACCCTTTGCATCATGCATTTAGCAGCCCCTTGCACAATACTAACAAGAAACGTGAGTTGGATGAAGAAGGTGCAAGAACTATGAACAAAACCGAAGCCTTCCTACGTTATATGCAAGATCAAGAATTTTATGCAAATAAACCCACGTAACAGCAAGTATCTAGCATGTATGATGCAGAAATAAAAGTACAATGCGTGCCTGATTAAATATTTGATGTACAAAGGCTCGAAGTGACACGAGGCGGGGGAGGAAAGCTTGAGCTTGGAGGAATAATGGAGCACCGAATCTTGCTGCTGGAATACACGAAGGAGGAGGCTGATTGGAGGAGGGTGGGCGGCTGAATTAGGTTAGTGGGGTGCTAATGACTAGGTTTAGGTTAAATAATACTTAGTAGCTTAATTATATAGGTAATATTAGCTTATGGGCCATAATTTGCATTTTAAAAGTTTTAAAAGGGTTTTAAGCCCAACAACCTTAAAAGTAAGCCCATTAAATCCAAACGCACTCCCGAAAAATATTTCGTGTTGGAAAGATTTTGAAAATATTAGCCGAACCCTTAAAAAGTCCCCCGATTCGATAAAACTCACGTACCGTTAAAAATAAAAATCCTGCATGTAAAAATACTCAAAAATTCCCATTCTTGAAAATTACACATAAAAACACTTTAAATTAATTTATAAAAACAAATCGCGTAATAAAATAATTTTCCTGAAGGTTCCCCTGTCTCCGATCCTCGTTCGAACGTGAAATGCATATAAAAACCCTAATGCATGAACTTTTAAAATTTCATGAATTAAATCCTATCATGCAATAATAATGCATAAAATAAATAAAAATAATTAAACACAAATTAATAAAATAAACATACATTTTATGCTTTAAAAGAATTAAATAAAATACCAAAGAAATTTAATAATTTGTATGCATGTGGTTCACGTGGACTTTCCTATTTTTGGGACATTACAAATACGATATATGTATGAGATATTATGAGCTGAGGACAAGGCTCAGTGGACGGGTAATAATGTCGCTGATGTCCCCACCGTCTGGTACCACAGTTATACGTAGATGGATCCATTCAATAGAGCTGATACGAAAGTCAAAACTATCGAACAGAATTCAACTAAAAGAAAATGTGAACGCATATGATGTTATGATGAGACATGTTTTGACACGCTATGATTTTATACGACATGTTTACGTTATGTTTTAAGTTCATGAAATGTATGTTGCCTACAATATTTTTCACTGTTGCATGTTATGTATATGTATTTGTTATAACCTTATAGATGTGTTGAGTTTTTGGACTTACTAGTAATGATGCAGGTGAGCATGTTGCTGAGGAGGCGGGAGGTGCAGAATTCTGAGTAGGTAGGGATGGATGTGCGCATATGACCCGAGGACCATATTTTCCGTCCATCACGTTTTATGAGTTTAGAGTGGACATGAACATTTCATTACTCTTGGTCTTGACATGTTAATTATCAGGATTTTTACTTGATTTATTTCAACGTACATTTATGTTGGCCGAGTTGGCAAATTTTAAACTGCAGTATTTTAATTTTTATTTAATTACAATCATTTTTAAAAGGAGTATTTTTTTGTAGTGTCCCATGCATGCATAATTTTATGAAAATTCGAAAATGAGCTTGTTTTAAAATTTTTTTTAGCATTTTTATGTAGTAGACGTTACAGTTGGTATCAGAGCAAAAGTCCTGTATAGGGTTGTGCCACCGCCAGCTTCTACAGCTCAATCTTCAAGCCTCAAATCTGTAAGCTTTTATGTTTTAAATGTTTTTAATGCTATCATCTGCATGATTACATGATTTATGATTTTCAGTACATGTTTAGCTGTTTTTATGATTTGAGGATTAAATATTTCGAAAACTAAATTATATTGCATGATGGGTTATACATTTAGAATTTGGACTGTATTCAGATATCATGCCTCCCAAACGCGACCCTAGCGCAGACAAATTGGACGATATTCCTGGAGGTGGCAGAGGACCACCACCACCACCGCTAGGAGATGCAGCTACCCGTGTACTGGATGGTATTTCCAGGCTTATGGAGCAGGCTCCTCGACCTCAAACTGATATTTATGAGTAGTTTAGACGGCTCAAACCGAAGGAGTTCGGGGGTACAACTGATCCGTTCTTAGTAGAGGGCTGGATCCGCTCGTTGGAGCTGCATTTTCAGTACCTACAGATGGGGGATGGCGACCGGGTCAGGTTCGCCACCTATATGCTGAGAGATGATGCATCCTTTTGGTGGGAGGGAGCCGCTCATGGGGTGGACTTGGCTACCCTCACTTGGGATCGGTTCAAGGAGATCTTCTACAATAAGCAATTCCCAGCTGATGACAGGGGCCGCTTGACGAGGGAGATGAGGAGTCTCCGATAGGAGGACTCATCTGTGGTGGAGTTCATCCGAAAGTTTGACCGGGGCTGTCATTTTGTGTCCCTCATTGCGAGAGATGCCGCCTAGAAGCTGAGGCATTTCATGGATGGTCTGATACCCACTCTGCGCTGGGATGTGATGCTTATGAGACCGACGAGCTATGACGAGGCCCCCAGTTGTGCCTTCCAAGCGGATCAGGCCCTCCGAGATATTATTTTGAGATACAGTGGAAGCGGCATCAGACCCAGTCTAGCTCACAGCCAAAGAAGAGACCGTTTATGTGATACCCTTGTCCCACATCAAAAAAATCAAAGATTTAAAATGAGTTTATAATGGATTACAATTAATGGACTTCTATAGCAACTTGGGTTAATCTTTTTCGTAAAGCGAGGACGAATACGAAGTAGTTGCTATAGGGGCCCATTGTTCGTGCAGTCACGCAAGCGGCGGGCCCAAGCTCGGGGCGTGACAGAATGGTATTAGAGCCGGTCACCGACATGGAACACCGAGAAATAAGTGCTATGCAGGGCAAAGTGCTACGTGCATGGTAGCCACCCCTTGAACCTGCGGGACAAAGTGCTACATGACGGGAGCCACCTCTTGAACCTGTAGGAGCCACCTCTAGATTCTCGGTGCTGGTGGATCGAGGGGTCAGACCGCGACGAGGACGTCGCGTTCTGAAGGAGGGGTGATTGTGATACCCTTGTCCCACATAAAAAAAATCAAAGATTTAAAATGAGGTTATAATGGCTTACAATGGACTTCTATAGCAACTTGGGTTAATCATTTTCGTAAAGCGAGGAGGAATATGAAGTAGTTGCTATAGAGGCCTATTGTGCAGTCACGCAAGCGAGGGCCCGAGCTCGGGGCGTGACAGTTTACCATGCCGTCGAGCCAGCAGGGGCAGCAAAGCCCTAGGGACAGGTTAAGGAACCCCAGCAACATAGACCACCTCAGGCACCAATGGCTCCTAAGCACGTGGACCGTCAGCCATGCAAACAGTGCAACAGGTTCCACTTCGACAAGTCCGTGTGGAGGACCTTCAAGTGTTTTATTTGTGGATAGGAAGGTGACAAGGCAGCAGATTGCCCTAGGAACAAGGGCCCCACTACTAGTAGAGCATATGTAATGCATGCCAAGGAGGCTGAGGCGGAGCCAGATCCGACGCTTATAACCGCTAACCCTTATGTTTAGGATTTTAATTTATCGCTTGACTGCATGGGTTATGTGTTTGTTATGAGAATTAATTTAGGGGAATGAGAACATATAGAAAAATTAGGATGCATGCCCTATCTAGTTGGATTTAAGGATCAAATGCCATGAATTGAGAATTTTAAGGACTTAAGTATATTATCCGATAGTTTGAGGACCTATTTGCAAAAATCAAAATTTATAAGGGGCTATTTCGAATTTTTGAAATTTTTGGATTTAATTCTTAGTTCAAGAATTTTACGGTTTTATGGGCTAAATTCGAAAAGTTTTGGGAACAAGATGGAAAATTTCGAAAAAATCTTAAGGGACAAAGTGTAATTTTTGAAAACTTTAAAGGGTCAATTTGTAATTTCTAAAATTCAAAATTTTTAGGATCACTTGGGTTAAATCAATAAATGTTTCGAAGATTTTGGGATAATTGCTGGCAGAAATTTCATAAGTTTCAACGCGATCAAATTTGATGGTATGTTTTGTCGCAGAAAGGATATATATCAGGTGTAGACACGTATGCATTGCTAGACTCCAGAGCTACATACTCGTTTATATCCGAATCTTTTGTTAACGACTAGGAATCATATCAGCGGCGATGGATTCAGGATTCAGAGTATCGATTTCATCCGGGGGTCAAATGTTCACTTCTCAGATAGTGAAGGGATTGGAGCTTCGGTTACAGAATAACGCGGTACAGGAAGATTTAATAGTGTTACCGTTGCCGGAGTTTGACATCATTTTGGGTATGTACTGGCTTTCTTTGAACGAAGAGTCATAGACTTTCGACATAGGTCAGTATCTGTCCGACCGGCTAGCGGTAAGCTGTTTATATTCTAGGCAGCCAGATATCAGCAAATGCCTCACGTCATTTCCTGTATGTGCGCGAGGAAGCTCATGAAGAGAGGCTGCCAGGCGTTTTTGGCCAGAATTGTATCAGTGTCAGAGCCAGTCAGTCAGAGGCTAGAGAAAGTTGATGTGGTCAGAGATTTCCCAGTGTTTTTCTTGACGATGTCCCAGGCATTCCACCGGACAAAGAGGTGGACTTTTATATCGAGCTCATGCCAGGTACAATGCCTATTTCTAAGGCATCCTATCGCGTAGCACCTGCAGAGATGAAAGAACTGAAGGATCAGATTCAGGACTTGATAGATAAGGGTTTAATTTGCCCTAGCTTTTCTCCATGGGGCGCGTCGATACTTTTTGTGAAGAAGAAAGATGGCAGCCTGTGGCTTTGTATTTACTACAGGGAGCTGAACCATGTCACGGTCTAGAACAAGTATCCACTGCGTAGGATCGAGAATCTATTTGATCAGCTTCAAGGAGCATCTGTATTTTCGAAGATAGATCTCCGATCTGGATACCATCAGCTGAAGGTGAGAGAATCTGACGTTCATAAGATGGCATTCAGGACACGTTATGGGCACTATGAGTTTATGGTGATGCCTTTCGGTCTGACGAACGCGCCAGCAGTCTTCATGGATCTCATGAATCTTGTGTTTCAGCCATATTTGGAACAATTTGTCATATTTTTTATAGATGACATACTGGTTTATTCGAGAAGCAGTGAAGAGCACAGTCAGCATCTGAGTATTGCAAACTCTACAGGACAGACACTTGTATGCCCAGTTCAGTAAGTGCGAGTTCTGGATTGGCAGAGTGGCATTCTTGGGCCACATTGTATTTCGGGATGGTATAGTGGTCGAACCCAGTAAAGTTGAGGCAGTAAGAGATTGGCCAGGGCCTAAGAGCGTGACAGAGATCCATAGCTTCTTGGGATTGGCTGGTTATTACATGAAATTTATCCATGGCTTCTCTTCTATTGCGGCGCCTATGACTACCTTAACGAAGAAGAATGCCAAGTTTATCTTGGGGTCTGAGTGCCAGGAGAGCTTTGAAAGTTTGAAGCAGTCATTGACCATTGCACCAGTTCTAGCGATGCCATCAGGGCAAGGAGAGTTCGTGATTTACACAGATGCTTCGAAGCTCGGTTTGGGCGCAGTTCTGATGCAGCATGACAGAGTCATAGCTTGTGCATCCAGACAACTAAAGGTCCATGAGAAGAACTACCCGACTCATGATCTCAAGCTAGCAGCGATGGTTTTTGCTCTGAAGATTTGGAGGCATTACTTGTATGGAGAGAAGTGTAGGATTTTGACTGAACACAAAAGCTTGAAGTACATCTTGGAACAGAAAGAGCTTAACATGAGACAGCGTAGGTGAAAGGGGATCGGTTACGGTGACCGGAAGCGCAACGGAAGCACAAAAATTTTGATTTTAGCATAAAATTTTCGGCCACCAACATTCTTGTGTAGCAAATACAATAAACATAAAATGACATTCATAGTGTGTTAAGAAATGTACCAATCAATCACAAGGATTGATGTATGGCTCCAACTAAGGTGTAAACACCTTAGCTCTTGTATGGCAAGAACTTCTACAAGCTTCCAAAGAGCACTCCTTGCTCTAAAATAAAGCCCACCACCAACTAGGTAGATCCCCTCATATTTTGCACTAGAAAAATATGAGGATTTTTCTTTGAGAAGTGAGTGTTTTCTCCAACCATTGAAGAACAAAAAAATGGAGAGAATGAATAGTATTTTCGGCCACTATTCATGCTAGGAGAGAAGGAGAGACATTTTTTTGGTTGTGGGAAAAGTTAAAGTAAAAAAGTTGCATGCCAAGCCTTGGTTATACAAAAAGTTGTCTCCCAACCTTTCACCTCCCATACATGCAAATATTATATGGTTTTTAACAAATTAAAAACCCATGGACTTAATTTAATTATCTCAAACATTTTTGAGACTAATTAAACATTACTTGAATTTACTCAAGTCCACTAGTTAAATAATTTATTTAAATTGAGCTCTACAAGACTCAATATGATTTAATCAATTCAACACTTGAATTAATTTAATTATTTGGACTCTACTAGGTCCACTAGTGTTTAATTAATTCAACACTTGAATTAATTTAATTTAGTCCATAATAATGTTTATGAAAATCACAATTTTCAAATACATTATTTATTTGGCCAAATTTTAATTTAAGAACACATTCATAAATTAAAATTACATTTCTCTCATAGAAGTCATACTTCTATTTTTCCTTACGCCTATAAACTCATTTATAAGCCGTTCAACACATTGAACTATTTTCTCCTTTATAGAAGTCATACTTCTAATTTTCCTTACGCTTATAAACTCCTTTATAAGCCGTTCAACACATTGAACTATTTTACTTCTCAACGGGATCTAGAAAGCTAGTACTTGTGTGGCCCTCAATGGTTCATTGATACAACTAGCCGTGGGTTCACATCTCCATGTGATTCGGACTAAACATGTCCTTATATGAGCATACCCCAATTGCTCCATTCTTATTTATCAACTCCTTGATAATAAGAACGTCAGAACTCAAGTCTGATAGTACCCAACCAATCATGTTAAACGCCTAGCAGCATCGCTTACATGATTCCCTAGGTATCAAATGATAGTGCCTGCAAGAACCATTCAATTATGGTTAGCGTACAGTACGGTCCCTTCAACTCATATATCCCGACCGATTCGACAACCATTGGTATATCGAGAGTTGTCAATGAATCGATACTATGTGTCATGTCGTAGTTGCATCGATGGTGTAATCTATGAAACCCCTTTCATAATTACCACCATACTCTGATCAGAGATTTCAAACTACATATACATGAAAAACACATAGGATATCCATACCCGTAGGTAAGCGGTGAATCCCCGACTACAATGCATCGACTCCTATATGTTTCGACAGAACACCCAACCTTGCCACCTGATGACCCCATGAGAGTCGGTAAACAAGTCAAAGTGTAATTCTAGCACATAGAGTCTCAATGTTGTCCCGGGTCATAAGGACTAATGGTGTACAACCATAAACTAGGACTTTTCCACTCGATAAGTGAGAACCACTTGGAAAGTCCTTTAATGGAGGGTTGTTCAGTGCACTCTACCAGGAGCACCTATCTGCATGCTCGGACATCACAATGTCCCCTACCAATGAAACATGGTACTCACATCGCAGATACTAGTCTCAAGCTCGAGCGGCCTATATCCTTCTTAGCGGCGGCTGAATCGACTAGGAACCGTTTAGAATATACAGTATTCCAAATATGAGTTTCATGATACTCATCATATGAGCATCTCATATTCTTTCTACTATTTGTATATTCAAGGGCTTTATCTATGCAACTAGCATGGGTATACAGATAAAGATGTGCCAAAACAATAATTTCAAATATTATTAAAATAAAGATTGCTTATACATAGAGTTTCATTGTGAACACTCGGCCAACACTTGGCTCGACGTGCACCTACTCTAACAATCTCCCACTTGCACTAGAGCCAACTACCCATATACTTCAAACCAATTGATTCGCGATGCATCTCGAATAATGGTTCAGGTAAAGGCTTAGCTAGTGGATCAGCAACATTATCTGCGGAGCCGACTTAGTCGATAGACACTTCTCTTTCCACAATCTCTCCGAGGATGTGGTACTTTCTCAATACTTGTTTGGATTTCTGATGAGACCTTGGCTCCTTTGCCTGAGCTATGGCTCCCGTGTTTCACAAAACACCGGGATAGGAGCAACTCCATTAGGAATGACGTCCAACGCTTGGACGAAATTCCTTATCCAAACAGCCTCCTTTGCTGCATCCGATGCAGCAATGTATTCGGCCTCAGTGGTGGAATCCGCAGTACTGTCTCGCTTGGAACTCTTCCAAGAGACAGCAGCACCAATGAGCATGAATACGAACCTAGAGGTTGACTTTGAGTCATCGATATCGCTTTGGAAGCTAGAGTCGGTATAGCCTTCCAATTTCAGTTCTCCACCCCATAGACCAATAGCAACTTACTGGTCCTTCTCAATTACTTGAGGATGTCTTTCACAGTTTTCAAGTGTGGAAGACCAGGGTTCGATTGATATCTATACACTACACTTAGTGCTAAAACCACGTCAGGACGTGTAGATATCATCCCATACATGATGCTACCAATCGCAGATGCATAAGGAATGCTCGTCATCGCCGCTATCTCTGCATCAGTCTTGGGAGACATAGACATGGATAGGGACACGCCATGACACATTGGTAGATGTCCTCTCTAGGACTCATCCATCGAGAACCGCTTCACGATGGTATCATGTATGTGGACTGGGTGATACCAAGCAATCTTCTTGAACTATCTCTATAGATCTGTATTCCCAATACAAAAGATGCTTCACCCAAGTCCTGCATCGAGAACTTACTCGCTAACCATATCTTAGTTGATTGCAACATTCCTACATCATTCCCAATGAGTAGAATGTCATCAACATAAAGCACAAGGAATGTCACCACACTCCCACTGACCTTCTTATACACACAGGGTTCCTCAGGATTCTTAGTAAAACCAAACTCTTTGATTGTATTATCGAATATGAGGTTCCAACTCCTAGATGCCTGCTTTAGACCATAAATAGATCTCTGAAGTTTGCATACCATATGCTCACTTCCGATAGATGTAAATCTTTCAGGTTGAGACATGTAAATCACTTTCTTAAAATCCCTATTAAGAAAGACTGTCTTGACATCCATCTGCCATATCTCATGGTCATACCATGCAGCCATGGCTAGCAATATCCTTATAGACTTGAACATTGCAATTGGAGAAAAGGTTTCCTCAAAGTCAACTCCTTGTCTTTGAGTATATCCTTTTGCCACCAATCGCTCCTTGAAGGTCAATACCTTCCCATCCGCCCCAAGTCCCTATGGGAACCGTTCCCTCAGGTGGATCCATAAGATCCCACACTTGGTTCGAATGCATGGAATTCATCTCAGATTCCATTGCTTCAAGCCACTTGGATGAATCGGCATCAGATAACGCTTCCTTGAAGGTCCTTGGATCACATCCATGAATAGGCTCATCATGGCCCTCTTCAAGAAGCAGACCATACCTCATAGGTGGTCTCGAGACTCTCTCGTATCTTCTAGGAGCTTGTATCTCCTCTCTTGGCTCTTCGGGTGTGGGTTCTACAATTGTGGGTGTCTCTCGAACCTCTTCGAGTTCTATCATCTCCCCTTTTCTATCCAATAGAAATTCCTTTTCCAAAAAGGTTGCATTCTTAGAAACAAACACCTTTGTTTCTTGGGGATGATAGAAACAATATCCAACTTAATTCCTTGGATATCCCACAAAGTTACATAAAATGGATCAACAATCCAATTTTATCTCCCACTACCTGCTTCACATAAGCAGGGCCCCCATATTCTAAGACAAGAATATTTGGGAGACTTACCCATCCATATCTCATATGGTGTCTGCCTTTAAATGGACATTTAGTGGAATATCTTTCAATTTTAAGTTATAGAGATCGTCTTCAAGTTCACCAGTACCAATCAAACATTCATTCTTGTAAATATTGCAAACACCTTTGCCAAATAAACAAGAATATCCATCTTTATCAACATAGAAATGGAAACAATGTTTTCTTACCAAATCAGGTACAAACAAAACATCTCTTAAAAATAACTTAAAATCATTGTTCAACAATAAGTAAACATCTCTTAAGGTCTTGGCAGCAACTCTTGCTCCATTGCCCATTCTCAAGAAGGTCTCACCTTCCTTGAGCCTCCTACTTCTTCCCATCACCTGCAACTCATTACAGAGATGTGAGCCACAGCCGGTATCTAATACCCAAGAAGTAGAGTTAATTGAAATGTTTACTTCGATAAAGAACATACCATTTCCAGAACCCTTCTGGGCAAGATATTCCCAGCAGTTACGCCTCCAATGTCCAGGCTTCTTGCAGTGATGACATTCATCAGCAGTCTTGTCAGCCTTAACTGGTGTGGCTGCCACAACGGGATTCGGAGATTGCCTCATCAAGGGCACGTTCTTCTTGGGACGTTGGAAAGAACGCTTCTTTCCCTTCCCATGTGGATCAATCTTCGTACCAGATGAAGAACCCACATAAAGAACCAGCTTCTCATTCTTGATGGTGGACTCAAAGGTCACAAGCATGTTCACCAACTCCTCAAGGGTCGGCTCCATCTTGTTCATATTGAAATTCACCACAAAAGGATCAAACGAGCTAGGCAGTGACAAGAGTAACACGTCAGTGGTCAACTCCAAAGGCAACATCAAATCCATGCCAACGAGCTTGTCCACGAGCCCAATCACTTTTAGGCCATGCTCATGGACCGAGGCCCCATCTCGCATGCGTAAAGTGATTAGCTCCTTGACGGTAGCATGCCGAAGAGGCCGTGTTTGCTCTCCAAAGAGCTCCTTGAGATGCAAATGAATGTCAGCAGCACTCTTTGCATCCTCAAAACGCCTCTGTAGCTCATCATTCATAGAAGTCAGCATATAACACCTGGCTTTCAAGTCATGGTCACACCATTCCTTGTAAGTCTGCAATTCCTCAGGAGTGCAGTCAGTCGGAGCCTCAACAGGGGGCGACTCAGTAAGTGTATATGCTATCCTTTCCGAATTCAAGACGATTTTTAGGTTTCTTAGCCAAGTGAGGTAATTAGGTCCGGTTAACATGTGTTTGTCGAGTATTGCAGATATCGGATTGCGAATCGAAGACATTGTCAATTTGTACTGAAAAGTGAAAACAGATAAATGTTGATGACTATTTTAAAATATTTAGTAAGATATGAAGTTTGGACTTTTACTTCATAAATATTTGCTCCCACTGTTTTGACATCTTTCACTACCCTCTAGTGAAAACGGGAAACTCCTTTCCTCAGTAGGTACGTAAGGTCCAACTAGCGAATTATGATCCCGAATAATATCAGCCAATCACAATTCCTAAAAGGTAGTTTCCAATTGCATCTCCATGCAACCCTCTACGTAAACTTTTGTCTCACGTTTGATTAGGACCCAATAATATGACGTCGTTCATCTTCACGTGTCAAGCCTAACCCATCGATATTGAACCTTAATGGACGGTCGCCATGAGTTCCCTCAATAATATGAGCCGAAATCATGGGAGTTCCACGTAGTTCACATCACCATGTCAATGGATGTCACAGCTTTCCGGCACCCAAGGCCCCCCCAATAATATGAGCCGAGCCCCGAGCACGGGTAGCGTTCATCATGCACCCATTGTCGATGGAAGACATGGAAATTATAAACAAATTTATAATTCCCCTTTTCGGGCTTGATATTAATTTTGAATCTTATTCAAAATGAGGGTTTTTAATTTTGAAAGGTCTCATCATTAATTTTATTTAAAAGCTCGCCATGTTTGATCGTATGTTTGCCGGATTCATGCAACTTTGTTATTATCATAATAATAACGCACATACTCATTATTTATAACATATCATGCATATATTATAAACAGTAAACAAAATAAGGATGATCAATCGCCCCAACACTAATGGCCCGTGTGAGCTAAACACGGGCCTAGGTCCAATCCTAGGGAAATGCACGGGATGCAAATGCAACTATTACATTAGCTTCCAATATTTACATGTCTTCGATCTTCATAATCATCATGGCCACCATCTTCCAATCTTGATCATCCACTATACTAATATTTACAAATAAATATCCATGGCAAATAGGGATACATCTCATGGGGTGGGAACGGGCCATAAACCAAGCCCACTTTATAAATTTGATAATTATTACAATCATTCAACACAAAATATCCTAGCATACACCTAGCAAATTGGGCTTGGGCTTTTGATCATCCTTCATGCATAATATCACATATCATACACCATCAATTAATTATCACAATAATTAATTGATCCAATATTATATATCTTGATCCAATCACTAACCGCCACGATTATAAACTAAATTAACAAAGTATACAAACACCTTTGTCTACTTTCAAATTAATTTATTTATAACCGAATTTCTTGTAAATCACCATTTACTATAAATAATTAAAGTCCAACTTAAATTATTTATTTCATGAGAAAATATTTGCAACTTTTGTAAATTTAAACTTAAGGGCCCAAAAATTCATTTTTCACCAAAAACATTTTGGCCCATTTAAAATTTCACAAATGTGTTAGCCATCCAATGGTCCAACAACTCAAGGCCCGTGACACTTTGATATTTCAAAACACATTTTGAAAACCCTAGTCGTCATCGCCGTCGCCGGAGCTCCGTCGCCGGATTCCGGCCAACATGCCAAAAATTTTTTTTTTTTTTTTTAAATATAAAGGGGCTGTTCGGGCAGCCCCTCGGGCTGCCCTTGCTTCCCGAAACGGGCAGCACTATGGGCAGCCCGAGCTGCCCGAAACGGGCAGCAACATGCTGCCCGAAACACCCCACAAAATGCCTCGGTTTTGGTTGCAAAAATTACACTCATGCGGTTAGAAATCAATCTCAATATAATATCTTGCAAATGCTACACAAAATCGTAACCATAGCTCTGATACCACTTGAAAGGGGATCGGTTACGGTGACCGGAAGCGCAACGGAAGCACAAAAATTTTGATTTTAGCATAAAATTTTCGGCCACCAACATTCTTGTGTAGCAAATACAATAAACATAAAATGACATTCATAGTGTGTTAAGAAATGTACCTATCAATCACAAGGATTGATGTATGGCTCCAACTAAGGTGTAAACACCTTAGCTCTTCAAAGGATGACTAATCTACAAGCTTCCAACCTTCAAAATTAGGCCCACCACTTGCTAGGTAAATCCCTTCTTGTTTTGCACTAGAAAAACAAGAAGATTTTTCAATGAGAAGAATATTTCTTCCTCAACACTTGAAGAAGAAAAATGAGAGAAAAACTTGGAGAGAAAAATTGAAAATTTCGGCCAAGGTGGAGAGTGGGAGGGAAGGAGTGTGTCTTAATTTTCTTGTCTTGGTTGTGAGAAAAGCAAAAACAAAAGTTGCATGCCATGCCTTGAAAACACAAAAAGTAGTCTCCCAACCTTTCACCTCCCATGCATGTATATTATATGGTTTTTAATCAAATTAAAAACCATGGACTAAATTTAATTATCTCAAACATATTTGAGACTAATTAAACATTACTTGAATTTACCCAAGTCCCACTAGTTAAATAATTATTTTAATTGAGCTCTACAAGACTCAATATGATTTAATTAATCCAACACTTGAATTAATTTAATTATTTGGACTCTACTAGGTCCACTAGTGTTTAATTAATTCAACACTTGAATTAATTTAATTTAGTCCATAATAATGTTTATGAAAATCACAATTTTCAAATACATTATTTACTTGGCCAAATTTTAATTTAGGAACACTTCCATAAATTAAAATTTACATTTCTCTCATAGAAGTCATACTTCCATTTTCTTTACGCTTATAAACTCATTTATAAGCCGTTCAACACATTGAACTATTTTACTTCTCATCGGGATCTAGAAAGCTAGTACTTGTGTGGCCCTCAATGGTTCATTGATACAACTAGCCGCGGGTTCACATCTCCATGTGATTCGGACTAAACATGTCCTTATTCGAGCATACCCCAATTGCTCCATTCTTACTTATCAACTCCTTGATAATAAGAACGTCAGAACTCAAGTCTGATAGTACCCAACCAATCATGTTAAACGTCTAGCAGCATCGCTTACATGATTCCCTAGGTATCAAATGATAGTGCCTGCAAGAACCATTCAATTATGGTTAGCGTACAGTACGGTCCCTTCATCTCATATATCCCGACCGATTCGACAACCATTGGTTTATCGAGAGTTGTCAATGAATCGATACTATGTGTCATGTCGTAGTTGCATCGATGGTGTAATCTATGAAACCCCTTTCATAATTACCACCATACTCTGATCAGAGATTTCAAACTACATATACATGAAAAACACATAGGATATCCATACCCGTAGGTAAGCGGTGAATCCCCGACTACAATGCATCGACTCCTATATGTTTCGACAGAACACCCAACCTTGCCACCTGATGACCCCATGAGAGTCGGTAAACAAGTCAAAGTGTAATTCTAGCACATAGAGTCTCAATGTTGTCCCGGGTCATAAGGACTAATGGTGTACAACCATAAACTAGGACTTTTCCACTCGATAAGTGAGAACCACTTGGAAAGTCCTTTAATGGAGGGTTGTTCAGTGCACTCTACCAGGAGCACCTATCTGCATGCTCGGACATCACAATGTCCCCTACCAATGAAACATGGTACTCACATCGCAGATACTAGTCTCAAGCTCGAGCGGCCTATATCCTTCTTAGCGGCGGCTGAATCGACTAGGAACCGTTTAGAATATACAGTATTCCAAATATGAGTTTCATGATACTCATCATATGAGCATCTCATATTCTTTCTACTATTTGTATATTCAAGGGCTTTATCTATGCAACTAGCATGGGTATATAGATAAAGATGTGCCAAAACAATAATTTCAAATATTATTAAAATAAAGATTGCTTATACATAGAGTTTCATTGTGAACACTCGGCCAACACTTGGCTCGACGTGCACCTACTCTAACAGTAGGTGGCTAGAGCTAGTGAAAGATTATGATTGTGACATTAGCTACCATCCAGGTAAGGCTAATGTAGTTGCAGATGCCTTGAGCAGAAAGATTTTAGTGATCGCTTATCTATCAGTACAGATACCGTTGCAGACAGAGATTCAGTGGTTTGAGCTTGAAGTTTATTCCAGGGACAGTGCCCCCAATCTTTCTATCCTGACAGTGCAGCCGACACTGAGAGACAAAATTCGGGTAGGGCAGACTTCAGACGAGCAGATACTGAAGTGGAGACAGAGGGATGAGGCTACGGGTCAGAGACTGTATATAGTTGTGGACGGCATAGTCAGATATCATGACCGACTATGAGTTCCTAGCAGTGATTCCCTGAGAGCAGATATCTTGAATGAGGCCCACAGTACCCCGTGCTCCATCCATCCAGAGAGTACGAAGATTTATAAGTATCTTCATACACTTTATTGGTGGCTAGGCATTAAGAGAGATATTATGTGTTTCGTTTCCGAGTATTTGACATGTTTGCAAATCACAGCCGAGCATTAGAGACCTGAAGGGAAGCTGAAATCACTCCCTATTCACGAGTGGAAATGGGAGAATATTACCATGGATTTCATGACATGGCTTCCGAGGACGACTGGAGGATATAATGCCATTTGGGTGATTGTGGATTGGCTCACTAAATCAACACACTTTTTACCGATCAGGAAGACTTTCATTATGACCCAGTACGCAGAGCTGTACATCAGAGATGTAGTCAGGCTACATGGGATTCCAGTGTCTATCGTGTCATATAGAGATCCGAGATTCACGTCTGCATTCTAGAAGAGTCTACACCAGACATTTGGTACTAAGCTGCTATTCAGTACTGCCTTCCATCCTCAGACTAACATACAATCAGAGAGAGTTATTCATATTTTAGAAGACGTACTCAAAGCTTGCATGATCGACTACCAGGGCAGTTGGGAGCCGAAGTTACCTCTTGTTGAGTTCACGTATAACAACGGTTTTCAGGCATCGATCGGTATGGCTCCATATGAGGCATTGCACGGGAGGAAGTGTAGGTTTCCTGTGTATTGGGACGAGGTAGGAGAGAGGGCAGAGATATGGCCGGATATTATCAGTCAGACTGCAGAGTTAGTGGTCAAGATCCGAGACATGATGAAGACCGCTCAGAGCCGACACAAGAGTTACGCAGATCAGCGGCGCATAGATCTTGAGTTTGCCGTAGGGGACCATGTGTTCGTGATTGTCACACCGATGAATGGTGTGATGAGATTTGGGAAGAAGGACAAGCTCAGTCCGAGATACATAGGACCGTTTGAGATCCTGGAGAGAGTTGGGACGCTCGCTTACAGAGTTGCATTACCGTAGAATCTGGCGGGAGTTCATAATGTGTTCAATGTCTCTATCCTGCGGAAGTACATGTAGAATCCTTCGCACGTACTAAACTATGAGCCACTTCAGCTGACACCGAACCTGTCCTTTGAGGAGAGACCAGCTCAGATTTTGAACAGACAGGAGAGGAGTCTCCGGAACAAGGTGATCCACATGGTCAAAGTCAAGTGGCTGAATCACTCCGAGGAGAAGGCTACATGGGAGACGGAGACCGAGATGAGGATTCGCTACCCGGAGTTATTCAGTATGTTTTAAATTTCGAGGACAAAATTCTTTTTAAGGGGGAGAGTGTAAAGTCCAAAATTAAGACGACGTAATCCAACTGCATGCGAACCAAGGAAATAATGGAAAATGAGTAATTAATTGATTTTAATTTCTACTTGATTATGTGACATACATGCTTACATGTTAAATATGATTTTTATTATCATCAAGCATAAAATAGTATTTTTAAGGAATATTCAAGTTGCGATCGAGGAACGGAGACCGAGGGCTGAAAAACGTAAAAGATTTTTATTAAATAGCTATTTTTAATTATTTAAAATATGATTGATGGTTTTTCATATTAGTTTTGAAAATAAGGGGTTTTAGAGGTGATTTTATACGCCGGGACGTAAATTTTATCGGTGTTGGTTTTTCAACAAAAATGCGAGATTTTTGGCAAACCGGCTAATAAATTCACAAATTTATTTAAACTAAAACTTTGTTAATATTTTATTAAATCCTAATTAAGACTAATAGGCTTAATTTAGTGGCTTGATAGGCCTAAGCCTAATTAGCAAACTAACTAGCTATTTAAATTATTTAACACATAGAGAACCCTACACCTTGCCATTGAAACTCACGACCTCCCACTTTTCAATTCAGAAAACTCTCCCCAAGGACACACAATACACACGACACAACACTTTGAAGGGTTTCTCGAAGGATTCTAGGAAAAACAAGCCAAAGGGTCCTCTCCGTTCTTCGTCGTCAACGGTTTTTCGTGCGTATATAACGCAAAGGCACGCCATACATCTCATTTTCTCATCCATCATGTCATAATATAGTTTTAAAACTGGAGTGTATGAACACATGAAGTTTATATTGCTGTTTTTGTTTTTTTTTTGTGTGCATGTTTTATACATCATTGGTTTTATGCCATGATTCACGTTTTTTTTATACCAAGGGGCTGCCATGGTGCTAAGACTTGATAAAGTGATGTCTTTACACATAAAAGAGGTCCACACACACACCCAACTCACGACAGAAACAAGGGAAACAAGGAAAAATCGATTTCTGCTGTCATAGGGTCATAAGGATCGGATTCCTTGTAGTGAGGGATTCTGGCTGGGTTCGGTTGGACCAGGGCCTGGCTAGGGACTTGGTTGAGTCAAGGGAAGAGTCCTAGCCAAGTTAGGATTCGGGTTTGAGTGCTGGGAGGAGTCCTGATACACAAGGACTCCTACCCGAGATCATGCGCAGGTTTCGTGCAGGGGGCGCGCAGCTTGCTGGGTGGGTAGGGCTCGGTCCAAGGCTCAGGGGCTAGGCTAGGGCGAGTCCTAAAGGTCCTAGGTAAGTGCACAATGTGTTGGTTCAGGGGCTGGGCTCGTTGGTTAGGTCCTAGACACAAGAAACTAGAGTCCTAGCTGTTGGTAACTCTCGGCCAGCATAGGTGGGGAGTGAGGGTTCACGTTTTTGGGTGTTGGGGTGGCTTCTTAGTGGTATAAGGGTCCAGTAGAGTACTTTAGGATGTTTGTCAAGGTTTGGACCAACATGGTTCAGGGGTAACACGTGAAAATCGAAAGTTGGCTCGGGGTCGAAGTTTAAGTGTCAATTTAGGGTTTTAACTAATGAAAAATTGAAAAAAACGGCTCACGGGGGTCGAGTCATGGTTCATAAGGGCTAAAATAATATAAAAGACTAAATTTTGAATTTAAGAATTTTATATTAAATTTTGGGATTTTTCGGGATTAAAACACCGTCGAAACAATTAATTAAAGATAAATGAAAAAGTCTAACATTTAAGCTAAATAAAATTATAGAAAAAATTAGTTTAAGTTTAAATAATTATTTGGGACATGTTAAAGCCAAGAAATCAAGAAAAAAGTCAAAATAAAAAAATGTCAAGTTCAGGAGTAAAACGGTCTTTGTACACCAAAAATTAGTAAAAGTCATAGCAGTGCCCTAAATGCTGTTTTTATGATATTATGACTATTTTTAAATGTTTATAAAATGTTCATGATTAAATAATGATTTTTAAATGTCAATTTGATTTTTATGTTTTAATATCGACATTTAAAAGACATGTTGCATGCTTAATTTCAAAAGAAAAATGTGATGTTATGCATGATTTTTATAAAGTAATGAGAATGTTAAACGTTGAATGAAGTGAAGTAATTGTGACTAATTCGATAATGTTGGAGATATCTTGAAGGCTATGGTCCCAGTGGGAGCTCAACGATCATGTTTCCATCATTACGAATATGTGCTAACGGTTATGTGGTAACAAAAAGAATGGGAATATCGTGAGGGGAAATGGCCCCCGAGGGAACTTATTTGTGGGAAAAGGCCCCAGAGGGAACCCCAACGATCGTATTTCTGTTCGATGAGGATAGGCCAAGGCCCAGTTGACCGGTGAGAGTGTCGCTGGAGTCCCCGCCGCCCAGTATTGTGGTTACATGTAGATGGATCCATCGACTTTTGAGGTTTATGTCATGATGAGGAAAATCACAATTAACGATCTGAATTCAACAAAAGAAAAGGAAAAATGTTTATGATCATGAACAAATGTTTATTTATGTCATGTTGAGGAAAAAAGAAAGTTAAAGTTTATGTTTGCATGTCATGAAATGTAATTTTTACGTAAAAATATTTTCACTGTTGCATGTGGTTTTATACGTATTATTTGTTATAAAGATTATGGTGTGTTGAGTCTTTAGACTCACTAGGTGTGATGGATGCAGGTGAGGTTGAAGGAGGTCTTGATGCGTGATTGGACTGGACTGAAGGCGCACACAACCCGAGGACCAACGTTTCTACTTTTTCCGCATTTATGATTCATGATTTACGTCAAAGATTTTAAGATTATTTATTTATGCTTTTGAGAGATTTTTGAGAGGTTTAGTATGAGCTATACTTTTCAAATTTATTGCTTTTTAGGTTGGTTAACTTATGACATTTCATCTTTATGACTATTTCATTTTATTTTTAAAATGCTAGTTGGTTGATGTTTTATTTTAAAAGGGTAAAATATTTTATAAAAATATTTTCATGGAGTATATGTAAAGGGCTGAAAATCGGGTGTTAAAAAAAAATTTCTAGCACATTTTAAGCACAAAGAAAGGCAGACGTTTCAGAGAGAATTGTAAGGTCCAGGAAATTCGAACTACGTAACATGAGAATACATGCAATCTAGGATTTTAATTAAAATATGTGTTTAATGATATTTATGCATGTAATGCAAGATTATTGCATGGTTAGAGTTCATTTCATGATTATTTTAAAGTTTCATGCATTAGGGTTTTAAGTTGCATTTCGCGCTCGAACGAGGAAAAGAGACCGGGGATAATCAAGAAATAAAATATTTTTTTTGAAAAATCGTACCTAAACAAAATAGTTTTCGGGAGTGTTATTGGGCTTGTTGGATTTGTTTTATTGTTAATGGTCTCAAAATCCTTTTTATTTTTAATTGAGGCCCATTAGTACATATTTTTATTAACTTAAACTGCACTTAAGAAAACCCTTACCCTACTTAACACCTTGTGGCCACCCCCTCCCCTACATTCAGTAGCTTTATTTCGAAAATACAGCCGCAAGCTTCGGCCATTTATAGTTTCTTCAAGAAAGCTTCTCCCCGCCTCTCCGTTTCACGTCCCACGCGCATATCTTCACCCTTTTGATCGTATAAACACTAAGGCACGCCTTGTATCATCCTTTTTCTCATCATTCAGGCTATGTAAACTGATATATGTATATTTGCATGAGAAACTCTTTGATCTATCATGTACTCTCGTTTTTGTATGGTTTTACATGGAAAAATGCTTGCCTTTGTGAACAACATGGCTCACGTTTTCTTGACTTCATTGCAAGGTGCTGCTATGGCTAAGGTCTAAGAGGCTGTGCAAGTCGAGTACTAGGGTGTCATGGCGTTGGAATCACATTGGCGCCATGTTTTGTGCAAGCCGATCGAGGGAATGATCGGGATTTTAGGAGGGAGCCGCAGGGGTTCATTGGATCGAGGGAATTTCTTGGAGCCAGCGGTTTGAGGGGTTGTTCCAAGCCGTGGACCAGACCCTGGTGGGTCTGAATCACGCTGCTGGTCTTGTCTTTGGCACCGATCGGAGTCATGGAGTCGAGGTGTGCCGTGGGTGGTGCCGAATTCTGAGTAGGCAGGGCTGGATGTGCGCACATGACCCGAGGACCATATTTTCCGCCCATCACGTTTTATGAGTTTAGAGCGGACTTGAACATTTCATTACGCTTGGTCTTGACATGTTGTTAGTTATCAGGATTTTTACTTGATTTATTTCTACGTACATTTATGTTGGCTGATTTAACAAATTTTAAACTGCAGTATTTTAATTGTTATTTAATTACGATCACTTTTAATAGGTGTATTTTTTTTAGCAGTATAGCATGCATGTATAATTTTAAGAATTTCGAAAAATGAGCTTGTTCAAAAAAAATTTTGTTGCATTTTTAAGTAGTAGACGTTACGTTATGAAATTTAGTTTATGGCATAATATTATGACGTTCATGTTGAGCCATATCATTCTTGTAATATGTTCCACTTGTAATATTATATTCCTGGAACACGTGGTTATTTCAGAATGCACAGACGGCTTTTGAGTCGAGTCATCGCCGATACCAAAATTTTTATTGTCTATTTTTTGATACATTTTATGTGTTATATTCACTTGAAACATTGGCATCATACTTTGTTCGTTATTGTGTCTTCCTGTTGTATCATTATCAGTTGTATGGAGACCGAGTCGTGAGTGCTTATTTGACACAGCATGACATGTCTCGCATACTTAGCAGACGCTTTAGCTACATGACGATGTACATCCCCTGCGTGTTATTGCTCGGGCATTACTCCTGTTGTTATCGTACCATTCATTGTCTCCCGTTAACCTATCGTTATTGAATCATGTTCATGCATTGCATATTCATGGTATTAAATGTTTATGAATGGTTTATGATTATTGTTATTGTTGTTTAGCTGTTTCATACCAGAATCCTAACCTCAGTACTTTATAATGGGGGGGCTACTGTGGCTGCTGATGGACACCATGGTAGGTCACGAGAGTACTTTCGTAGCACCGGGCGCAGATTCTTCTCATGGAGCTCGTGATTAAGATATGATTACTTGGTTGTCAGAGTGGAAGTCTCCCATTCAATTTTTTTTTATATTGAAGTCTGATCAGTTTTATGTCAAATTTTATTTACCGGAGAGATGCTCCGAACAGACGCCCCCGCCCCCTACGTGAATGAATTTTTTGTTCTTGAACCATTACAGAGAGTGGTGCATCCACAAGATGATAAATTTGTCTTCAAGTGATTCTCTGAGTAAGAGACATTGTTTTATATGCACTTGGAAATTTCAACTGACTATCATCGTGATCATCATTAAACTTCAATTCTTCGGAGCTTATAAATGACCTTTTGTCAATCCTTCACTGCGGATGAACATTAATAAGTTCCAATTTTCTCTTCATCATACATATTATTTGATGTGCACAAGGAAGGCCCATGGTACTCTGAAAATGACCAGTACACTTGTCTTACAATTTCCCAGAAGTAGCCAATTTATGCTCTAGAATTTACTCAAGTGCATGATAAGAAACATTTCCTTATAGTGAATTTCAAAGAGATGTCACGCGCTATAAAAACTTGGTTCATCAAGTGAATACATCACATCAGTCCAAGTTAAAAAAAATTGGTCAAAAATCTTCCTTTTGTCAAAAAACTTCTTGCATTTCGACAAAACATTTTTTTGTATATGCCATATGCACAAGAGATTTGTTGTTCTTGGAAATACCTTGTAGATAGCATTGATCATTGCTAATTCCCTATATGTAACATTTACTTTTGGACATTCATCAACTCCGAAAATCTTCTTGAATCTCTATAATGCCGAACTCTAATCTTCTTCTTCCTCTTCTTCCTTCTGCATAAACACAATATAAGAATAAAATGACGTGTTAAATGTTAGAGTAGGTGCACGTCGAGCCAAGTGTTGGCCGAGTGTTCACAATGAAACTCTATGTATAAGCAATCTTTATTTTAATAATATTTGAAATTAATGTTTTGGCACATCTTTATCTATATACCCATGCTAGTTGCATAGATAAAGCCCTTGAATATACAAATAGTAGAAAGAATATGAGATGCTCATATGATGAGTATCATGAAACTCATATTTGGAATACTGTATATTCTAAACGGTTCCTAGTCGATTCAGCCGCCGCTAAGAAGGATATAGGCCGCTCGAGCTTGAGACTAGTATCTGCGATGTGAGTACCATGTTTCATTGGTAGGGGACATTGTGATGTCCGAGCATGCAGATAGGTGCTCCTGGTAGAGTGCACTGAACAACCCTCCATTAAAGGACTTTCCAAGTGGTTCTCACTTATCGAGTGGAAAAGTCCTAGTTTATGGTTGTACACCATTAGTCCTTATGACCCGGGACAACATTGAGACTCTATGTGCTAGAATTACACTTTGACTTGTTTACCGACTCTCATGGGGTCATCAGGTGGCAAGGTTGGGTGTTCTGTCGAAACATATAGGAGTCGATGCATTGTAGTCGGGGATTCACCGCTTACCTACGGGTATGGATATCCTATGTGTTTTTCATGTATATGTAGTTTGAAATCTCTGATCAGAGTATGGTGGTAATTATGAAAGGGGTTTCATAGATTACACCATCGATGCAACTACGACATGACACATAGTATCGATTCATTGACAACTCTCGATAAACCAATGGTTGTCGAATCGGTCGGGATATATGAGTTGAAGGGACCGTACTGTACGCTAACCATAATTGAATGGTTCTTGCAGGCACTATCATTTGATACCTAGGGAATCATGTAAGCGATGCTGCTAGGCGTTTAACATGATTGGTTGGGTACTATCAGACTTGAGTTCTGACGTTCTTATTATCAAGGAGTTGATAAATAAGAATGGAGCAATTGGGGTATGCTCATATAAGGACATGTTTAGTCCGAATCACATGGAGATGTGAACCCACGGCTAGTTGTATCAATGAACCATTGAGGGCCACACAAGTACTAGCTTTCTAGATCCCGTTGAGAAGTAAAATAGTTCAATGTGTTGAACGGCTTATAAAGGAGTTTATAAGCGTAAGGAAAATTAGAAGTATGACTTCTATAAAGGAGAAAATAGTTCAATGTGTTGAACGGCTTATAAATGAGTTTATAGGCGTAAGGAAAAATAGAAGTATGACTTCTATGAGAGAAATGTAAATTTTAATTTATGGAAGTGTTCCTAAATTAAAAGTTGGCCAAGTGAATAATGTATTTGAAAATTGTGATTTTCATAAACATTATTATGGACTAAATTAAATTAATTCAAGTGTTGAATTAATTAAACACTAGTGGACCTAGTAGAGTCCAAATAATTAAATTAATTCAAGTGTTGGATTAATTAAATCATATTGAGTCTTGTAGAGCTCAATTAAAATAATTATTTAACTAGTGGGACTTGGGTAAATTCAAGTAATGTTTAATTAGTCTCAAATATGTTTGAGATAATTAAAATTAAGTCCATGGATTTTTAATTGTTAAAAATCAAATAACAAAGCATGCTTGGGAGGTGGAAGGTTGTGGATTACTTTTTATTAAAATAATACAAGGCATGCACCTTTTGCTTTTTGCTTTTCTCACAACCAAGACAAGAAAATTAAATTATTCTCCCCTCCACTCCAAGATGCAATGGCCGAAAATTTTTGCTCTTGTTCTCTCCCATTTTTCTCTCATTTTTCTTCTTTAAGTGTTGAGGAAACAAAATAATTCTCATTGAAAAATCCTCTTAGTTTTCTAGTGCAAATTAAGAGGGGATCTACCTAGTTGGTGGTGGGCTTAATAGTTGAGCAAGGAGTGCTCAAAGGAAGCTTGAAGATAGTTTCTACCATTGAAGAGTTAAGGTGTTTACACCTTAGTTGGAGCCATACATCAATCCTTGTGATTGATAGGTACATTTCTTAACACACTATGAATGTCATTTTGTGTTTATTGTATTTGCTACACATTATTTACTTGGTGGCCAAAATTTTATGCTAAAATCGAAATTTTTGTGCTTCCGTTGCGCTTCCGGTCACCGTAACCGATCTCCTTTCATTAAACACGATATGCCAATGACATAAAAAAGTGGAATACTGTATTTGTTGTTTAGGGATTCAAATTTGACAGGAAAAACAAGAAGAAAACAAAGGAATTGGCTTGTACAGGCAGGTGTTGAACACTTTCTCATTAAGAAGAATTTGCTCCTCACAATGTGTTAGAGGTTTGTGGCAATCTTCTCCCAAGATACAACTACAACTCTTGGATAATGAGCACTCAAATATCTAAGTTCTATAACAAGGAAATGAATGAAACTCTCTCTCGTTGAAGAAAGGAAGAATAACAATATGAAAAATTATTTTCAACCTTTTTTAAGGAAAAATTATGTGTGTTTGATTTTCAATAAATCAAGCATTTAATATTTTTCATTTGAAAAGACACGATCTTTCATTCATAGGGGTGTCCCTTGGCCATTGTAACTGACCACAAGCATCAAACAATGCCAAGAAAATGAAAAAATACGAAAAAAATCCGAAGAGACACGAGAAAACAGAGGGGGAGGAGCTCGCGCTCCATGCGCGTGCGCCTGTTCACAGATTTTTTTTTTCATTCGGTTTCTGTTCCTTACATGTTATGACTACTCTTTTGAAGTTCTTTCAACATTTGATGAACTCTTTTTGAGTTTAATTCAGAACCACCGAAATTAATACTCGTTCATTAAACTTCGTTATTTGTTTCAAATTTTTCCAAACAAACACACTGATTAATTTTCTTAATTTTCATTCATTAAGCATCAAAATTATCCAACAATCCCCCACATGAATGAAATTAATGCATGAATGCTCGTGATGCATGAGAGAGTATATAAGAAAAATTATCGCATCAGGAGAGGTGGCTTTTGGCTTTGAAACTTCCCTAGTGGAATACAATCGGATTTACTAGGCCACGGAGTGAACTTGATGTCTTGAACTTCTTGGCAATTCATGTAAACCCAGACAACTGTACCCACATGATAACCTTCCTTCCATTTCCATTTTGTTTTATCGGTTGTGTCCGTTTTAGTCATGGAACACATCTTGGCTTCATACGTGTTTCATCGAAATGGCCCATCCTCACACATACATAGGTGAT
Organism: Primulina huaijiensis; assembly: GCF_012295235.1. Taxonomy (NCBI): domain Eukaryota; kingdom Viridiplantae; phylum Streptophyta; class Magnoliopsida; order Lamiales; family Gesneriaceae; genus Primulina; species Primulina huaijiensis. Next base: position 10,920,516 of record NC_133317.1, on the reverse strand, counting down.
CTCCTTGTAAAATGGTATCCTACTTACCCCGCTTTTGCAAGATACGGAATCATTAAAAGTACAATATTTAACATCACTCTCTTTGTAGGCAACTTCACTCATCGTCTTAGAAATGAAAAGTGATTCCTCAAGTTCTCGTAACTTAGTTGTCTCGTTGAACCAAGATCTTGGGATCTCCAATCAACAAGGTTGGGTTGCCACTATGAAAACTTTATTTGCTAGGTTTTAAACCCATTCCTCTTGACAAACAGTACATTTGATGTCTATTTAATGCTTTTGTAAGGGGATCCGCTAAGTTATCCTTTGATTTAATATAATCAACGGATATAACTCCATTAGAGATCAAGTATCGCACAGTATTATGTCTTCGACGAATGTGTCGAGACTTGTCATTGTACATACTGTTTGTGCCCTTGCAATTGCCGACTGACTTTCGCAATGTATCAAGATTGCTGGCATTGGACTTGTCCAACACGGAATGTTCTCTAGAAATTTGCGAAGCCATTCAGCTTTTTCTGCAGCTTTATCTAGCGCTATGAACTCCGATTCCATAGTAGATCTAGTAATGCAAGTTTGTTTCGAAGACCTCCAAGAGATTGCTCCTCCACCAATGCTAAATACATAGCCGCTAGTGGATTTGGATTCCTTGATGTCAGAAATCCAATTTTCATCACAGTATCCTTCAAGTACTGCAGGATACCTTTTGTGATTTAGTCCATATTCTGAGGTGTGCTTTAAATATATAAGCACCCTTGTCAAAGCCTTTCAGTGTGCATCACTATGGTTACTTGTAAACCGACTTAACTTTTTAACCGCACAAGCAATGTCAGGTCAAGTACAATTAGTGATGTACATAAGGCTTCCAATAATTCTGGAGTATTCTAGTTGGGAAATTGGTTCTCCACGATTCTTCGCCAAATGGAAATTCACGTCTAAAGGCGTTTTTACTGGGATAGAGTCATAAGCGTTAAACTTATTCAACACTATTTCCACATAATGAGACTGAGATAGGACTATTGATTCTGGAGTTCTAAATATTATAATCCCTAGAATTACATCAGGAATACCCATATCTTTCATATCAAAATGTTTTGTCAACATTTTCTTTGTACCATTAATCAATTCTTGGTTATTCCCCATTATTAGCATGTCATCCACATATAGACATACTATCACATAAGATTCTCGAGTGCATTTAATCTAAACACATTTGTCACACTCATTAATCTAAAATCCATTTGACAATACTACCTTGTCAAATTTTTTGTGCCACTGCTTGGGCGCTTGTTTAAGTCCGTATAGTGACTTAGTTAAACAACATACCTTTTTTTCTTGTCCTTTAACAATAAAGCCTTCAGGTCGCACCATATATATTTCTTCTTCAAGTTCATCATTTAAGAATGTCGTTTTGACATCCATTTGATGTATCTCAAGGTTATGCAAAACTGCAATGGCAATGAGCACACGAATGGATGTTATTCTTGAAAATGGTGAATACGTGTCGAAGAAATCATGACCTTCTCTTTGTCTATATCCTTTGGCCACAAACATGGCTTTATATTTTTCAATACTTCCATCAACTCTAGTTTTCTTTTTCAATATCCATTTGCATCCCAATGGCTTGGTACTTTGTGGAAGATCCACTAGTTCCCAAGTATGGTTTTGCAAAATGGAATCCATTTCAGCGTTGATGGCTTCTTTCCAATAAATAGCTTCAGGGCTAGCCATAGCATCTTGTATGTCCTTTGGTTCATTCTCCAACATAAAAGTATGGAAGTCTGGACCAAATGACTTTAAAATTCTAGCCATTTTGCTTCTTCTTCGCTCTTGTTTCTTTGAAGAGTCTTCCAATGGTATAGCATTTTCATTTAGGGTTGGCTCATGTGTAGGTACTTGACCTGCATGCTCCGTCTTAAGTTTTCGCTTGTTAGAACCATTTTCTTTCCTTTCTTTACAAGGGAATATATTTTCAAAAAATACTGTATTTCTTGACTCAATTGTCATGCCCGTATTCATTTCTGTATTTTCAGATTTGTGCACTATAAACCTATAGGCACTACTATTATGTGCATATCCGATGAATATGCAGTCGACCGTCTTTGGTTCAATTCGCTCTTGTTTAGGCTTTGGTATTTCAACCTTAGCTAGACACCCCCACGCTTTGAGGTACTTGTAGGAAGGCTTATGACCTTTCCACAATTCGTAAGGTGACTTGTCATTCTTTTTGTGGGGTATCTTTTTCAGGATGTGATTAGCCGATAGTATTGTTTCCCCCCAAAAGTTTTTGGGGTAGTCCTGAACTTATTAACATAGCATTCATCATATCTTTCAGAGTTCAATTCTTCCTTTCGCCAATGTCATTCGATTGGGGTGAATAAAGAGCAGTGGTTTCATTAATTATGCCCACATATGTGCAGAATTCATCAAAAGGTGCTTCGAATTCACCCCCTCGATTCGACTCTTTATTTGTTTGCCTAGTTGATTCTCAACTTCGGTCTTATAACCTTTGAATGCTTCAAGAGCTTCATCTTTCGATCTCAAAAGATATACGTAATAGTACTTTGTATGATCATCAATGAATGTCACGTAGTATTTTTTCCCTCCTCTAGCTTGTACAAACTTTAAATCACCAAGATCGGTGTGTATTAGTTCTAGAGGAGTTGTACATCTTTCAATCGAGTGGTAAGGCGCTTTGGTAATTTTTGCTTCAACACATATCTCGCATTTCTGTGTTGGATCGACGTTGTGTTTAGGAAATAATTCAAGTTTCATTAAACGTTGCAAGGTATTAAAATTTACGTGTCCTAAACGAACATTAGGGGTGGCCGTCGGTCGGTTCGGTCTGATTTTTCTTTGTAACGGTTCGGTTTTTTGGTTTTCGATTTTGAATATATCTGGTCCAAAACTAAACCATTTTATTACGGTTCGGTCCGGTTTTTTTGTAATACGGTTCGGTTTATATGGTATGTTATATACGGTTTTATAATATTTTGCTAAGAAATAAAATTATACATCACTTGATGCTTGATGGATGCTATACAAATAAAAGAAACAATGACAGTAGATGAGTAAAACATGTATGATTACAATACACTTATGACTTAACAATCTAAGATTCAATAACAATTTGAAATACAATTTCAAATAGTAGCTCTTCCATAAAAGGATACACAGTCATTAAATTCAAATTCTAAGACTCCAAAATGCACATAGATTTTGCATCTCAAATCTCAATACATTTAACAATATGAGCTTCAATAACTATTTGAACTTCCAATTGTAAAACTCCAAAATCCTGTTTTGCAAAATTAGAAACAAAAACGACATTAAATTCATCACAATGGTGATTATGAATCACAATTTTGAATCATAACTTAAATATATATAAACTTACTGAAACTAACAAAGATCTTTCCCATTTATTAGCCCATAATACAAAAAGTCCTATAGTTAAATATAAAATAGCCCGTTCGGTTATTTCGGTTTTCTGGGGATCAAAACCATAAACCATACCAAAAAATCAAATTTTTTTAATTTTGAAACCGTAACCAGCCGGAAAATCGATAAAACCGAATTTTTCGGTCCGGTCGGTTATTTCGGTTTTAACCAAACTATGCCCACCCCTAACGAACATGCCATAAATGAGAACACTCACGCAAGTAAATAGAACTTGTCTTTATTACTTTCAACAACATTTTGGCGTATAGCCATTACATTCAACTTGAAAAGATTATCATCGAGATATCATTTTCCAGTAACATGACCATTCTTGGTCAATACAACCTTGTTAGACTCAAATACTAGTCTAAACCCGTGTTTGACCAACAGAGACCTTGACACGAGGTTCTTTCTTATGTCTGGTACATGAAGTGCATCAACAAGTGTTACTTCCAAACTCCATTTCATCTTCAATACTACATTTCCGGTTCTCACCACCTCAGATGTAGCGGAGTTCCCCATGTATAGTTTTCTCCCAGTCGATGGAGTATATTTGAAGAACATCCCCTTGTTGGAGCATATGTGTCGAGTTGCTCTAGTATCAACCCACCACTTGTTGAGGATTTCCACCAAATTTGGTTCCAAAATAACTGTATACAAATCAAGTTCAGAAAAATCAAATGGTACCGACTTTTCTTGAACTACATTGGCTTGAGGATTTCCCTTCTTTGGCTTCCTACAATCCTTAGCCATGTGATTCAGTTTTCCGCAGGTATAACAAGTGGCTTTGAACTTCTTCTTATTTTGTGATTGTAGGCCTTGTTGTGGTTGCTTCTCAAACTTCCTTTTCTTCCCTTTGAAACTCGATTCAACAATGTTCACTCTTGCTGCCATTTTACTTGCCTTGGCCTTGGTGCTCTTGTTGTCCTCTTCTATCCTTAATCTCAAAATAAGATCCTCTAATCCCATCTCTTTCTCTCCCTGTGCAACGTTTCCATGTTGTGTTGTAGATGATGATGCCATTGAGATTCTTCTTGCAAATGATTAAAAATTCAGAAATTCTTCTTAAGATTGTTGTTTAGGGATTCAAATTTGAGAGGAAAAACAAAAAGAAAACAAAGGAATTGGCTTGTAGAGGCAAGTGTTGAACACTTTCTGCTTAAGAAGAATTTGGCCCTCACAATGTGCTAGAGGTTTGTGACAATCTTCTCTCAAGATACAACTACAACTCTTGGATAATGAGCACTCAAATATCCAAGTTCTATAACAAGGAAATGAATGGAACTCTCTCTTGTTGAAGAAAGGAAGAAGAACAATATGCAAAATGATTTTCAACCTTTTTTTGTGGGGACCTGGGCTCTAACTCAATTATCTTTTGGATTAAGTGGATCTTTGCTAAAAAATGTGGGTCAAAATTTTTGCTTTTAACATCAAAACATTTGTGTATAATCATACACAAGTGATATCTCTATTTTATTTCAACAATAGTAAGTACATGTTTTCTTCCATTACATGTTTATACAAACTAGTGTTTATAACACACTACATATCAAATGTAAAACTACTAGTTCCTCTTCTACGGCCGAAGTCACCACGCTATCCAATCTCAGTCATCCTCGTCGTGACCCTGATCCTGCCCCACCTATTGTAATGCACACATACAGACACAACAACAGCCGGAAACTCCAGTGAGAACAAATCTCAATATAAAACATGTATACATGCATGTCATGCAAATAAACACAAGATAATAAAACATAAATCAATATTTATGACACATTAGTGAATGCGAATAAAACTCTTCGACTCTTATTCTTTGACTCTAATCATATCTAAGTCTAGGGATCCCGGTGTGAATAAGACGTAACAATCTCCCACCTACTCTCCCAATCGGGGTTGCAGTACGTCCTATTCCTAGACTTCGGTCCTATCTGTATCGAATATCTACAATAGGAGTTGATCTTCTCCTACGCCCATCGATATCACCGAACATCTATTACTTGGCAATTCTACCAAGGCTTACCTATCTCATGTACATTGCTATAATTCAATAGACAAGGCATAACCTTATCAAATTAAAACAATCTAGTATGTGATTTTGGAAAACTCAAATCGGATCTAATTCGAGTTGTGCAATCCCGAATCAACATTGCTTTATACCTTTCTTGTCGTAGTCTCGGTTTGAACAAGTCAAAGTCTTGAAATCTCGATATCCACTCTGTCAATACCAATCTGAAAAGGCATATATACAATGTACCATATCAACCTCTGACTCAAAGGAGTACACATACGGATCAATATTCAATCTCGGTACATTTCGATGGCATAACGGTGTAATCTTGCAATACCGGTAACTCAAACATCATAAGATCAATATCACCAATTCGTAACAACAATCAGATGCATATCACAACCTCAAAATTCTGCACAACTCATGCCATATAAGCTGGAAAATGAGAACAATAACATACGGTATCCTTTCTTTAATCCGTTTTCGATTATAAGTTTACCGTAAACTCAAGAACACATATTATCAACCAAACTATAATTCCCCCAACATCTGAATTTCAAACCATGCTAGAAAACAATAAAACTTACATCTTTTGAAAGCTTATCATGAGAGGAACAAGAATCTACACTCGGATTGAAAACCGTGTGGTCGAATTTTGCACAATCAATTCTCTACTATGACATGAAACTTGATGGAATTTCTGAAGCTCTCTCGGTTCTTTCTCCTGAATAATGAAGGAATGAAGTACAACTCATATATATATATTGCATGCTAAGGGGCAAGTGGCTTATTCTTTGTTCAACACGTCTCGCGCATATGCGCGACCATCACCGGCTCATATGCGCGAGACGCTCTCTCTCGGCACTTGACAATTTCAGCTGCTGGCGCATATGCGCGCCCTCTCTCGGCGCATATGCGCCAACTTCTCTGGACAAACACTTTGGCTGCTGGACACCTCGTGCATATGCGCGCCTCTTGTAGCGCATATGCGCGAGACCTTCGTCTCGGCACATCTTGGAACCACACAGCTCGCGCATATGCGCGCCCACTCTTCGCGCATATGCACGGGACCTTCTGGTCATGCACTTAACAATACTCATGCCATGTCAATTCATATCTCGAGATGATCCGTCTAAAATCACACCAATTTATCAGTTCCTCATTTTGTGAGAACCCGAGATTGTTCGATCCAAGGTGAATCAAGTAAGTAATACGAACTTGAAGTTTAACTCAAACTAAACCCTAAAATTATCGTTTCAACTAGATAACTTGAATATTAACTTAGATTTCAGTAAATTTAACTCGAGACAATAACTTCAAAGCTCGGAGATCAACTCAGCATGAAGTCAAGCTGAAAGTAACTGCATCCATCGAAGTACTATCACGGAAGGAATAAAACCCCAGCTCAAGGACTCGATCCTTCAGCTCAAAACAGCTCAACCAAGCTTGTCCTAACAAGACCAAAAAGGGAGCTATAATTTGAGCCAAGAGTTTGTACAAATTAAATGTGCAGTAAATAACCTTTGCGTTAACCCATGAAGGAGCTGCGGGAGAAGCTAAGGGCTATGACATCTTTAATATGCAAAGAATGACTCTTGATGCTTGGATATCCTTTGACCACCATAATGAACATAATAAATTCATTCTTTGAAGCCAAGAAATCGGCCAAGGCTAGGTGGAAGGACCTTTTTTTTCTATAAATACCAACTCAAGTGAATGAAAAATCATCCCACAAAGCAACACAAAAATTTTGGCCCTTCTCTCCCTAAATAGCTCTCGGCCGATACTCAAGGAAGAAGAAAGAGGAGTTCGTACAGTTCGAGTGCTAGAATTCTACGTCGAAGCGCTGCTGAAGTAAAGACAATGATTGAAAAGAATACGTCAAGTTGGTGTAGAATTTTCGAGAAAACAAGGTGTCAAAAATTCACAAATTTCGAACGTATTCCCAAAATACAAGTAAGTGGGCTTTTGTTAAGAATTTTGTTGTATTTTGCTCTTTCCATAAAAATATCATGACATACCAATGTATGTAACTATTTTCGAAAATTACTGTGCACTACGTTTAAAATTTCGATCGATTATGTGTTCTCTTCTATGCTTCGAAATTCTTGGTTCCGCTGTGTCTGTATGGAAACTCTGAAATCTGAACATCTGAAAAATTTTGCCTGTGACTTCTGAATTCTGTTGCACTGTTACGATTCGAATTTGAAATGGGACGAGAATTGTAATTCTGTCTGGCCCCCATTGATGGGTATAAAACCATGTTCTGTTCTGACCCCCATTGGTGGGTATAAAACCATGTTCTGGCCTCACCCCTTATAGGACTAACATATTGGGGACAATTTGACCATGGAAATGAGATGAGTAACAGTGTTCTGTCCGATCTGTTCTGTTCTGTTCTGAATTGATTTGATCTGTTTCTGAATTGCTATGAATCATCTGATAAATTCTGTCATTTATTCGATTCGCTTATGTCATAATAAGTTATGAATAGTAAGTTTTGAAAGCCTATTAAAAGGACATTTTAAGAAAAACTAAGTTCTATATGTATCTTTGGAATCGATCGACTCCCACTTGATGAGTGTTTCCCAAAACACTCACCCCCTTACAATTTCAGATAAAAATGAAGAGCAAATAAATGAGGAGGAGCAGGAAGCTTTCTAGGGTTGGTGATCGATGATCAAGAGCAAGAGTCAAGTTATCCCTTTTGTTTAGTTTTCCGCATTTCGCAACTTTGATGTATTTTATTTCATTGTCATTGTAAGACAATACTTTATTTATGAAAGAGACTGGTTTGATTTGATACGAGGCTTTATTGTTTTCAATATAATTGTTAAACAATGCCGGATGTCACCGACGCTTCGGACTCGGGGCGTGACATTTATTGTTTTCAATATAATTGTTTCTATTATTTGTGCCTTTCTATCCTTTATACGATTCTGATGTTTTGCCTTCGATTTTATCCTAGGAAATAGCTGCTCCACATACCCGTGCTCAGGCGGCCCTTCGCATGCGCCAGCTCACGATTGACAATCAGACTAGAGAAATTGCGACCCTGAAGGCGCAACTGGCTAGAGAAAAGTTGGAGAAACGGGAGATTATTGAGAGTAGACTCATACTGGAGACCGATGTACAACGATTGACTCATCATATGGACTTGGTGGAGAGCCAGCTGCTGCAAATACCGACCGATTCCGCTCGCATCACGCGCTTAGCTGTACTTAACAGGGATTTATTGGATAGAGTGGAAATAGAGCGAGGACGTGCTGCTCAGGCCCGTCAGCGCCAGGAGGAGTACAACGTCAGACAGGATCGGTACATTTCAAAGCTCCATGGCACTATGGACAGACTTCAAGATCAGAATAATTACCTGCATTTGGTGATAGAGAACATGGAGGAAGAGGAGGTAGCACCGATGGAGGTGGCCGGAGATGATAGCGCCAGTGACAGTGATGGCGGAGAGATGTTCGATTAGATTAGCATTATAATATCTGGTTTGTAATAAAATTTGTGACTAAGAAAATACTATGTGTACCAAATTATTTTGAAATTTTCTATTATTGCATATTTAAAAATTTGATGAGTATCTTATGTATAAAATTGTTTTTTTATAGGAAAACAACATGGATCTTCAACGTATTATAAATGAACTTCAAAATCAACTTCAGGAAAAGGAGTCAGAAATTAAAACACTGAAAGAAAAAAATGAGAAATTCGAAAAAGATAATTTCCAGTTAGACGGGAATAATATATGCATGACGGAGGATCTTCGTGAGGCCAGAGAGGAAGAGAAGAAACTACGCGAGGACGTAAGACGTTATGCCGCTTATCATCTAGAGTCGGAACGTCGACACGAAATCACCAAGCAAGAGTTAAACAAAGCTCGGGATAGGATTTTTACCCTCAAAATCCGGAACGATAGCCTTCTCAAAACACAACGCCGCCTGGAGGAACAGATCGCAGATCAAGAAATCAATGAGAAAGTAAGCCAATCAACAATACATGAGCTACAAGATCAAGTAAACAACCTTGATCATCACAACACACAACTGCAGAATTATATTGAGCATCTGCAAAATGAAGTGGTCAACATGGAAGAACTCGCAGAGCAACTAGAAGAAAACCTGATGGAAGAAGAAATTAACGAGGCAGTAGGCGATGGAGAAGTTATAGACGAGTAGAGGGAGAACTCTAGACTAGGCATTGATTGTATTAAGAATTATTTGATTTACCATTTGTTTCGAAACTTTTGATTGTATGAATTTCAAAAATTTAATGAAATTATTTTAATTATACTTTGTGGCAAACAAATTAATAAAATACATGTTTATAGGATATGGCAGGCAGACCACCCCGAAACAACCGTAACCCTCGTGGCGCCAACCAAAATGAAAATCCACCACCACCTCAGAGAGTAAACCTCAGCCAAGAAGATATGATGGCAATAGCCACTATCGTAGCTGCGACGTTGTAATGATTCGTGAACCCATTAGCTAACGCCATCCAACCACCTCAAGAACCACAACCGCGTGGAATTAAATACCATTATGAATCTCTAAGAAGGAATCGAGTTCCAACCTTCGATGGAAACCCAGACCCGGAAGTCAGTCACAACTAGCTCAAGAATGTCGAAGCATAATTGCATTTACTGGAAATACCTGAAGAACTGAGAGTGGAGCTTGTAACACTGTTTTTGGAAGACCGAGCTAGGAAATGGTGGGAAACTGTGTCGCCATCTTTGACAGAAGTGGAAGAGATCACATGGCAGATTTTTAAAAGAAAGTTATTGAAACAATACTATCCAGCTGAATTTAGACTACAGAAGTTGGGTGAATTTGAAAGCTTCAAACAGGCTCCAGACATGTCAGTAATGGAGTACACTTCACGATTCAACGATCTGGGAACCTATGTCCCAACGATCATGTCGGATGAAACGTTAAAAATGCATCGTTTCAAGAAGGGACTCAACAGTCGAATTCAGTCGGCATTGGCAGTATTCAAGCCAAACAGCTTTGCGGATTTGATGGGCGCTGCAATGAGCGCAGAAACAGATATCAAACGCCGTGAGGAAGAAAACAGGAGTAAGAGACCGTTGGTCAACCAAACTACTCAAAATGGTCCCAAGTTTAAGAAGCCTAATCATTCAAGTGGACCTCCAAGAGGAAATTTTAACAGTGCTGGCCACACCGAAGGAAAGTGGTGCGATACATGTCGACAGAAACATGTTGGAGAATGCTATCGGAAGACAGGTGCTTGTTTTAAGTGCGGAAAGGTGGGTCATAGAATTAAGGATTGTCCGGACAACAAGGAAAAAGGGGCGGGGCCCAGCAAACAACATGAAAACAAGACTAATGCTCGGGTTTATGCAATCACCCAAGAGGAAGCTGATAACACCAATGAAGTGGTGGCAGGTACCATTTTGCTCAATGAAATGCCTGCATATGCTTTGTTTGATTGTGGTGCCACACATTCATTTGTGTCTAGAAGATTTGCTAAAAATCTTAAACTTAAACATGATACTCTTAGTGAACCCTTAAGAGTGGCAACACCGACGAGTAAAGTAATTGAATCACACAAAGTGTATCGAAACTGTAAAATTTGTATCAGCAATCAAACTTTCAAAGCGGAATTGATTCAACTCAATATGGATGAGTTTGACATCATTCTTGGAATGGACTGGTTGGCTAACAACCATGCCATGGTAGACTGTCAAATGAAAGATATTAGACTTCAGACTTCGAACAAAGAGGAAGTCATATACCACGGAAAATCCAAAGAACTAAAATCTCTACTATCTGCCTCACAAGCCTGGAAGGCCATAAAAGGAGGTGAAGAGATTTATCTAGCAGTAATCAATGAGGTCAACGTGGGAGAAATCCTAAAGTTAGACGATATTCCAATTGTTCAAGAATTTCTGTTCCCTGAGGAATTACCGGGGAAGATGCCCGATAGGGAAGTAGAATTTGAAATCAATTTGGTCCCTGGTGCTGCACCAATCTCAAAGGCACCAGACCGAATGGCTCCAGCAGAATTAAAGGAGTTAAAGGAACAACTCCAGGAATTATTAGACAAGAAGCAGATTCGCCCAAGTGTATCTCCGTGGGAAGCTCCAGTGCTATTCATAAAGAAAAAGGACGGGAGCATGAGGCTATGTATTGATTACCGGGAGATGAACAAGATAACCATAAAGAATAAGTACCCACTCCCGAGAATAGATGATCTCTTTGACAAGTTAAAAGGAGCCAAGTTTTTCTCAAAGCTCAATCTGAGATCTAGTTAACATCAATTGAAGGTCAAAACTGAGGATATACCTAAGACTGCTTTCAGAACAAGATATGGACATTACGAATTCACGGTAATGCCATTTGGTCTAACAAATGCTCCTGCAGCATTCATGGACCTTATGAACCGCGTATTCAAACCATATCTCGACAAGTTCATGGTCGTTTTTATAGATAATATCTTGGTATATTCACCAAGTGAGGAAGAACACAAGGAACATTTGCGCCTCACGTTGCAAACGCTGCGAGAAAAGGAACTATATGCCAAATTCAAGAATTGTGAATTCTGGTTAAAGAGTGTGGCGTTCTAGGCCATATAATTTCAGAATTTGGAGTGTCAGTAGATCCTAAGAAAGTAGAGGCAATTAAGGATTGGCCTCAACCGAAAACTGTAATCGAGGTGAGAAGTTTTCTTGGATTAGCTGGCTATTATAGAAAATTTGTGGAAAGATTTTCTTCGATAGCCATTCCACTCACAAAACTTACTCAGAAAAACTCGAAGTTCATTTGGAATGAAGCTTGTGAAAGAAGTTTTGAAACCCTTAAGACGAAACTCGCATCCACACCAGTACTAGTTCTTCCCGAGGATGGTAAGAATTTCACTGTGTACAGTGACGCTTCCAAGGAAGGATTAGGGTGTGTGCTTATGCTAGAGGGTCAGGTAATTGCGTATGCCTCACGACAATTGAAACCGTATGAGCAGAATTACCCCACTCATGACCTTGAGTTAGCTGCAGTTGTGTTTGCACTTAAAATCTGGAGGCACTACCTTTATGGAGTAAAATGTGAGGTGTTTACGATCACCAGAGCCTCAAGTACATTTTCACCAAAAAAGAATAAAATATGAGGCAAAGAAGGTGGATGGAACTTCTAAAAGATTATGATTTTGTAATCAATTATCATCCAGGTAAGGCGAATAAGGTGGCAGATGCTTTAATTCGAAGAAACTTTGGAATAATAAGCTTATCTTCACTATCAACACAATCAGGACTCCGGGAAACCATCAAATTGAAGCAGAGCCAATACACCTCCATCTTTAAAATTAAGGAACAGATCCAAGAAGGAAAACTCCAGGATTTCAAATTGATGATAATGGTATCCTTTGGATGGAAGGACAATTGTATGTGCCCGACGTCAATGGAATTCGAGAAGAAGTAATGACCGAGGCACATAAATCGAGATTTTCAGTACATCCAGGAAGCACCAAAATGTACAGAGACCTGAAGAACAACTACGGGTGGAATGGAATGAAGAAAGACGTAGCCGTCTTTGTTTCCAAATGCCTAACCCGTCAACAAGTCAAGGCAGAACATCAAAGGCCTGGAGGCCTTTTCTAGCCATTGGCAATACCCCCGTGGAAGTGGGATAACATCTCCATGGACTTTGTAGTCGGACTACCAAAATCAAGACAAGGTCATGATGAAATCTGGGTAATCGTTGACAGATTGACGAAGTCTACACATTTCTTACCAGTACGGATGACTTACAACCTGGATAAACTCGCTACGTTGTATATGGACAATATAGTGAGACTACATGGAGTCCCGACAAGTATACTGTCTGACAGAGATCCAAGATTTGTATCAAGATTCTGGAAAAGTTTTCAAAAGACGATAGGAACCAAAGTCACTCTCAGCACAGCCTACCATCCTCAGACTGATGGCCAAACCGAAAGGACAATTCAAACCCTCGAGGACATGTTGAGACCGTGTGCTCTGGATTTTCATGGAAATTGGAGTGAACAGTTACCCCTGATAGAATTCGCCTATAACAACAGCTATCACAGTAGCATCGAGATGGCTCCGTATGAAGCTTTGTATGGTAGAAGGTGTAGGTCGCCTCTATATTGGGATGAAGTCGGAGAAAAAGCTGTTACCGGACCAGAACTTGTACAAATAACCGTTGACAAAGTAGCTGTAATCAAAGAAAGACTCAAGGCAGCCCAAGATAGAAAAAAGAGCTGGGCAGATTTGAAGAGGAGGCGTTAGAATTGGAAATTGGTGAAAAAGCTTATGTCAAGGTCTCTCCTAAGAAAGGAGTAGTTCGGTTCAGTAAATCCGGAAAGTTGAATCCGAGATATTTGGGACCGTTCGAAATACTAGAGAAGGTAGGAACCTTAGCCTATCAATTAGCGTTACCACCGGACATGGTCAGAATACATAACGTTTTCCACATCTCTCAGCTGAGGAATTATGTCCCAGACCTCAGTCATGTACTCAAAGTTGCACCGCTGCTGATTGAGGGAAACGTCAACGAAGAACTCAAATACAAAGAAGTCCCTACCCGAATAGTGGGCTCAAAAGACCAAGTGTTGAGAAACCGGACAATACCTTATGTCAAGGTACAATGGTCAAATCATACTGAAAGGGAGGCAACTTGGGAACTCGAGGAGAAGATGCGATCACAATACANGTGAATTTTTGACACCTTGTTTTCTCGAAAATTCTACAGCAACTTGACGTATTCTTTTCGATCACTGTCTTCACTTCAACAATNTATTAACTTAGATTTCAGTAAATTTAACTCGAGAGAATAACTTCAAAGCTCGGAGATCAACTCAGCAGGAAGTCAAGCTGAAAGTAACTGCATCCATCGAAGTACTGTCACGGGAGGAATAAAACCCCAGCTCAAGGACTCGATCCTTCAGCTCAAAACAGCTCAACCAAGCTTGTCCTAACAAGACCAAAAAGGGAGCTATAAGTTGAGCCAAGAGTTTGTACAAATTAAATGTGCAGTAAATAACCTTTGCGTTAACCCATGAAGGAGCTGCGGGAGGAGCTAAGGGCTAGGACATCTTTAATATGCAAAGAATGACTTTTGATGCTTGGATATCCTTTGACCACCATAATGAACATAATAAATTCATTCTTGGAAGCCAAGAAATCGGCCAAGGCTAGGTGGAAGGACCTTTTTTTTCTATAAATACCAACTCAAGTGAATGAAAAATCATCCCACAAAGAAACACAAAAATTTCGGCCCTCCTCTCCCTAAATAGTTCTCGGCCGATACTCAAGGAAGAAGAAAGAGGAATTCGTACGGTTCGAGTGCTAGAATTCTACGTCGAAGCATTGTTGAAGTGAAGACAGTGATCGAAAAGAATACGTCAAGTTGCTGTAGAATTTTCGAGAAAACAAGGTGTCAAAAATTCACAAATTTCGAACCTATCCCCAAAAAACAGGTAAGTGGGCTTTTGTTAAGTATTTTGTTGTATTTTGCTCTTTGCATAAAAATATCATGACATACTAATGTATGTCACTATTTTCGAAAATTACTGTGCACTATGTTTAAAATTTCGATCGATTATGTGTTCTCTTCTATGCTTCGAAATTCTTGGTTCCGCTGTGTCTGTATGAAAACTCTGAAATCTGAACATCTGAAAAGTTTTGCCTGTGACTTCTGAATTCTGTTGCAATGTTACGATTCGAATTTGAAATGGGACGAGAATTATAATTCTGTCTGGCCCCCATTGGTGGGTATAAAACCATGTTCTGTCTGGCCCCCATTGGTTAGTATAAAACCATGTTCTGTTCTGGCCCCCATTGGTGAGTATAAAACCATGTTCTGGCCTCACCCCTTAGAGGACTAACATATTGGGGACAATTTGACCATGGAAATGAGATGAGTAACAGTGTTCTGTCCGATCTGTTTTGTTCTGTTCTGAATTGATTTGATCTGTTTCTGAATTGCTATGGATCATCTGATAAATTCTGTCATTTATTTGATTCGCTTCTGTAATAATAAGTTAAGAATAGTAAGTTTTGAAAGCCTATTAAAAGGACGTTTTAAGAAAAACTAAGTTCTATATGTATCTTTGGAATCGATCGACCCCCACTTGCTGAGTGTTTCCAAAAACACTCACCCCCTTACAATTTCAGACAAAAATGAAGAGCAAATAAATGAGGAGGAGCATGAAGCTTTCTGGGGTTGGTCATCGATGATCAAGAGCAAGTGTCAAGTTATCCCTTTTGTTTAGTTTTCCGCATTTCGCAACTTTGATGTACTTTATTTCATTGTCATTGTAAGACAATACTTTATTTATGAAAAGACTGGTTTGATTTGATACGAGGCTTTATTGTTTTCAATATAATTGTTAAACAATGCCGGATGTCACCGACGTTTCGGACTCGGGGCGTGACACATTTCAAACTAACATGATAAAAATCTCGGGCATTACAATTCTCCCCCTCTTAGACATGAGTTCGTCCTCGAACTCGCAGGCAATCAATAAAAACATATAAGATAAGCAGGAATAAGAACGATACAAGCATAATCGGACAGAAAGACTCACATCAGTGAAATAACTCTGGAAATCTCTGTCTCATATCTGACTCAGTCTCCCAGGTAGCTTCTTCAATGCCATGACGACTCCATTGAACTTTCACCAGCGGAATTGTCTTTGTTCTGAGTTGTTTGTCCTTCCGATCAATAATCTGAATCGGCTGCTCAAAATAACTCAAAGGCTCATCGAGTTCGGCCTCGTCAGGCTGAAGAATATGAGAAGTTTCTGGCAGATACTTCCGTAGCATCGACACATGAAAAACATCATGTATCCAAGATAAAGAAGGAGGAAGAGCAAGTCGATATGCAGGATCGCCAATCTTCTCAAGAATCTCGTATGGATTGATGTATCTAGGAGACAATTTACCGTGTTTACCAAATCTGACAACACCTCTGAAAGAAGAGATCTTCAAGAATACTCTATCTCCCTGTTCAAACACTAACGGTCGACGACGTACATTCGTATACTTGGCTTGACTATCCTGAGCCGTCTTCATTTTTTTCTGGATAAGTTTTACTTTCTCAGCCATCTCTCGAATCATATCAGGCCCAAGTTCTGGTACTTCAGATATATCATCCTAATACAAAAGAGATCTGCACTTCTTGCCATATAATGCTTCAAACGGTGCCATTTCAATGCTCGTCTGATAGCTGTTGTACGAGAATTCACAAAGTGGTAGGGAATCCTGCCAACTAGTACCAAAATCTAGTACTATAGCTCTTAGTATATCCTCTAATGTCTGAATAGTCCGCTCTGAATGTCCGTCTATCTTAGGATGATATGCCGTACTCAGATGCAATGTCGTACCTAAAGCCTGATGCAAACTGTGCCAGAAATACGAAGTGAATCGGGGATCATGATCTGATACGAAAGATTTTGGCACACCATGCAATCTAACCACCTCTCTGACATATATCCCTGCCATCTGATCATGTCGGTACGTCATTCTGTACGGAATAAAACATGCGGATTTGGTCAATCTGTCGACCACGACCCAAATCGCATCACAGCCTCGGGATGATCGTGATAACCTCGTAACAAAATCCATGGAAATGTGATCCCATTTCCATTCAGGAATAGATAAACTCTGAAGTGAACCTCCGGGTTTCTTTCTCTCGGCACCTGTTGACAATTCATACACTTAGATACAAATTCTGCAATATCTGATTTCATCTGTTTCCACCAAAACTGTATCTTTAAATCGTTGTACATCTTTCTGCCACCAGGATGAATACTGAACCGACTACAGTGCGCTTCTGACAATATCTGGTGTTTCAAGTCTGAAATATCTGGCACGACAAGACGGTTATTGTAACGTCCCAAATTCGACGACTGTCCTCACTGTACCAAGACGAGTCTTTCCAGCGTGATTATGTCCTCACTCACACGCACCCTAGGAAACTTCCCAAGAGGTCACCCATCCAAGAATTGTCCCAAGTCAAGCACGCTTAACTTTGGAGTTCTTATGTGATGAGCTACCGAAAAGAAGATGCACCTTCGTGGTATGAGTAGTACATATCAAATCTTTTAAGCACTCTTCAACTGTACAGTCCATTACATTGAACAGTCTCGGAATCCCTCTCCTTCCGGTGTAATATTGGTTCATTCATGTTCCCTCCGCCTAGAAGCCTGACAGGAGCCGCTCATTGTCCGTGCAACCTCATGGCACCGGCGATCACCCCCCGCCCTCTTCGGCCCCGGGCCTCATATGCATACCAGCTTCCGCTTGGTTCGTCCCCGAACCCACACCATACTAGGAGAGGTCGGCTCTGATACAAATTGTAACGTCCAGATTCGACGACTGTCCTCACTGTACCAAGACGAGTCTTTCCAGCGTGATTATGTCCTCACTCACACGCACCCTAGGAAACTTCCCAAGAGGTCACCCATCCAAGAATTGTCCCAAGTCAAGCACGCTTAACTTTGGAGTTCTTATGTGATGAGCTACCGAAAAGAAGATGCACCTTCGTGGTATGAGTAGTACATATCAAATCTTTTAAGCACTCTTCAACTGTACAGTCCATTACATTGAACAGTCTCGGAATCCCTCTCCTTCCGGTGTAATATTGGTTCATTCATGTTCCCTCCGCCTAGAAGCCTGACAGGAGCCGCTCATTGTCCGTGCAACCTCATGGCACCGGCGATCACCCCCCGCCCTCTTCGGCCCCGGGCCTCATATGCATACCAGCTTCCGCTTGGTTCGTCCCCGAACCCACACCATACTAGGAGAGGTCGGCTCTGATACAAATTGTAACGTCCAGATTCGACGACTGTCCTCACTGTACCAAGACGAGTCTTTCCAGCATGATTATGTCCTCACTCACACGCACCCTAGGAAACTTCCCAAGAGGTCACCCATCCAAGAATTTTCCCAAGTCAAGCACGCTTAACTTTGGAGGTCTTATGTGATGAGCTACCGAAAAGAAGATGCACCTTCGTGGTATGAGTAGTACATATCAAATCTTTTAAGCACTCTTCAACTGTACAGTCCATTACATTGAACAGTCTCGGAAACCCTCTCCTTCCGGTGTAATATCGGTTCATTCATGTTCCCTCCGCCTAGAAGCCTGCCAGGAGCCGCTCATTGTCCGTGCAACCTCATGGCACCGGCGATCACCCCCCGCCCTCTTCGGCCCGGGCCTCACAGTTATTCACATACAAAACATGATCATGTACCTGATATTCTAAATGATGTCCGGATCTGACCATCTCAATCGACTTCTGAACATTCTGATCATTTTTCTGTGCTTCTTTAATGCGAACAATCAAATCTGGTTCCATTTGAATCGTACCAAGTCGCAATAGTCTACTATCTGTGTCAAATGCTATTCCAGACAAACAACAATCTTCAATTAAATTCGAAACACCTATCGTTGATAAGGATAGAGCACATACCTTTCGACTCAAGTCATCCGCTGCTGCATTAGACTTCCCTGGATAGTATTTGATTTCACAATCGAAATCCTTCAATAAATCGAGCCATCTACGCTGTCTCATGTTCAATTCTGACTGTGAAAATAGGTATTTCAAGCTCTTGTGATCAGAGTAGATTTCAAACTTCTCGCCGTAGAGATAGTGTCGACATATCTTCAGTGCAAATACAATGGCCGCCAATTCAAGATCATGAATTGGGTAACGAGTTTCATGTGGTTTCAACTGTCTCGAGGCATAAGCAATGACATGCCCACGCTGCATTAACACACAACTCAATCCTCTGTGAGATACATCACAATACACAATAAAATCACCAGTACCTGATGGAATAGTCAAGATCGGTGCACTGGTCAGTCTTTTCTTCAACTCAAGAAAACTGGACTCACAGTCTTCAGACCATACAAATGGTGCATTCTTCTGAGTCAACTGAGTAATAGGTTTAGCAATACTCGAGAAATCTTTAATAAATCGACGGTAATACCCTGCCAAACCCATAAAACTGCGAATTTCTGGCACTGATGTCGGTCTCGGCCAACTGATCACTGCCTCAACCTTACTGGGATCAACTGATATACCATCTCCGGATATGATGTGACCCAGAAATACAACCTGTCTTAACCAGAATTCACATTTCGACAGTTTTGCATATAACTTCTCAGTTCTCAAAGTCCTCAATACAGTTCTCAGATGCTCAGCATGATAAATCATATTCTTCGAATAAATCAAAATATCATCGATAAAAATAATCACGAAATCATTGAGATATTTCTGAAACACACGGTTCATTAGACCCATAAAAACAGCTGGAGCATTCGTCAAACCAAACGGCATGACAATAAACTCATAATGTCCATACCTGGTTCTGAAAGCTGTCTTCTATATATCAGAATCTCTGACTCTCAGCTGGTTATATCCAGATCTCAGATCGATCTTGGAATAGACTGAAGAACCCTGCAACTGATCAAATAAATCGTTGATACGAGGCGATGGGTATTTGTTCTTTACCTTCGCCTTGTTCAGTTGTCGATAATCAATGCAAAGTCGCATGGAACCGTCTTTCTTCCGGACAAACAGTACTGGAGCACCCCAAGGAGAAACACTTGGTCGGATGTATCCCTTGTCTAACAGATCTTCTAACTGAGTTTTCAATTCTTTCAATTCAATAGGTGCCAATCTATAGGGAGCTCGAGATATAGGAATGGTACCTGGTATGAGATCAATACTGAAATCTACCTCTCGGGCTGGAGGTAACCCTGGAATCTCATCGGGAAACACATCAGCAAATTCACAGACCACTGGCAATTCTGCCAAGGTAGGGCTCGATTTCAGTAAATCTACTGTATACGCAAGGAATCCCTCTGCTCTTTTGTGTAATAATCGAGTCATAGATAATACAGATATTAAAGGAACCCGAGATATGGAACCTTTACCGTAGAATTTCCACTCATCAGCCGTCTCAGGTCTGAATCTGACAATCTTGTGAAAACAATCAATGGTAGCTCTGTACTTGGTCAACATATCGATACCGATAATACAGTCAAAGTCAGACAATCCAAGTACAATACTGTCTAACTCAATTTCATTACCCTCAAATTGTAGCATACAATTTCTAACCGAAGTCACTGATATCAACCCACTTCCCAAAGGAGAAGAAACAGAGACAACAGTAGATAATGACTCGATAGGAAATGCATGTATCAATGCAAATCGTTCAGAAATAAATATATGGGAGGCACCAGTATCTATTAATACATAAGCAGGGTAACCACAGAGAAAATAGTTACCTGCTATAACATCATCAGGTGCGTCCTGGGCCTGTTCCTCAGTTAATGCAAAAACTCGGGCCTGCTGTCTCGGAGGTTGGCTCACCGTCTGACTTCCTCCTGGCCTCGACTGGGACTGTGCAGGTACTGGCTGAAAAGAGTGTACAGAAGATGCCTGTCTCTCCACCTGCGTTACTGGACCAGATGATCCCATACTCTGAGCTCGTTGTGCACCTCTCTGTGGACAGACTTTGGCGAAATGTCCCTGCTGTCTGCAAATGTTTCATCTACCAGCCACTCCATAGCACTGCTCTGTGGGATGTTTTCCACCGCAAGTAGTACAATACACACCTGTGTAACTTTGGCTAGGACCCCTCTGTCTCGAGCCACTGGAGCTGGATGAACTGCTGCCAGATCTCTTGAACTGTTTCCCTCTGGCCTTCAACAAATCTTTCTTACCACTGCTGCTACCGCCACTCTCGAATATAGGGGGAGGTTGTGGTAACTGTGCGGTCGGCTGTGGAGATCTCGGGGCCTGAACAATATACGATGCTCCTCGCTGCTTAATCAAGCCAGCTTCAGCACCTTTCGCCCTGTTCAAAGCATCAGTAAAGTTGTTTGGTCGCCCCGTATTCACCAATGTAAAAATGTCAGGATTTAAAACGTTGATAAACTAATCAGCCACGGCTTCATCATTCTCGGCCACGTGTGGAGCAAAACGTAGCAACGTAGAAAACTTAGCAACATACTCTTCAATGTTCAGCTGCCCTTGTCTCAAGTTTGCAAATTCTGCACCCTTGTCCTTCCGGTATGACACTGGGAAGAAACACTGATAAATCTCAGTCTTAAACACTTTCCAAGTAATTTCTGTACCTCTCTGTTCCAACGCTCTCTTGGTGGTAATCCACCAATTCTTTGCAACTTCTTGTAGTTGATGCCCAATCAATTTATCTCTTCGTTCATCGGTATAGTCAAGGGACTCAAATAACATCTCGATGTCATCTAACCAGCTTTCACTATCAATAGCACTCTCAGTACCTTTCAGTGTCGGCGGTTTGAAGGATTGAAACCGTTTCAGTAGTGTCTCCATCGATGTTGCAGTAACATCCATAGGATCATTCGAAGTACTGCCCTGTTCTGGCACCGGACGCACAGGCACTGCTGCTCTGCGAGGAGGCATATCTGATTATCAAACAGATTAGTACATAATCTATACAATCTGTCTCAGTCCTCTTCTGATCATATACCTCTGATCCAGAAATGGTTCTGATTCATTTCGTTCTTAATACATGTCGCAATCAAATCAAATAAACAGCTAGACATGTATTACAACAAGAAACATGCTTTCATATAGGACATATGTAAATCAACATACATGAAATAGCATGCTAACATCACAAAAGCAAGGAAGACGACTCGATCTACCCCGCTCACTCTCTTCTAATTAAGTCTACAGAACCTACTGCTCTGATACCACTTGCTGTGGGGACCCTGGCTCTAACTCAATTATTTTTGGGATTAAGTGGATCTTTGCTAGAAAATGTGGGTCAAAATTTTTGCTTTTAACATCAAACATTTTTGTATAATCATACACAAGTGATATCTCTATTTTATTTCAACAATAGTAAGTACATGTTTTCTTCCATTACATGTTTATACAAACTAGTGTTTATAACACACTACATATCAAATGTAAAACTACTAGTTCCTCTTCTACGCCCGAAGTCACCACGCTATCCAATCTCAGTCATCCTCGTCGTGACCCTGATCCTGCCCCACCTGTTGTCATGCACAAATACAGACACAACAACAGCCGAAAACTCCGGTGAGAACAAATCCCAGTATAAAACATGTATATATGCATGTCATGCAAATAAACACAAGATAATAAAACATAAATCAATATTTATGACACATTAGTGAATACGAATAAAACTCTTCGACTCTTATTCTTTGACTCGACTCATATCTAAGTCTAGGGATCCCGGTGTGAATAAGACTTAACAATCTCCCACCTACTCTCCCAATCGGGGTGGCGGTACGTCCTATTCCTAGACTTCGGTCCTATCTGTATCGAATATCTACAATAGGAGTTGATCTTCTCCTACGCCCATCGATATCACCGAACATCTATTACTTGGCAATTCTACCAAGGCTTACCTATTTCATGTACATTGCTATAATTCAATAGACAAGGCATAACCGTATCAAATTAAAACAATCTAGTATGTGATTTTGGGAAACTCAAATCCGATCTAATTCGAGTTGTGCAATCCCGAATCAACATTGCTTTATACCTTTCTTGTCGTAGTCTCGGTTTGAACAAATCGAAGTCCTGAAATCTCGATATCCAATCTGTCAATACCAATTTGAAAAGACATATATACAATGTACCATATCAACCTCTAACTCAAAGGAGTACACATACGGATCAATATTCAATCTCGGTACATTTCGACGGCATAACGACGTAATCTTGCGATACGGGTAACTCAAACATCATAAGATCAATATCACCAATTCATAACAACAATCAGATGCATATCACAACCTCAAAATTCTGCACAACTCATGCCATATAAGCTGGAAAATGAGAACAATAACATACGGCATCCTTTCTTCAATCCGTTTTCGATTATAAGTTTACCGTAAACTCAAGAACACATATTATCAACCAAACTATAATTCCCCCAACATCTAAATTTCAAACCATGCTAGAAAACAATAAAACTTACATCTTTTGAAAGCTTATGATGAGAGGAACAAGAATCTACACTCGGATTGAAAATCGTGTGGTCGGATTTTGCACAATCAATTCTCTACTATGAAATGAAACTTGATGGAATTTCTGAAGCTCTCTCGGTTCTTTCTCCTGAAGAATGAAGGAATGAAGTACAACTCATATATATATATTGCATGGTAAGGGGCAAGTGGCTTTTTCTTTGTTCAACACGTCTCGCGCATATGCGCGACCATCACCGGCGCATATGCGCGAGACGCTCTGTCTCGGCACTTGACAATTTCAGCTGCTGGCGCATATGCGCGCCCTCTCTCGGCGCATATGCGCCAACTTCTCTGGAAAAACACTTTGGCTGCTGGACACCTCGCGCATATGCGCGCCTCTTGTAGCGCATATGCGCGAGACCTTCGTCTCGGCACATCTTGGAACCACACAGCTCGCGCATATGCGCGCCCACTCTTCGCGCATATGCGCGAGACCTTCTGGTCACGCATTCAACAATACTCATGCCATGTCAATTCATATCTCGAGATGATCCGTCTAAAATCACACAAATTTATCAGTTCCACATTTCAGACTAACATGATAAAAATCTCAGGCATTACATTTTTAGGAAAAATTATTTGTGTTTGATTTTCAATAAATCAAGCATTTAATGTTTTTCACGTGAAAAGACATGATCTTTCATTCATAGAGGTGTCTTTTGGCCATTGTAACTGACCACAAGCATCAAAAAATGCCATGGAAATGAAAAAATACCAGAAAAATCCGAAGGGACATGAAAAAACCGAGGGAGAGGCGCTCGGGCGCATCTGCGCGCACTGTTTACCGATTTTTTTATTCGATTTCCGTCCCTTACATGTTTTGACTACTCTTTTGAAGTTTTTTCAACATTCGATTAAATCGTTTTGAGTTTAATTCAGAACCACCGAACTTAATATTCGTTCATTAAGTTTCGTTCTTCGTTTTGAATTTTTTCAATCAGACACATTGATTAATTTGCTTAATTTTCATTCATTAAGCATCAAAATTATCTGACAGTATTTGTTGGTCTTGTAGGTGCAATCCATAATGAAGACATTCGAGAAATTCTTTGTGAAATGTCATTGAGCTCAGGTGTGAGAAAAACAAATGAGTCAAGTGATTATCTATGTCAAACTCGATATCATAGATAAATCACCCTTTCGCCAAGTTCTTAAAAAAAAGCTTCAATCAGTTTCCGCCCTTTCAATTTTTCCTTTTTTATCTTGGATATTGCATTGTCATGTATCTTGAAATAGCATGAACCATTGGTTTACTTTGTCGTAGTGAAGTAAGAATTTCTCGTGGGGTAGAACCAGCCATTGACATAGTTCTAATCATTTACATGCCCTCTGCGGAGCTTCGGCGGTCCTTCAATATTCAGTGTTCTTTGTTCTATAAAAATCATTCTCCTTACTTTGTGTTTCTTTCCCTTCTATCAAAATTTCATGTTCAGAATGACCTAAAAATTAAATAATTGCAATCTAATTATATTTGTTAAAACAATAGTATTCCAATAAAAAAAATATTGAAAGATTAAGTATAGCAGCTAGCAGAAAATATTGCGAACTTGCAATTGAAAACAATTCATTATGATATTATAGCATAAATGAGTGAATATACTTATTGATTCAACCGAAGCCAAAAAAATCTAAACACTAAATTAAATTTCAATTGCAAGAATTTTTAAAAAAACAGAAAACAAAAATGTCCAGCCCTTGCATCTGTTTGTCTAGTCCCTTAAACCCTCTTAAACTCGTCCCTTCCCATAGCCCTATGATTGCAGCCCCTTCATGCATCATCAACACAAGTTTTGGATCATGAAATCATGAGTTTTTGACATATCATGACATGAAAACAAAAATAATGCAAGGCAACATGTTTTTCATGCAAACATACATCAAAACCATGATATGATATGATAGATGAGAAACAAGACATTAAGGTGTGCCTTTGCGTTTATTAGGCGCGAAAAACAAGTTGAGATGCGAAGAACGTCGACGAACGATGGACCTCGTTGAATTTCCTTAAAATTTTTCATGAAACTCCTCTCAAAACGTGGTGTGTGTGCCTGTGGTTTGCTGATGAGAGAGTCCTAGCTTTCCTAGGTATTGTGTGCGTGAGTTTTAGTGTTTAGTTTTAGGATTTTATGCCTTTTTATTTTAATTAAAACTCAAGTGCAAGCCTAGGCCAATTAATCAAGGTATATTAGGCTCATTAAGCTCTTTAGTAAATATTTAAAATATTTTTGTAACGTCCCGAAAATTTGAAGGTCCACGTGAACCATATGCATGCAAGTTATTAAATTTCTTTGATATTTTATTAAATTTTTTTAAAGCATTAAATGCATGTTTATTTCATTAATTTGTGTTTTAATTCATGGTTTATTTAAAGTTCATGCACTATGATTTTTAAGTTGCATTTCGCGCTCGAACGAGGAACGGAGACCGAAGAATTTTCAGGAAAATTATTTTATTACATGATTAATTTTTATTAACTAAAATGAGGTGTTTTAAAGGGTGTTTTTCAAAAATGGGACTTTATTGGGCATTTTTACCCGCATGATTTTATTTTTAAAGGTACGCAAATTTTATCGAATCGGATGACTTTTTGAGGGTTCGTCTAATATTTTCAAAATCTTTCTAACACGAAATATTTTTTGAGAGTGTGTTTCGATTTAATGGGCCTATTTTTAAGCTTAGTGGGCTTAAAACTCTTTTTAAACTTTTAATTAACATTTAGTGCCCATTTATTAAATCTTAAACCTTATATTTAGTACCTAATTATTTCCCTAAGCTCCCACTAAACCTATTTACCTTTCAGCAGCCGCCCACCTCCTCCACTCACAAGCTTTCTCGTTATTTTGCTGCTACAAAGTTCGGTGACTCCATTTTTCCTTTGCTCATCCCTTCGGCTAGTGATTCTTCGAGCGTTTGTCCTCAAAAAAAATCCAAGGCACGCTATGTACATTACTTTTGCATCATACTCGTTATATGTATGTGTTAGAGTAGATGCCTTGCAAGCCAACTGTTGGCTAGGAATTTTATTGACTCAGTTGTAATAAATAATCTTTGTTTTAATATAATTTAACTTTTAATGGTTTTGTTTTACTTTATCTGTATACCGATGCAATCAGCAGAGATAAAGTCCTTGATTATACTTTAATACAAATGAATCGTAATTCGATGTTGAAACTCATTTGTAAACACTGTATAATCTAAATTCGTTCTTAGTCGATTCAGCCGCCTAAAACATAGATAAAGGTCACTTGAGCTCGAGAATAGCATATGTGATGTTGTGTACTGCGTTTCTTGGTAAGTGCATGGAGATGTCCAAACATGCAGATGGGTAGTCATATGATGATTATACCGAACAACCCTCTCTCGGACTTTCCAAGTGGTTATCATTCATCGAGAGAATAAGTCCGTGGTTATGATTGTACACCATTAGTCCTTAAGACCCGGGACAACACTGAAGCTCTTTATGCTAGGGCTGTGCTTTGACTCGTTTACCGGCTCCAGGAGAGTCATCAGGTGGCAAGGTTGGGTACAGTTGCGACACATATAGGAGCCGGAGCCAGTGTATTGTAGTCGGGGATTCACCGTTCACCTACGGGTGTGGATATCCTATGTGATCTGAAGTAATAATAGTGCATGGAATCTCTGGCCAGAGTATGAGATGTACGTTGGAGAAGGAGTTTTCCAAATAGTACATGCGATGCCACTATTACATGTGTCACATCGTTATCGAATTAATATGCAACCCTCGATGAACCAATGGTTGCAGATTCGATCGAGATATATGAGATGAAGGGACCGTATTGTACGTTAATCATAATCGGCTGGTTCTTGTAGGCACTATCAGTGATACCTAGGGGATCATGGAGCGATGCTACTAGACGCTCTTACCGTGATCCGATGGGTGCAATCAAAACTGAGTTCTGACATTCTTGATCAAGGTGTTGATAAAAAGAATGGGGCTAGCTATGGTAAGCCCAAATAAGAATAAATGTTATTCTGAATCACAAGGAGTTGTGAACCCACGGCTAGCTGTATCCCTGAACCATTGAGGGTCACACAAGTACTGGATCGTTTGTTCCCGTTGAGAGAATAAATTCAAGGAGTTGAATTTATATTATGATATAGTAAATTCAAGGATTTGAATTTATGATAATTAAATTTTGAGAAAATAAATTCAAGGAGTTGAATTTATGAGATAGTAAATTCAAGAAGTTGAATTTATGAAATTTGGAGAGAATAAATTCAAGGAGTCGAATTTATAAAATTTGATAATGTAATTTATTAAGCTCAAAAGTTGAGTTTATTAAATATTAAATTTTGGAGGTAACATATTCAAGGAGTTGAATTTATAATTTAAATATTAAATTCAAATGTTGAATTTGTAACAGATTTAAATTAAATGTAATGGGTATATGTATAATGGGCTTGTAAGAGTACAAGACCAACATACATATTATTAAGCTTCTTAATTGTATTTTAAACGATTAATTAATTAATTAAACTAGTTTGACTAGAATAATTAATTTATTAAGCCCATTAAGTATTTAATTTTATTAATGGGCCCTAAGCTTATATATATGTGTATTAGGCTTAAGGTTAAAAATAATTCATTCACAATTTTTGAAAATCCTCCTCCTTCTCTCTTCAAAATTTCGGCCACTTCATTTTGAAGGAAAAGTTTGATCTGTCTCTCGTTTTCAATCTCCAACATAAAAACTTCTTCTAATTTTTCTAGTGCGAATTAGAAGAAGAACAAATCATCTAGTCGTGGACCTGATTAGAAGAAAGGAGTCCTTGAAGAAAGTTCGTAGGGATTTATCAAGAGCAAGATCCGTCAATACCGGATTAGTTGGAGCCAAGTGATTTAATCACCAAAGGTAAAAGTTTTAAACATCCTATTATTGTTTAATTAAAAACCATACGTGTGTCCAAATATATTTTGATTGTCAAAATAAAATTAAAAAAATTTTAAACTTCCGCTGCGTTTTGGTCACGAGAAAACCGAGATCCAACAGTATGCTGTTATGTGCTTTATTGGTTGTGAATTTTCTCGATCCAGCATGATACAAGACAGTTTTTGATTTTTGGTTCAAGTTCTAGCATCCTTTACATTTAACTCATGTTTTATTGCTGGGTTTTGCAAAGGGGCTGTTGTCTTGCACTATCAGGGGAATGTACACGAGCAGGTTGAAAGAATTTAGGTGCTGGAGTCACGGCTGGGTCTCGTGGTTCGGTTGTAGGATGAAGGGGGACATCGGGTGATTGTGTAGGGGCTGGATCTCGGGTGCGTGCATGGAGGGCTGTGCATGGCTTGATCCTAGCCAAGGAACCAACTCCCTGGGGTCTGTGATGGAACTAGGAGAAGGATGAGGGTAGCTGGTCTTGGCCGCTAAATGGTTCGAAGGGTTTTGGCTAGGTGCTCTCGGGTGGGGCGGGGAAGGGTCTTTGTTGGAGAGATGCTCGTGTCCGAGAGATTGGGAAGCTTATGGTGTGGTTTGGCAAGTCCAGGGGTGATTCCTCGAGTGTTGCACGGTCCAGCATGGGGCTGTTACAGAACAGGTTTAGTCTAAAGGGGGCTAAAATCACGTTGGTTAAGTACGAACTTAGGGTGCAAAGTGCTCTTAAATTTTTCGGTTATGTCCAGCAGATTTTTGGGGCATTTCGGGGACCTTAGTGAATCTGGTATGCATGGTTTTAGGGCCTTTTAAGTATTTATTAGGCATGGTAAAAAGTTGGGAATAAATTGGTTAAGTTTCGGGTTGATTCAGGTTAAAACCGGGACCTCGGTCCAATTTTTAAAACAAATCGGCTAAGTTCTGATTTTGGCTCGGGTTTACGTCTAAGAATACTTTTAAAAATGTTTTGGGATATTTTAAGGAGTTTGGTAAGTTTCGGGTCAATTTTAGAGGTCCATGGGTGAAACGATAATTTTTGGGTTTCCAGGGACAAAATGGTCATTTTGCACCCGGGGTGAGATTTTAGTCAAGACAGCGCCCTGAGCACAAATTTATGATGTTTTAAATGATTATGCATCATGTTTAGGATTTTTACGCAATTATGATAAATATAGTGCTAGCTTGATTTAAAGGAAAAATTACGTATACGCATGCTTTTATTTAAGTGACGAATCTGTTGACATGTTTTGAAGGAAGTGATTTAGTTGTGACTAACACGATGACACGATCACATGTGAGGCCCGGACTCAGTGGGCGGGTAATGCCGTCGCTGATGATCCTCGCCACCGGGTACCGCGGTTACACGTAGATGGATCCATCTACTGACATGATGACATGATGATACGAAAGTCACAGCTAATGAATGGAATTCAAATTAAGAAATTTAACACGTATATGCTGATACGATTATACATGCTATGTTTTTACCATGTTTTGACAGGACACGATTATGCATACGATTTTGCCATTGACATGAAATGTATGTTGATTACGATATTTTTCACTGCTGCATGATATATATATGTATTCGTTATCACGGTACAGGTGTGTTGAGTCTTTAGACTCACTAGGTGTGTGTGATGCAGGTGAGCATATCGATGAGGAGACTGGAGGTGATGATGATTTAACATGTGGAGCTGGTGGCGCACCTGAGGGCTTTGTATTTTTCCGCATTAATATGATTTTATGGGAACACATTTAAACAGTATTATTTGATTGATGAATTTATTTTTGTTGAGGGTTTTTGGGCAGATTTTGATATACCGGACATTTTACATTTTTAAAAAATAATTGTTTAGATTGGCTGCTCTTTTCATATTTTTAACTGTAGTTATTTTATTCAGCAGTAGGTTGATTTTACAAAATGCATGTTTCGAATTTTATAGTTTTATATGAGCATGGTTTCGGCCATAGCAAAAAAAAATATCCAGTAGAATTTTAAAATGACCGAGACCTTACCATTTTGTTTAGGAATGTTTGCGAAAATATTAGCCGAGTTCTCGAAAAGTTCATATTTTCAACGAAAATCGAATACCATGTCTCTCTCGGTTTCCCAAATAGCTTCTTCCTCCGAGTGGTTTAGCCACTTGACTTTGATCGTTGGTATAAATTTGATTCGCAGTCTTCTTTCTTGCCTACCCAAAATTTGTATAGGTCTTTCCTCGTATGACATATTTGGATTCAACTGCAGTGGTTCATGATTTAGTGCATTTGAAGAATTTGACATGTACTTTCACAGCATCGAAATATGAAACACATTTTGTACTCCAGCTAGCATCGGTCGCGAAGCCACTCTATAGTCTTATGTTCTAATCTTCTCCAAAATCTCAAATGATCCTATGAATCTCGGACTGATCTTGTCCTTCGTACCAAATCTCATAACAGCCTTCAGGGGCACTACTTTCAAAAAGACGTGGTCATCCACTGCAAACTTGTCACACCCTTACTCTATACTTAGCATAATTACCATAATCAAAATAGGGTTTGACTGATATAACTGTAGTATGAAGTAAATCAAACAAGGGGCATCACTTTGACGGTTTATAAAAATTTTGGCATGATGTCCCTACATTCTTGTAAAAACCAAAACTCAACTCAAGGATCAACATCAACACATATATATAATCGTATTCTTACATACAAACATATTTTGTATCATCATACACCTAGACATAAACATTGTAAAACTTGTTTCAAACCCTGACATATTTTCGTACAATACATATGCGGAAGCTATACAATAAGAAGTCCCGGTTCTTGTCGAGGTAAGGCACGTCACAAGCATCCATTGGCGAACCGGCATCCTATGCATCTTCACTACCTGAACCTGTAATACATGAGCTACATGAGTTTATAAAACTCAATAATTTGGCACTTGTATGTATCAATATGCATCGAAGGAACATACGTATCAAGTCGTGAAAACAATGAATCTTTAAACCATGTCATATCATAGCATATATTCATGTTCATTTTTGTACTTGAGCCTCATTAGTTGACCTGTACTACCGTGCTTGCTTTATTATATAGCTACTACTGTGTTGGACGTCAGGGAGCAACCTTTGGCAACCCCACGCCCCATGAACATATATTGGCCAATAGCTTTGGTGGACTTAAAACCACCCATGATGTCAACAAGCTCTATATCATGTAAAAATCAATCTTTTTCTTTTCATGTTCATGTTCATGTTCATAACATAGCACCCATCATCAATATTCATGAGTTTCTTACATATTTAATACATAACAATGGAATATGGTGCTATATTTTCATCAATAAGATACTAACAATGTACATATAGCAATAATCAATGGGAAGTATTTGAAATCATAATATTACTCATGTATTACTTCAAGAACATGCCAACTTACTGTCCAAGCGTACGAATACTTGTTTGGGACGATGTTTATCAGTCCTATGCTGTCAATAAACCAATAGTTCAGTTACTATTTCTATACAAGGTGAAATTTACCCCTATACATGTAGAACAACTAAAGGAGAAGAAAACTTACACCCTTAGGAAGCTCTTGGGATGGAAAACTAAGTTCTAACCTCAAAATGATGAAAGGAATGAAGAAGGAAGCTTTTGGGAGAAAGAAATCTTGTTTCCCTCGAGTTCTTGCTGGTAAAGTGGAGAAGAAATGGTTGGAACGGCTTAGAAATTCGATACTTATCTTTTCTCATGCAAGACGGCGCTCGGGCGGTCATTTTCTACCGCCCGGGCGCAGAATGTTCTTTAAAATTGCTAGGCTTGAAATGCACCGGCGCTCGGGCGCGGAATTTTCTACCGCTCGAGCGCCACCTGTTCTGTCTCTGCGCACTACTTCATCAAAGATCGCTCCAGAAACGTCTCTTCCGTTCATAATCTGAAAAAGTGGTAAACATGAAAGTTGTAGTTCTATGTCTTGGCGTGAATCTCCAATTAGTTTCCGGTCATTTGGAGATCTGAGTAAAAGGTTATGCTCAATCAACCAAAATGTGTCATTGTAGGAATGACGATACACACGACACACTTCGGGGCACTTTTGGATGGTCTTCCACAATGATTTGGACAAAACCCAAAACATGAAAGTTGTAGCATTATATCTTAGCTTTCTAATGGTTATGTCCTCACCCAATTTGGATCAATATTCAAATCATTATGCTAAAACTCGTAAAAACTACCACAATTTCATCTCATTTCCTATCAACTTCATAACACTACGTCTACCTACACATCTTACTATAACTATTTAAACATATTTTCATTCTCAATACACCATGAACAATATAAAAGTCATGTTCAATCTCAATATTGATACCTCAATCAATATGTAAAACATAATGAGCTAAATGACTATCTATAATGACATAAACGTATTACTAATCATTTGTACGAGTAACCGATCATTACAATTCTCCCTTCCTTCAAAGAATTTCGTCCTCGAAATTTGACATACCATATAGTTCAGGATATCTCTGTTGGATCTCGTCTTCTCGCTCCCAAGTTGCTTATTCAATTGTATGATTACGCCATAACAATTTCACTAAGGGTATTTCCTTGCCTCGTAACACTTTTGATTTCCTATCGAGGATTTGTACCGGTCGTTCTTCATATGATAGATTCGATGCAAGCTCCAACGGTTCATAATAAAGAACATGAGAAGGATTAGCTAAATACTTTCGTAGCATGGAAACGTGAAAAACATTGTGAACGTTTGACAAGTTTGGTGGTAAAGCAACTCGGTAGGCTCTGTCTCCTATTCTTTCCAAGATTTCAAATGGACCAATATATCTTGGACTCAATTTTCCTTTCTTACCAAAACGTAATATGCCCTTCAATGGTGATATCTTTACAAATACATGGTCACCAACCTGAAATTCCAATCGTCGACGTCGCACATCAGCATAGCTTTTCTGTCGACTCTGGGCAGTGTGCATTCTTTCTCTGATCTTGGTCCCCAATTCGGCTGTCTGTTGTACCAATTCAGGGCCTAATAAATTTCTTTCTCCTATTTCATCCCAATGTACTGGAGAACGACATTTTCTACCATATAATGCAGTATATGGTGCCGTTCCAATGCTTGACTGATAGCTATTGTTGTAGGTAAATTCAGCCAACGGTAGTTTACTGTCCCAACTGCCTGGAAAATTAATAATACAGGCCCTCAACATATCTTCTAAGATTTGATTTACTCATTCTGATTGTCCATCATTTTGAGGGTGAAATGCTGTACTGAATGCCAATCGAGTTCCCATAGCATGATGTAAACTCTTCCAGAATGCAGACGTAAATTTGGGATCTCTATCAGATACAATTGACACTGGGATGCCATGAAGCCTCACTATCTCCTTGATGTATTCTTCAGCATATTGATTCATCGTGTATGTGGTCTTCACCGGAAGAAAGTGAGCTGATTTCGTAAGTCGATCCACAATAACCCATATAGCATTGAATCCTCTTTGTGTTCTTGGCAAACCAAGGATGAAATCCATTGTGATATGTTCCCATTTCCACTCAGGAATGGGTAGCGATTTCAGGAGCCCTGCTGGTCTTTGGTGTTCAATCTTGACCTGTTGACATGTTAGACATTGTGCAACAAATTGAGCAATGTCCTTTTTCATACCTGGCCACCAAAATAATGGTTTCAAATCCTTGTACATTTTCTTGCCTCCTGGATGGATCGAATAGGGAGTAGCATGAGCATCGATAAGAGTGTCGGTTCTGATCGTTCCTTGTTTTGGCACACATAGTCTCCTTTGATATGTCCATATTCCTTCCTCATTCAATTCAAAGTTTGAATGTCCTTTTTCTTCATCTCGCTGCCTCAGTTGTTGTAATTCATTATCTGCACTTTGTTCGACCCTGATTCTATCTGCAAGTGTTGGTCGAACCATGAGATATGATAATTGGATTGCAGTCCCCTTTGGCATAACCTCAATCTTCATATTCTGTAAATTCCATAAAATTTGTTCTTGTACTTGTATTGTAGCAATAGAACTGGACTTTCGACTTAATGCATCTGCAACAACATTGGCTTTACCTGGATGATAGTTAATAACACAATCATAATCTTTCACTAATTCCAACCAACGTCGTTGACGCATATTCAATTTTTTTTGCGTGAATAAATATTTCAAACTCTTGTGGTCCGTGTAAATTTCACACCGTCCACCATACAGATAATGGCGCCATATTTTCAATGCAAATACCACTGCTGCCAGTTCTAAGTCATGTGGAGGATAGTTCTTTTCATATTCTTTCAACTGTCTTGAGGCATAAGCAATGACCTTCCCATGCTGCATTAAAACTGCTCGTAATCCTTGTTTCGAAGCATCACTGTATACCAAAAAATCTCCTGATCCTTCTGGAATAACAAGGACTGGTGCTGATGTCAGTTTTGCCTTTAACTCTTGGAAACTGCGATCACATGCTTCGTCCCATACAAATTTCACATTCTTTCGAGTTAAAGCAGTCAAAGGCAATGCTATCTTAGAAAATCCCGCTATAAACCGACGGTAATAACCAGCTAGCCCAAGGAAACTACGTACCTCGGTAACAGTAGTTGGTCGTAGCCAGTTATTAACAGCTTCAATCTTGCTTGGATCCACGGATATGCCTTCTTTTGAAATGATATGACCCAAGAATGATACTTGTTCAAGCCAAAATTCGCATTTCTTCCATTTGGCATATAACTGTTTATCTTTCAAAGTCTGCAAAACTAATTGCAAATGTTCTCGATGCTCCTCTGTAGTTCGTGAGTAGACGAGAATATCATCTATAAATACAATCACGAACTTGTCTAGAAATGGCTTGAAAATTCTGTTCATTAAATCCATAAAAGCAGCTGGTGCATTCGTTAGTCCAAATGGCATTACAAGAAATTCATAATGCCCGTACCTCGTTCGGAAGGCAGTCTTGGAGATATCATCTGATTTCACTTTTAGTTGATGATAGCCTGATCGTAAATCAATCTTCGAAAAGATGGCAGCTCCTTGTAATTGATCAAACAAATCATCAATTCTGGGGAGTGGATACTTATTTTTGATTGTCACTTTGTTCAACTCCCGATAATCAATACATAGACGGAGGGTACCGTCTTTCTTCTTCACAAATAAAACAGGTGCACCCCACGGTGAAAAGCTCGGTCTAATAAACCCTTTATCAAGCAACTCCTGTAACTGTTCTTTCAATTCTTTCATTTCTGTAGGAGCTAATCGATAAGGAGCTTTTGAGATCGGATGAGTTCCTGTCACAACATCAATTACAAATTCGATCTCTCTATCTGGGGGTAAGCCTGTTACATCATCAGGAAATACCTCTGGAAACTCACAAACAACATCTGTATCTTTTAATTCACGAAGAGGTGGGTCAATAGTTAACACAGATGCTAAATATCCTTGAAACCCCTTCTGTAGTAATTTACAAGCCTTCATACAAGAGATTATCCGAAGAGGTAAGGATATACCTGCACTTGCTACTGTGAATGGTTCAGCTCCTATCGGCGCAAATTTCATCATCTTTATGCCACAGTCAATAGTAACTCTGTACTACGAGAGCCAATCCATTCCCAATATCACATCAAAATCCGTCATCCTCAAAACTATCAAATCAGCATACATCTGATGGCCTTGGACATATATTGGACACCCTTTCACAATCTGATCTGTCTGTAATTCTTGCCTGGAAGGTAAGGCTATGGCGAGTTGTGCCTCTTTTGTACTTGTTGTAATTCCCAGTCTCCTTACAAACGATTCCGAAATAAAGGAATGCGTGGCTCCTGAATCTAGTAAAACAATAGCAGTAATACCAGAAATCAAGAACATACCAGTGATCATCGATGTATCCGCATCCACTTCCTCTTTAGTCATGGAGAAAAGGCGTCCCTGTACTTTCTCAGAACTCCCTGGACAATTCCTGGCGAGATGCCCTGGCTTTTTGCAACGATAACAAACATTGGAACCTTGCATACATTCCCCGCCATGAAGTTTGCCACATTTAGGACAAGGTGGTCTGTCCTGTTCTTTACGTGGAGGGGGACCCTTGCCACGGGGTTCCTCTGGTCTAGTACCCCTGCTATCAGTCTTTTTGCCTTGTCCCGTTCCTTGGCTCTTCTGAAAGTACTGCTGCCTTCGTTGTTGCCTGTCCCTGTCAATGTCATGTTCATCTTGTTCTGCCATAAGTGCTCTTTCTACTATCTCCCCGTATGTAGCAACTTTCGACATCCGTACATCTCTTTTAATTTCAGGGCGAAGTCCCCACATGAAGTGTTCGCCCTTACTTGTGTCATCTTGTGCAATATATGGTACATATTGGACTCCAGCCTCGAATTGTTGTATGTATTCAGTCATTGACATAGTTCCTTGCTTCAAGTTAAGGAAATCGCTGGCTTTCTTGGATCGTACATCTTTACTGAAGTATTTGTTGTAAAATACGGTTTTGAAAGTTTCCCATGTCAATGGTCCAACCGGTAATGCAACCCTTGCACTCTCCCACCGTATTCTTGCATGTTTTGTTAACAAAAAGACGGCACAAGTTACTTTGTCAACATCTTCCATATAAAGGTAGGAGAAGATGGACTCCAATGACTTAATCCACTCTTCTGCTACTGCTGGATCGGTGCTTCCCATGAATTCAGGAGGATTCAGACGTCGAAAACGATCATACACATCAGTTTGAACAGGCCCTTGTCTGGGGATCATGGCTTGTGCATGTGCCTGCTCATGTGTAGTCCGTTGCATCTCCAGTAATTGCTGTATCTGCTCCCCATGGACTTTCGCTTGTTGTTGGAGCAGCTGAGCAAAATCATCTATAGGTCGTGGTGCACTGCCCTCACCTTCGACCGCTGGGGCTTTGCCCTTAGATGACTCTCCTTCATGTACCTTACGTTTAGGTGGCATCGTCGCTTATCTTAACCTACATATAGATCACATAGACACATAACTTAGCATAAACTATGGGATACAAAGATACTTACTTGCCGAGTTCTCCATGTGGATGAAGTGCAGTGTCTTCCCTGTCGAAGAACCGTGGGCTCTGATACCAACTAAAATGTCACACCCTTACTCTATACTTAGCATAATTACCATAATCAAAATAGGGTTTGACTGATATAACTGTAGTATGAAGCAAATCAAACAAGGGGCATCACTTTGACGGTTTATAAAAATTTTGGCATGATGTCCCTACATTCTTGTAAAAACCAAAAACTCAACTCAAGCATCAACATCAACACATATATATAATCGTATTCTTACATACAAACATATTCTGTATCATCATACACCTAGACATAAACATTGTAAAACTTGTTTCAAACCCTGACATATTTTCGTACAATACATATGCGGAAGCTATACAATAAGAAGTCCCGGTTCTTGTCGAGGTAAGGCACGTCACAAGCATCCATTGGCGAACCGGCATCCTATGCATCTTCACTACCTGAACCTGTAATACATGAGCTACGTGAGTTTATAAAACTCAATAAGTTGGCACTTGTATGTATCAATATGCATCGAAGGAACATACGTATCAAGTCGTGACAACAATGAATCTTTAAACCATGTCATATCATAGCATATATTCATGTTCATTTTTGTACTTGAGCCTCATTAGTTGACCTGTACTACCGTGCTTGCTTTATTATATAGCTACTACTGTGTTGGACGTCAGGGAGCAACCTTTGGCAACCCCACGCCCCATGAACATATATTGGCCAATAGCTTTGGTGGACTTAAAACCACCCATGATGTCAACAAGCTCTATATCATGTAAAAATCAATCCTTTTCTTTTCATGTTCATGTTCATGTTCATAACATAGCACCCATCATCAATATTCATGAGTTTCTTACATATTTAATACATAACAATGGAATATGGTGCTATATTTTCATCAATAAGATACTAACAATGTACATATAGCAATAATCAATGGGAAGTATTTGAAATCATAATATTACTCATGTATTACTTCAAGAACATGCCAACTTACTGTCCAAGCGTACGAATACTTGTTTGGGACGATGTTTATCAGTCCTATGCTGTCAATAAACCAATAGTTCAGTTACTATTTCTATACAAGGTGAAATTTACCCCTATACATGTAGAACAACTAAAGGAGAAGAAAACTTACACCCTTTGGAAGCTCTTGGGATGGAGAACTAAGTTCTAACCTCAAAATGATGAAAGGAATGAAGAAGGAAGCTTTTGGGAGAAAGAAATCTTGTTTCCCTCGAGTTCTTGCTGGTAAAGTGGAGAAGAAATGGTTGGAATGGCTTAGAAATTCGATACTTATCTTTTCTCATGCAAGGAGGCGCTCATGCGGTCATTTTCTACCGCCCGGGCGCGGAATGTTCTGTAAAATTGCTAGGCTTGAAATGCACCGGCGCTCGGGCGCGGAATTTTCTACCGCTCGAGCGCCACCTGTTCTGTCTCTGCGCACTACTTCATCAAAGATCGCTCCAGAAACGTCTCTTTCGTTCATAATCTGAAAAAGTGGTAAACATGAAAGTTGTAGCTCTATGTCGTGGATTGAATCTCCAATTGGTTTGCGGTCATTTGGAGGTTTGAGTAAAAAGTTATGCTCAATCTACCAAAATGTGTCATTGTAGGAATGACGATACACACGACACACTTCGGGGCACTTTTGGCTGGTCTTCCACAATGATTTGGACAAAACCCAATACATGAAAGTTGTAGCATTATATCTTAGCTTTGTAATGGTTATAGCCTCACCCAATTTGGATCAATATTCAAATCATTATGCTAAAACTTGTAAAAACTACCACAATTTCATCTCATTTCCTATTAACTTCATAACACTACTTCTACCTACACATCTTACTATAACTATTTAGACATATTTTCATTCTCAATACACCATGAACAATATAAAAGTCATGTTCAGTCTCAATATTGATACCTCAATCAATATGTAAAACATAATGAGCTAAATGACTATCTATAATGACATAAATGTATTACTAATCATTTGTACGAGTAACCGGGCATTACAAAACTCCAGCTCTCTTTATAGCTTGTTGGCGTAGCTTTTTTGTCGGCTTTGTGCAGTCTTCATCATATCTTGAATTTTGACTACTAGCTCCACTGTTTGCTTGATGAATTTCGGACCAAATTCTCCTCGTTCACCAACCTCGTCCCAAGTTATGGGTGATCTACACTTCCTTCAATAAAGTACCACGTAAGGAGCCATTCCCATAGATGACTGATAGCTATTGTTATAGGTGAACTCCACTAGAGGTAACTTCGGTTCCCAACTTTCTTGGAAATCGATCACACAAGCTCGGAGTAGATCCTCCAAATTTTGAATCACCTTTTGAGACTGACCATCGATTTGAGGATGAAATGATGTACTGAACAACAACTTAGTCCCCATCGCTTCATGAAGAATCTTCCAAAAAGACGATGTGAACCTCGGATCTCTGTTCGAAACGATAGACACTAGGATCCCATGCAGTCGGACTATCTCTCAAATATACAGCTCGGCATACCGTGTCATGGTGAAGGTCATCTTAATGGGTAGAAAGTGCGCTGATTTTGTAAGACGATCCACTACATTGTAGTACCCAACCTTTTAGCATTTTATCGTTTATCATATTATTTTTGGTTGGGTGTTTAGGAAATATGTTTATTGGAATGATTATTAAATGGTCATTGTTTATGGTTATTGTTTTGGTATTATGTTCATAGTTGGTAATGATTATGGAAAAGAATGGGTAGAATAGAAAGTTGATCTTGAGCCAAATAGGAATTGGAAGTGCAGAAACCGTATGAAAAATGTGGCAGTAGTTGTGATTTTAGCATAATGTTTTGTATATTGATCCGATTAATGTGAGGACTTCCATTAGAAAGATAAGATATAAGGCTATAACTTTTATGTTTTGAGTATTGTTCAAATCATTAGGGAAGACGAGCCAAAAGTTGCCCGAAGTGTGTTGTGTGTATCGTTGTTCTTGTACTGACACATGCTAAGAGAATGAGCATAACTTTTTACTCAAACCTTCAAATGACATGAGGCTAATTGGAGATGCAAGAAAACACATAGGGCTACAACTTTTATGTCGACGACTTTTGCAAATTCGGAAGCTAAAAATGAGTTTTTTGGCAGAATGTCGCGCGCATATGCGGGAGAACTCGCGTATATGCGCTGGGTGCTGAAGTTTGGTGTTTGGGCACAACGGGGCGCGCATATGCATATGCGCCTAGAAAGTCGCGCATATGCGTATTTGTGAGCTTATAAACCTCTTGTCTAGATGTTTCTACACCATTCCCTCTTCTCTCTTATTTTTCCATCGGTTCTTGCTTCTTCTCCCTCAAGTTTTCTTTCCTCCAATTCTTTACTCCAAGTTCAAAGATTATAGTAATTTATTAGTTGCTCCTACCAAAGTTTTCAAGCTACAAGGTAATGATTCTATAAATTTGGAGTTTAGAAGGGTTTGGAGTTTAGAAG
Organism: Primulina huaijiensis; assembly: GCF_012295235.1. Classification (NCBI taxonomy): domain Eukaryota; kingdom Viridiplantae; phylum Streptophyta; class Magnoliopsida; order Lamiales; family Gesneriaceae; genus Primulina; species Primulina huaijiensis. Next base: position 10,879,623 of record NC_133317.1, on the reverse strand, counting down.
GGTTAAGTTGAATTGATTCATTCCTTGGATTAATGGTGATGATTTATGGTTATTATTGTGCTTATTGTTGTAGGAATCATTCAAGATCATCATAGCCATCATTTACTTGTTGGGTTGTAAGTAGAAGCTTTCCCTTTCAAATGCTCACATGATATATATGTATATAAGCCATGTTTATTGATGTCTAGCTCTTTCCATTGTTAAATTATTTATGTATGTATTTTTATTTGTTCATTGAGCCAAGAATACCATTTAATTCATTGATAAAGAGCTAGTACTATATTGTTGTCTACCAAGTATTTGTTAAAATGCTCCAATGAAGTTCCCTATGATTAAAGCCAAGGAATGATAGTAATTCTTGCATGTAATTGGCCAATTTCATGATTATGAGTATCTCTCACAGTTTTGATATATTTATATATCAAAGAGATACTATCCACATGTCACAAGTCACAGGTCACAGAACTATCATTTCTTTTACTTTAATTCATGCCATGAACTACCATCTATATTGCTTTGTTATCTATTGTTCATTGAAGATGGTATTAATCATTGTTCATTGTCATTGCTATAGCCATGTTTCAAGCCAAGCCATGTATATGTACTTGTTACATATAGCTTTCTACTTACTGAGTTTTTTCTCATTCCAGTTAATGTCATGTGATGCAGGTGATAAAAAGGATTGACACGGATTGTTCGAGGCAAGAGAGGTCATATAGAACGCCATGGGAAAGACTCTTTATCATATTTTTTGTATTTTGGGTGGAGTGAACATGTGAGGTTTCAAATATATCATGCATTGTGTTAAACGAATGATGGGAAAAACTAAGAGTTGGCTATTAGCTATGTGTTGAATGATATTTTGTAAATGATCATGTAGATTAGTTTTGAAAATGCTTATGATGTAATGGTATATTGTTTCTTTCCTTTTCACGATTAAGGCTTCCGTGTACGTTATTTCTTTTAATTGTTATTGTCATGGGAGTGGGGGTGTTTCAATTGGTATCAGAGCACAATTTTCTTGGACCATATATGACTTCTTCTACCTAGGACAATCTGATATGTTTTCGATCCTGCATCTATTGATTTTAACATTGAGAGATGATTTTATTCCATTGCTATTGATATACATTTGTTCCCTAGATATGTTAAAGCGAGCTTCTGTGTAGGCGATGCCTCCTAAACGAAAGACTACTGAAGGGGACGATAGGACCCCTCCTATTGATAAGATTGTAAAAGTTGTAGATGTGTTCAGTAAGTTCTTACAAGAACAAGCGAAGGTTCATGGCGAACAAATTCAGCAGTTACTGAGCATGCATACCTCGACCCAAGGTCATGGTCAAGGAAGAGGACAGGGTAGATTGGAAAGCACCGAAGGTGGTTCTCATGAAGTATTCAGGCGGATGAACCCCCATAAATTTATAGGTGGTGCCGATCCACTCGTAGCTCTTGAATGGATCAAATCATTGGAGGCTATATTTGACTATCTGAAGTTCACTGATCGAGATAAAGTGAGTTGTACTGTATTTATGCTAGTGAAAGCTGCTCACATCTGCTGGGAAGCTATGTAAGTGACTGTCAATATTCGCGAGTTAAAATGGGATGAGTTCAAAGAGTTATTTTATGCCAAGTATTTTTCAAGAGAAGTTAAAGCAAAGAAAGTTAAAGAATTTCTTGAGTTAAGACAAGATTCCTTGTCTGTTGCTGAGTATATTTTGAAGTTTGAAGAAGGATGTGTGTTTGTTCCATTCATTGCTGAAAATAATAAAGACAAAGGAGAACACTTTCTTCGTGGCTTGAAACCAGAAATTCGACGGGATGTTCATATGGCAAAAGTGATTACTTATCAAGACATCGTTGAAAAAGCCTTACTTGCCGAGTACGATGAACAAGAGATTGAAAATGAACGGCAGTTAAGAAGGAAAGCTTTTCAAGCTAGAGGGCAAGGGACAAGCACTAGTACTCGAGGTGGTTACAAAGGAAAAGGCAAGATGGAGCAACGCAATAAACCTTCTGCGCCTTCTTCAAATATGGAGCGACCATTATGTCCTAAGTGTGGCAAGCCACACAAAGGTGAGTGTCTAGTTGGGAGTGGCCGATGTTATAGATGCAAGGAAATGGGGCATACAGCACAGAAGTGTCCTCTCTCCTATGACAAAAGAAAGGTTCAGGGCAGAATCTTTACAATGACAAAAGAAGGTACCCATCCTGATTCTTCAGTCATATCAGGTAATATGCTAATATCTAGCAAAGAAGCACTTACATTGATTGATACCGGTGCGACTCATTCTTTTATGTCTGAAGTATTTATGCACTCTTTATCTCGCGAGCCTACTGTCATGCCTTTACATTTCACTATTATGTTGTCCTCTGGTGATGAGATTTGTCCTACTAGTATCCTTAAAGCATTTCCGGTACAGATGGGTACGAGATTGTTATATGTTGATTTTATTGTGATTCTGATGGTTGCATTTGATGTTATATTGGGTATGGACTTGTTATCTGCTTATTGTGCAGTAATTGATTGGGTGGGATAGACCGTGAAGTTTGTAACTGATAATCATGAAAATAATAAAATTGTTGGTCTAGGCTCATCGATAAGTACTCCCATTATTTCATGCTTACAAGCTATTAAATTGTTGAATAAAGGATGTACTAGTTTTCTGGCCTTAGTATCGGATGTAAATAGGGACAATAATGTGCCATTACAGAATATTGAAGTGGTTCATGAATATCATGACGTATTTGCTGATGATGTGCCTGGTTTACCTCTTGATCGAGAGGTAGAGTTTGTTATTGAATTAAGTCCAGGTACAGCCCAAATTTCCAAAGCCCTGTACAGAATGGCTCCAACTGAGATGAAAGAACTGAAGAATCAATTGCAGGAGCTATTAGATAAAGGTTTTATCCATCCTAGTTCCTCGCCATGGGGAGCTCCGGTTTAGTTCGTGAAAAAGAAAGATGGATCGTTGAGGTTATGCATGGATTATCGAGAACTCAATAAGGTGACTATTAAAAATAAATATCCTTTGCCTCGAATCGATGATCTTTTTGATCAATTGCAAGGGGCCACTATGTTTTCGAAAATCGATCTTCGATCTGGATATTATTAATTGAAGGTAAAAACGGAGGACATATTAAAGACTACATTTACAACGAGGTATGGTCATTATGAATTTTTGGTGATGTCATTTGGATTAACTAATGCTCCTTCAGTGTTTATGGATTTGATGAATCGTGTCTTTAAGCCGTATAATGATGCTTTTGTGATTGTGTTTATTGACGACATTTTGAGATATGCGAAGACACGAGAACTTCATAGGGAGCATTTGAAAATCGTGTTACAGACATTGATGGAAAAACAATTATATGCGAAACTAAAGAAATGTGAGTTTTGGTTAGAGCAAGTGGTGTTTTTGGGCCATATCGTGTCAAAAGAAGGAATAGCAGTCGATCCATCCAAGATTGAAGCTATTAATCAATGGTCCATTCCAAAGACAGTTTCCGAGGTAAGAAGTTTTCTTGGTTTGGCAGGGTATTACAGACGATTCATAGCGGAATTCTCGAAAATAGCATTGCCACTGACAAGCTTGACATGAAAAGCTATCAAATTTGAATGGACCATAGAATACAAACAAGCATTCCAAACTTTGAAAGATAAGTTAACTTCTGCCCCTGTATTAGTACTTCCTTGTGGTACTGAAGATTTTGTTGTATATACAGATGCTTCAAAGCAGGGGTTAGGTGCTGTGTTGATGCAAAGTGGAAAAGTGATCTCTTATGCTTCTCGGCAGCTAAAAGAATACGAGAAGAATTATCCCACGCATGATTTGGAGTTGGCGGCTGTAGTATTCACCTTAAAGATTTGGCGACACTATTTATACGGTGAGAAATGTGAAATCTTTAAAGATCATAAAAGTTTGAGTTATTTATTTTCGCAGAAAGAATTGAATATGAGGCAATGGAGGTGGTTGCTGATGCTTTAAGCCGTAAATCCAGTTATTTATTAGGTTCTATGATTCAGAAGCCGTTGTTACTTGATCTGCAAAGGAACGAAATAACTCTGGAATCTCCAGGTACAGTAAATCAATTATCTGCATTATTTCTTCGCTCTACTTTGATTGATCAAATTTTAAAAGAACAACAACTTGATATTCAGTTATTAAAGTTGAAGAATAAAAGTGATTTGACAGGAGTTTCTGAATTTGGTTTGAATAGTACTGGATTGTTGACCTTTCGAGGTAGAATTTGTATTCCAGTAGGGGATGACATTCGGAAAGATGTTATTATTGAAGCTCATTCAGCATTTTATTCGGTACATCCTGGCAATACTAAAATGTACCAAGATCTTCGACGTCTTTATTGGTGGCCAGGTATGATGAAAGATATCATGTCATTTATTTCTGAATGTCTAACCTGTCATCAGGTTAAGATTGAATATCAAAGACCTGCTGGAACTTTGCAATCTCTCCCAATACCTCAGTGGAAATGGGAGTACATCACCTTGGACTTCGTAACAGGACTTCCAAGAACATCAATGGGTTACAACTCTATCTGGGTGATTGTTGACAAGTTAACCAAGTCGGCTCATTTTTTTCCGGTCAAGACGACGTTTACAATGAACCAATATGCTAAAATCTATGTAGCTGAGATTGTAAGACCTCATGGAATCCCTGTGTCAATTGTATCTGATCGTGACCCGAGATTTACTTCTGAATTCTGGAAGAGCTTGCACAGAGCTTTGGGCACCAAGTTGGCTTTTAGCACTACCTACCATCCTCAGAGCGACGGTCAATCAGAAAAATTTATCCAAATTCTTGAAGATATGTTGAGGGCTTGTACGATTGATTTCCCAGGAAGTTGGGATTCCAAATTGCCTTTGGTGGAATTTACGTATAACAATATCTATCAGTCTTCAATCGGCATGGCACCCTACGAGACTTTATATGGAAGAAATTGCCGATCTCCCTTATATTGGGAAGAAATAGGTGAAAGGAAGATGTTGGGCCCAGAATAGGTCCAACAGACAGCAGATGTTGTGGCAGTAATCCAAGAACAAATGAAGACCGCTCAGTCTAGACAGAAAAGTTATGCTAATGTTCATCGACGGCCTTTAGCATTCGAGGTTGGTGATCATGTTTTTATTAAAATAGCCTTTTTAAGGGAGTGATTTGTTTTGGCAAGAAAGGTAAGTTAAGTCCTCGATACATTGGGCCGTTTGAAATTCTCGACAAGATTGGAGACCGAGCCTATCGTCTTGCATTGCCACCAAACTTGGATCGAATGCACAATGTCTTTCACGTGTCTATGCTACGCAAATATCTCCCCAATCCATCTCATTTTCTTCGATATGAATCATTAGATCTTTTACCTAACCCAAGTTACGAAGAAGTACCAGTTCAAATTCTTGATCGCAAGGTAAAAGTATTGAGAAACAAAGAGATTGGTATTGTGAAAGTTCTATGGCGGAATCATATGATTGAAGAGGCCACATGGGAAACCAGAAAAAGAGATGAAACATCGTTATCCGAATTTATTCGACGGTAAGAAAGTTTCGGGGACGAAATTTTTATAAGGAAGGGAGATTGTAATATCCCAACCTTTTAGCATTTTATCTTTTATCATATTATTTTTGGTTGGGTGTTTAGGAAATATGTTTATTGGAATGGTTATTATATGATCATTGTTTATTGTTATTGTTTTGGTATTATGTTCATAGTTGGTGATGATTATGGAAATGAATGGGTAGAATAGAAAGTTGATCTTGAGCCAAATAGGAATTGGAAGTGCAGAAACGGTATAAAAAATATGGCAGTAGTTGTGATTTTTAGTATACTATTTTGTATATTCATCCAATTGATGTGAGACTACTTTCATTAGAAATATGAGATATAAGGCTATAACTTTCATGTTTTGAGTTTTGTTAAAATCATTAGGGAAAACAAGCCAAAAGTTGCCCGAAGTGTGTTGTGAGTATCGTTGTTCCTGCACAACTCATGTTAGGAGAATGGGCATAACGTTTTACTCAAACTTTCAAATGACATGAGGCCAATTGGAGATGCAAGAAAACACACAGGGCTACAACTTTCATGTTGACCACCATTGCAAATTCGAAAGTTAAAAATGCATTTTTTGGCATAATGCGCCCATATGCGCCAGAACTCGCGCATATGCGCCTGGTGCTGAAGTTTAGTGTTTTGGCATAACGGGGCGCATATGCGCCCGGAAAGTCACGCATATGCGCCCATCAATCTGTATAAAAAAAAAAACAAAAACGCGTTTTTGGTGTATTTGTGGGCTTATAAACCTCTTGTGTAGATGTTTTTACAACATTCCCTCTTCTCTCTTATTTTTCCATCGGTTCTTGCTTCTTCTCCCTCAAGTTTTCTTTCCTCTAATTCTTTACTCCAAGTTCAAGAATTATAGTGATTTATTAGTTGCTCCTACCTAAGATTTCAAGCTACAAGGTAATGATTCTATATTTTTGGAGTTTAGAAGTGTTAAGTTGAATTGATTCATTCCTTGGATTAATGGTGATGATTTATGGTTATTATTGTGCTTATTGCTGTAGGAATCATTCAAGATCATCATAGCCATCATTTACTTGTTGGGTTGTAAGTAGAAGCTTTCCCTTTCAAATGCTCACATGATATATATGTATATAAGCTATGTTTATTGATGTCTAGCTCTTTCCATTGTTAAATTATTGATGTATGTATTGTTATTTGTTCATTGAGCCAAGAATACCATTGAATTCATTGATAAAGAGCTAGTACTATATTGTTGTCTACCAAGTATTTGTTAAAATGTCCCAATGAAGTTCCCTATGATTAAAGCCTAGGAATGATATTAATTCATGCATGTCATTGGCCAATTTCATGATTATGAGTATCTCCACAGTTTTGATATATTTATATATCAAAGAGATACTATCCGCACGTCACAGGTCATAGGCCACAGAACTATCATTTCTTTTCCTTTAATTCATGTCATGAAATACCATCTATATTGCTTTGTTATCTATTGTTCATTGAAGATGGTATTATTCATTGTTCATTGTCAATGCTATAGCCATATTTCAAGCCAAGCCATGTATATGTACTTGTTATGTATAGCTTTCTACTTACTGAGTTTTATCTCATTACAGTTAATGTCATGTGATGCAGGTGATACGGGATTGTCCAAGGGAGAAGTCATATAGAAGACAAGGGGAAAAATTATTTTGTGATGTCACTTTTATTTTGGTAAATGAATGATGGGAAACATTTATTTTGGCATGGTGAAACATTAGAAATTTTAGTACCTTGTATTGTGTTACCAAATCAATGATAAATATTGATGGCTTTTGGATATAATTTTGATGATGGTATTGAAAATGCTTGTGATTAAAATAATTTTATCCTTCACATTTTCAATTGTAAGGCTTCCGCATATGTTATTAGTTTTATAATGTTATTGCCATGGGAGGGGTTGTTTCAATCATCCAAATGGCATTAAACCCCTTGATAGTCCTTTGCAATCCCACAACAAAATCCTTAGTGATATTTTCCCATTTACACTTGGGAATAAGAAGTGGCTTAAATTTTCACGCTAGCCTCTAATGCTCTGCTTTAACTTGTTGACATGTCAAACATTCAGATACAAATCGCAGGATATCTCACATCATGTCCGACCACCAATACAATAATTGAAAATCCTTGTACATCTCCGTACTTCTAGGATGAATGGAATAGGGAGTATCATGAGCTTCCTTCATAATGACTTCTCTCAAAGAATCGCCACTAGGAACCCAAAGTCGATCTCGATATCGAACTATACCATCTGCCTCAGTATATAGCTTTCGGCCCTTAGCTTCATCTCTCAGTCTCCCTTTTTTCAATTTCTCATCAGTAGACTGTCGCTCATGGATTCTATCTCTCAAAGTCGACTGTACTGTCATGGTGGCAAGATTAGGGGTCTCGCCCCTAGCATATACTGTCAGCTCAAACCACTATATCTTGGACTGCAGTGGTCTTTGAAGTGATAATTGAGTAATGACTGCTGTCTTCCAACTCAATGCGTCCGCACTACATTAGCTTTTTCCGGATAGTAGCTAATATCGCAGTCGTAGTCCTTTACCAATTCTAGCCATCTTTGTTGCCTCATATTCAACTCCTTTTGGGTGAAAAAGTACATCAAGCTTTTATGGTCGGTGAAAATCTTGCAATTCTCTCCATACAAATAATGTCTCAAAATCTTCAGTGCAAATACCACTACGGTGAGCTCAAGATCATGTGTGGGGTAATTTTTCTCGTGAACTTTCAACTGTCTAGACGCATAAGCAATAACTCGATCATTTTTCCTCAGAACTACGCCCAATCCAAGTTTCAAAGCGTCTGTATAAAGAACATACTCTCCTTGTCCCGATGGCATCGTTAATGATGACGCTAAAATTAAAGCTTGCTTCAACTTGTCAAAATTTTCTTGGCATTCGGATCTCCATATAAACTTTGCATTCCTCTTTTTCAAGGCGGTCATGGGTACCGCAATAGAAGAGAATCCTTGTATGAACTTTCGGTAATAGCCAGCTAGTCCTAAGAAGCTACGGATCTCGGTTACGCTCTTACGTGAGGGCCATTCTTTCACTGCCTCGACTTTACTCGGATCAACCTCAACTCCATCTCTAAAGATGATGTGGCCTAAGAACGCCACTCTATCGAGACAAAACTCGCACTTGCTGAACTTTACGTATAATTTCCTATCTTGCAGTACTTACAGTGTTGTCCTCAAATTCTGACTATGCTCCTCTTTACTCTTCGAATAAATCAAAATATCATCGATGAAGACTATAACAAATTGATCCAGGTACGGCTAAAATACACGATTCGTGAGATTCATGAAGATCGGTGGCGCATTGGTCAACGCAAATGGCATGACCATAAACTCATAATGCCCATATCGAGTCCTAAACGCTGTCTTATGAACATCCGACTCCTTAACCTTTAACTGATGGTATCTAGAGCGAAGATCTATTTTTGAGAATATCGATGCTCCTTGTAATTGATCAAATAAGTCTTCAATTCTAGGTAGAGAATACTTATTTTTTATGATGACTCTATTCAGCTCTCGATAATCTATACAGAGTCGCATACTTCCATCCTTTTTCTTCACAAATAATACAGGTGCGCCACACGGAGAACAACTAGGGCGAATAAAACCCTTGTCCTTCAATTTTTGAATTTGATCTTTTAACTCTTTCATCTCGGCGGATGCTAGACAATAGGGCGCTTTAGAAATTGGTATAGTGACCGGCATCAACTTAATAGAAAATTCCACCTCACGGTCCGGTGGAATGCTAGAAACGTCCTCAGGAAATACGCTAGGAAAGTCTATGACGACCTCAACATCCTCTAACTTATGACTGACAGGAACATGTGTTGAAGTAACACATACTAGAAAATCTTGGCATCCTCGTCGCATAAGTTTCCTCACTCACATACAAGAGATAATGTGCGTCATTTGCTTGTTTCTTGCTGCCTCAAAGATAAAAGATTTCCCGCTGGGCGGTCGAATAGACACTGACTTTTGCCAAAAATCTATCGAAGCTTCATTCAACGTTAGCCAATCCATGCCAAGTATGATGTCGAATTCAGGCATTGGGAGTATGATAATATCTGCCCGAACCACATCTTTGTGCAAACGAAGCTCCAGATTCTTTACAATGCTCGAAGTGATCATTTGATCACCATAAAGAATTGAAACTTTGAAGCTCAATCCCATATCCTTGGGTATAATATTTAGTCGCTTGACGAATGTCTCGGATATGAATGAGTGTGTAGCTCCTGAATCCAGCAATACATAGAGAGCTACACCTATTCATATGCGACGAATATATCGTCAAAACTATTCGTGTTGGAACTTAAGGAATTTCTAACATTATTTTCCCAATGTTTTTGAAGATTTAATGCTTGGATCCCAATATTCTATAAAAAAATTGCATTTTTAGCCCCTTAAATTTTTGAAAATAGCTTTTTTATCCTTAAAATTTTTGAATTTTACTAATTCGTCTCAGAAATTTTCGAAAATTTGCATCTTAGCCCCATAACTTTCGAATTTCATTAATTTTAGCCCTAGAGTTTCGGAAATCATGATTCTAACCCTTAGAGAATCCAGAATTTGTGAAAATAGCCCCTGAATATTTGAAATTCAGACAAAGTGCCTGAAACTTTCTAAACTTTGCAATTTAGTCCCTGAATTTTTTGAAAATTCCCTATTTCACCCTAGGATTTTCGGTTATCTCAATTTCAGACCTTGGACTCTTCAAAAATTCAGATTAGCCCCTTGAATTTTGGTTATGTGCAATTAAGTCCCTCAAGTTTTTGATTTTTGCATTTTGGTCCCTATAAAATTTAAAAATTCCATGCATGCCCTCATTCTCGATAATTTTTCAATTTTAAGCCTTAAAATTCTTATTTGGATTTAATTATCACCTTTGCATTATTAAGGCTCATATTTCATGCTCAATTTCCATAATTTCTAATCTCATCCCTTAAATCCATCTATTGAACAGCATGCAACCTAATTTCTTCTAGGTTCTTTATCACCCAAATAAATTCTCATAACCAATTTAACATTTCATGCAATAAAATCAATATAAAAACGTTAAATAACTAGGTTACCGGTGATTAGAGTCGTTTCTGGATCCTCCTCAGCTTCCTCAGCATCATAACATAAGCTCTACCCACAGCTGGTGCTTTCTTCTTCGGGGAATCAGCAGCTTCATGCCCTTCCTCCATGCATATGAAGCACCTATATGTCCCCCACATGCACTTGACAAAATATAAGCGATTGCACTCTTTGCACAATGACCTCTCTACAGGTTTTTGTGCTCTAGGTTGTGGTGGCTTTCGTTACCCCGACTTCTTCACTTGCCCTTGGGGCTTTTGCTGCCCTTGAGCTCTAGGAGGTCCCATAAATGGCTTCTTGTTTGGCTGAGAGCTTTGCTGGTGTTCCTGCCTATTGCGATGCATCTCATAATCAATATCTTTCAGGGTTTTCTCATCTTGGAATGCACAAGCAGTGGCAGCTGCATAGTCCATCGATCGCATCATCATTACATCACTGCATATGGTAGGTCGAATTCCATCCATGAAATGCCTTAATTTCTCCGCAGCATCTCCAGCAATGAGGGGCACAAAGTGACAAGACCTATCAAACTTCCTCACAAACTCAGCCACAGTCGTATACCCCTGGCGGAGACTCATGAATTCTCTGTTCAAACACCCTCAAACGTCGGTAGTGAAGTATTTCTCATAGAATATTTCCTTAAATCGAACCCAAGTAAGTGTAGCCAAATCAATCCCATGTTCCGCCCTTCCCACCAAAGGGAAGCATCATCTTTAAGCATATACGTGGCACACCTAACACGATCAACTTCTCCCATACTCATATATGGAAAGTGCACCCAAGTAATCGAATCCAACCCTCAACAGCAAATGAGTCAGTGGTGCCAGAAAATTCCTTCGAACCTAGCCTCCGAAATTGATCATAAACGTCAAGTTGTGGCCTCGGAGCCTGCTGAAACTGTTGCTCAAAAAAGCAATCCATGCCTTCCAGTGCACGGATAGCAGCATCCCCATTAGGAGGTGGGGGTGCATTCCTCTGACGATCCTCAATATTCTCAATTTTTCTATCAGTACTAAGTGTGCGTCTAGGAGGCATTATATCTGAATGTTTTTCAAATTCTAAATGTAACCAACATGCATTTAAATCTAGGTTTTCCAATCATGCAGCATATATTAATCTCTTTTTGAGCAACTTTTAAGCATATATAACATTTAACCTCAAAAAGCTTTTAAACATGTAACTTAAACATATAGACCATGTAAACATGCATGTATCATCATGAAAAGCATGTAAAGCAATTAAATTTACAAACTTGAGGCTTGACGACTGAGCATTTCGGAACTGGCGATGGCACAACCCATTGCAGGAACATTGCTCTGATACGAACTGAAACGTACACTACTCTTTTTTCTTTGAAAGAACTAGAAAAAGAATTTTTTTTTATAAAAGCTTCGGCCGAACTACCATATACACACATTTATATTTTAAAAATACTTTTGCACCATTTAAAATAAATCCACTAACTATTATTTGAAAATTCAAAACGACTCAATTCAAAACATAAATTCGTAAATCGTCAACCATACCGAAATTTAACATTTTACCAAAATAAAGAATAAACTCTTAAATCTCTCAAAACCTCTCAAAAGCATCATAAGTCATAAATTTTTTAAAAGTAACATAAATCATAAACTTAACTTAATTGCGGAAAACTAGTGCTGGTCCTCGTGTTGTGTGCACCTTCAGTCCAGAAAAATCAATCATTAAGTCCCTCATTAACATCAATATCATGATCACCTACATCGATCACGTCTAGTGACTCTATTGACTCAGCAAATCTTAACCATGCTAACAAGTATTACATAAACAATAATATGCAACAGTAAAAATATTTTTACTTAAAATAGCTTTCATGAACATAAATAAACTTAAGTATTTTTCCTTTCATCGTATACATTTTCTTTTTCATCATAATGGTATAATTTTCCTTTTATTGAATTCGGATCGTTAATTGTGACATTCGTATCAGCTGAAAGTCGATGGATCCCTTTACGTGTAACCACAGTACTGGGCGGTGGAGACATCAGCGACACTCTCACCTGTCAACTGAACCTTGGCCTTACATATCATCATATCTTCATAATCATCGTATCATCATTTTTGTGAGGACCAGGGCCGAAGAAGGCGGGGGGTGATCGCCGGTGCCATATGGTTGCACGGACAATGAGCGGCTCCTGGCAGGCTTCTAGGCGGAGGGAACATGAATGAACTGATCTTACACTGGAAGGAGATGGATTTCGAAACTATGTAATGGACTGTACAGTTGAAGAGAGCTTAAAAGATTTGATATGTACTACTCATACAAATAAGATGCATCTTCTTTTCGGTAGCTCATCACATAAAAAACTCCAAAGTTAAGCGTGCTTGACTTGGGGCAATTATGGGATAGGTGACCTCCTGGGAAGTTTCATAGGGTGTGTGTGAGTGAGGACATAAGCACGCTGAAAAGACTCGTAGTGGTACAGTGAGGACAGTCATCGAATATGGGGCGTTACAGTATTAGTCACAATCACTTCACTTTCTTCAACTTTTCATATTTCCATCACTTACAAAAATTCAAGCCTATTAAATCATTTTTTCTTTTAAACCAAGTATGCAACATGTCTTTTAGCATTAACATTTCATCATATAATTTTATAAAAATTTAAAATAAACATATTAACACTATTTACAGCATTCAGGACACTGTCAAGACGTCTAAAAATTTTTAGGTGTAAAATTACCGTTTTACCCATATAAGCATAACTTTCCATATTTATCCCTAGACCTCGAAACGACGTCCCAATTCATTCCAAAATTTACCTGTTACCTTAAAACACTCCTTTAAATAATCCTTATGCTTAAAATTTAGGTTTTCGATAATTTCTTCGATTCGTTTTTAAACTTAGACGTACATCCCGATTTGGCTCGTATTGACTCGAAATGCAACCAAATTTGAACCAAAGCTTAATAACACCTAAATAAATCATATTCAACCCAAACAAAACCAAGTCGGACCCTTGAACCAACCTAGAACACTCTCTGAATTTCGGCCTCTATTTTTATTTTTCAGAAACCCTAGTTCACATGCATGCACCCTTCGACCCTAGCTCTCTAGCAACAAGACCACACCCTAGGCCACCCTCTAAGGACCCTAACTGAACCCTAGGCAACCTATTGGACTAAACTAATCACGCCTAGAAGCCGCAGCCCTCAAAGTCGATCGCATGCATGCGCGGGCTCTCCCTACTCCACGTGATCCTTAAGTACTTCCCCACCCCTCGTGCAGCCCCCCTAGGACCATCATACAGCACTCGTAGGACTCCTAACCATGCCCTAACAACAGCTACAGCCGTGGCTCTCAAGGAAATCCCTAGCCGAAGAGTCCTAGTCCTACAAGAGTCCTATTTTCGAGCAACTCCTTCGTCCTTCATGTCCAGCCCTTGCATCAGCTTGTCTAGGCCCTTAAACCCTCTTAAACTCGTCCCTTCCCATAGCCCTATGATGGCGGCCCCTTCATGCATCATTAACACAAATTTTGGATAATGAAATCATGAGCTTTTGACATAGCATGACATAAAAACGAAAATAAATGCAAAGCAACATGATTTTCATGCAAACATACATCAAATCCATAATATAGTGTGATAGATGAGAAAAACGAGATTAAGGCGTGTCTTTATGTAAGGTCCAAAATTAAGACGACGTAATCCAACTGCATGCAAATCTAGGAAATATGAAAAAAATGAGTAATTAATTATTTTAATTACATAATTAATTATGTGACATACATGCTTATATGTTAATTATAATTTTATTATCATCATGCATAAAACTGTATTTTTAAAGGATTATTCAAGTGACGATCGAGGAACGGGGACCGAAGGCTGAAAACGTAAAATGTTTTTACTAAATAATTGTTTTTAATTATTTAAAAATATGAGTGTTGCTTTTTAGTATTTTTGAAAATAAAGGGTTTTAAGGTGATTTTATACGCCGGGACGTAAATTTTATCGGTGTTGGATTTTCAACAAAAAAATACAAGCTTTTTTGCAACCCGACTAATAAATTCACAAATTTATTTAAACTAAAACCTTGTTGATATTTTATTAAATACTAATTAAAAAATAATGGGCTTAATTTAGAGGCTTAATAGGCCTAAAAGCCTTGAGGTTGATTAATTGATATATAAAGTGTTATTTTAAGTAAAACCCTACACTTTCGCAATCAAATAATCGGCCACCCACTTTCAAATTCTGAAAATACTCTCTCAATTCACACCATACAACACACACGTACATCATATTTATTGAAGAAATTTTCGAGAAATTGCCAAGGAAGATTCAAGCCAAGGTTTTTTTGATCCGTTCTTCGACGTCGTCAACGAATAATCGTGCGTTAATTACGCAAAGGCACGCCTATTCCTTTCTTCAAACCATCAACACATTATATTATCTGTTTATGCATGAAAAGTTTACAAAAACATGACACACTTTCTGAATTTTCGGTTGATGCATGTATCATGAACTTTTCGAGTATGACTTTCAATCCAAATTGTGTTGTTTTGTGCATAAAGGGGCTGCCATGTCTAGGATATGTTAAGGTATAACTTTATATGAGTTTTAGACACCTAAAACACCACCCAAATCATCACATACGAATCTGCATGCAATTTGTATCAAGTTACTGTCTTGGAACCAAAAAGGGTTCGGTCCTTGGGTTGCAGGGGCTAGGGCTCGGTTGGTTGGTTCCAGCGGTTGACTAAGGTCACTAGGGAGTCTAGAGAAGAGTCCTAGCCAAGCTAGGACTCGAACAAAGGGGCTGGGAGGAGTCCTTGACAGCAAGGACTCCTACCCGAGAAAGCCGAGAGGGGCGCGCAGGGGTCTTGCTTCGTGCGGGCTTTAAAGGCACGGTCAAGGGGGCCAGGGCTGGGTTGAGTCGAGTTCATAGGGTCCTTAGAAGATGCACATCATGTTGGTTCAGGGGTTAGGGGTGTTGGTAGAGTCCTAGGAGCTTGAACAAGAGTCCTTGTCCAACAAGGAACTTTCGGCCAGATTAGGGGCAACTTGGGAGGGTTTGGTTTTGTGGTTGGACTGGGGTTCTTAGTAGTTTAAAGGTCCAGTAGGCTAATTTAGGATGTTGGTCAAGTTTTGGTTCAACATGGTTCGGGGGTAACTCGTGAAAATCGAAAGTTGGCTCGGGGTCGAAATTCATGTGTCAATTAGGGTTTTTAAAATAAGAAAAATTGGAAAACGGCTCACGGGGTCGAGTCGTGGTCCATAAGGGCTAAAATAATATAAAAAGGCTTAATTTAGAATTTAGGAATTTTATATTGAAGTTTGGGATTTTTCGGAATTAAAACGCCTTCGAAACGTCTAATTACGAATTAATTAAAAAGTCTAGTTTTTAAGCTAAATAAAATTATGGGAATTTTAATTTAAGCTTAAATAATTATTTGGGACATGTTAGAGTCAAAGAAATCAAGAAAAAGTCAAAAACGTAAAATGACACGTCCAGGGGTAAAACGGTCTTTTTACACCGGAAAATTAGTAAATGTCATGGCAGTGTCCTAAATGCTATTTTACATGATAAAATGATTATTTTCAATGATTATGAATGGTTATGGATTTTTATATGTTAAATCATGATTTTTAAATGTTCATTTATTTTTATGGTTAAATTAATTGGACATCTAAAATATATGTTGCATGCTTGGTTTCAAAAATAAAAACGATACGTATATGAATGATTTTTATTAAGTGATGATGACATGTTGAAGGATGTGAAGGGATTGTGACTATCACGATGATATGTTGGAGATATCGTGAGGGTTATGGTCCCAGTGGGAGCCCGACGATCGTATTTCCTTGGATACGGATATGTATATGTATATGATGATATGTTAATACGTAAGGCCAAGGCCCAATTTACCCGTGAGAGTGTCGCTGGTGTCTCCGCCGCCCAGTACTGTGGTTACATGTAGATGGATCCATCGCCCAACACGTATATGAAAGTCACAATCAACGATCTGAATTCAACAAAACACGTATATGAACATGAACATGAATATGTATATGCTTATGATGATACAAAAATGTATATGATCTTACACGTTTATGAAAATGTTTATGTTAAAGTTTATGCTTTATGATGAAGACGATATTTTAAGTACAAGTAATTTTCACTGTTGTATGTGACATGTATTACATATTACTCGTTATCAAGGATATGCGTGTAGAGTCTTTAGACTCCTTAGGTGTGTTGATGCAGGTGATATTAATGAATATGATGTTGGAGGCCTTGAGGGGTGATCTTGC
Organism: Primulina huaijiensis; assembly: GCF_012295235.1. Taxonomy (NCBI): domain Eukaryota; kingdom Viridiplantae; phylum Streptophyta; class Magnoliopsida; order Lamiales; family Gesneriaceae; genus Primulina; species Primulina huaijiensis. The sequence goes on along the minus strand of NC_133317.1, from coordinate 10,862,662 downwards.
TGGACTGTCGGTGCACATAACCCGAGGACCAGCGCTTCTATTTCCGCATTTAAGTTTTGATTTTAAGTTAAAGATTTTTACGACATTTTACTTATGCTTTTGAGAGATTTTTGAGAGGTTTAGTATGGGCTACACTTTTCAACATTTATTGCTTTTTAGGTTGGTAAAACGTTTGACGATTTTATGCTATAAAATATTTTCATTTGGATTTTTCAAGTATTAGTTGGATGTTTTATTTTAAAAGTGGAGCAAAGGTATTTTTGGTATATGTATATGGAAAGGTCGAAAATTTGAGGGTTTTAAAAAAAAAAATTTTAGTACTTTTTAAGAAAACGAATAAGCAGACGTTTCAGTTGGTATCAGAGCAAAGGTACTGTAAAGGGTTGTGCCACCATCAGCGCCGGGAAGATCAGTCGTCAAGCCTCAAAGTTGTAAGTTTTTACTTGCTTTATATGATTTAGTGAGTTGTTACCTGCATGATAATATGAATCTTATGTTTATGTTACATGTTTATTAGCTTTTTGAGCACTTATGCTTTCCATGCTTAAATAGCTAAAAATGAGTTAGGATATGTCACATGATTAGAGAACTTAGATTTAAATGCATGTTGGTTACGTTAGAATTTTGAAAACGTTAAGATAAAATGCCTCCTAGACGTGCACCCGTTATTGAGAATCAGGGAGAAAACAGCGTTAATCGTCAAGGGAATAATCAAGAAAATAGACCACCACCAGATGCTGCTACACGTGCTCTTGAAAGAATGGCTCGTCTCTTCGAGCAACAGTTACAGCAGCAGCAGTTGCAGCAGCAGCTGCAGCAAATGCAACAACAACAGGCTCAGCAGCCACCTAGACCACGTCAGGATATTTATGAGCAGTTCCGGAGGCTAGGGTCGAAGGAATTTTCTGCCACTACCGATCCTTTTGCGGCTGAGGGATGGATTCGGTCACTTGAGGTACACTTTCGCTATTTAGATATGGGAGATGCTGACCGCGTAAGGTGTACCACTTATCTGTTGAGGGATGACGCCTCCTTGTGGTGGGAAGGAGCCGAGCATGGTGTTAACCTTGCTACACTCACTTAGGCTCAATTCAAGACTATGTTCTACGAAAAATATTTTACTGCTGATGTCAGAAGTCGATTAAAAAGGGAATTTATGACTCTCCGTCAGGGAGACGCTACTGTTGCTGAATTTGTGAAAAAATTTGATAGGGGTTGTCACTTTGTACTCCCTATTGCTAGATATGCTGAGGAAAAGCTTAGACATTTTATGGATGGCTTACGACCTACCATTCGGGATAAGGTCATGATGATGTGCCCTTTGGATTACGCTATTGCCGTTACTTATGCATATCAGTCTGAGCAGTCTTTGAGGGACATCGATTTCGAGATCCCGCTCAAGAGACAGCAACATCAGAATAATAATCACCCAAATAAAAAGCCGTATACGGGTCCTCCTAGACCTCAAGGGCCTCAAAAGCCCCAAGGTCAAGTTAAGAAGCCAGCACCACCAAAGCCACCACCTACAGCACCAAAGCCTACCACTAATCAACCTTGCAAGGAGTGCAATCGTTTTCATTTTGGCAAGTGCAAGTGGGGGTCTTATAAATGCTTCATCTGCAAGGAAGAAGGGCATAAGGCTACTGACTGCCCAAAGAAGAAAGCACCTACTGCTGGGCGGGCCTATGTTATGAATGCCAAGGAAGCTGAAGAGGAGGTTCCTCAAGAATTGGGTTTGGGTTTCCAAGTTTCTATTCCTTCCGGTGATCAGATGCTCACGTCTAAGATTGTCAAGAATTTGGAGCTTCGTTTATTTAAGGATGTCGTACGGGCAGATCTCATAGTACTACCCATGCCCGAATTTGATATCATTCTTGGGATGGATTGGTTATCAGCGAATGGAGCTTCGATTGATTTTAGTCAGCGATCAGTGACTATTCGACCGCCAAGTGGCAAAACTTTTGTCTTCGAGGCGGAAAAGAAATGCCGCACATCATTTCTTGTATATGTGCGAGGAAACTTATTAAGCATGGATGTCAAGCTTATCTAGCATGTGTCACTACCACACATGTTCCTATCAGTCAGAAGTTAGAGGATGTTGATATTGTTAGAGATTTTCCTGACGTCTTTCCCGAGGACGTTTCTGGCATTCCCCCTGATCGTGAAGTGGAATTCTCTATTGACCTGATGCCGGGCACAGTTCCTATATCTAAAGCGCCTTATCGTCTAGCACCCGCTGAAATGAAAGAGTTAAAAGACCAAATTCAAGAATTGCTAAACAAGGGTTTTATTCGCCCCAGTTTTTCTCCATGGGGTGCCCCGGTATTATTCGTGAAAAAGAAGGATGGTAGTATGCGCCTTTGCATTGATTATCGAGAACTGAATAAGGTTACTATTAAAAATAAGTATCCACTGCCTAGAATTGAGGATTTGTTTGATCAGTTGCAAGGAGCATCGATATTTTCTAAAATTGACCTGCGATCTGGATACCATTAATTGAAGGTAAAAGAGTCAGATGTTCATAAGACAGCATTTCGCACAAGATATGGGCACTATGAGTTTATGGTCATGCCATTTGGGTTTACCAATGCGCCAGCGATCTTCATGGATCTCATGAATCGCGTATTTCAGCCATATCTGGATCAGTTTATTATTGTCTTCATTGATGACATTTTTATCTATTCCAAGAGCAGAGAGGAGCATAGCCATCATTTGGGGACAGCACTGCAAGTACTACAAGATAGAAAGCTTTACGCAAAATTCAGCAAGTGCGAGTTTTGGCTCGATCGAGTGGCATTCTTAGGCCACATCATTTCTAGTAGTGGAGTGGAGGTCGATCCAAGTAAAGTAGAGGCAGTCAAAGAGTGGCCAGTACCAAAGAGCGTTACCGAGATTCGCAGCTTCTTGGGACTAGCTGGCTATTATCGCAAGTTCATCAAAGGATTCTCATCTATTGCAGTACCTTTGACATCTTTGACTAAGAAAAATGCAAAGTTTATTTGGGGGTCCGAGTGTCAAGACAGTTTTGACAAGTTGAAGCAAGCTTTGATTTCGGCACCAGTGTTATCTATGCCATCGGGGCAAGGGGAGTATGTTCTTTATACCGACGCTTCTAAACTTGGTTTAGAAGTTTTGATGCAACACGACCGAGTTATCGCTTACGCGTCAAAACAGTTGAAAATCCATGAAAATAACTACCCTACTCATGATGTTGAGCTTGCAGCAGTAGTCTTTGCACTAAAGATTTGGAGACACTACCTTTATAGGGAGAAGTGCAAGATATTCACCGATCATAAAAGTTTGAAATACTTCTTCACCCAAAAGGAGTTGAATATGAGACAGAGTAGATGGCTTGAGTTAGTAAAGGACTATGATTGTGACATTAGCTACCATTCGGGAAAAGCTAATGTAGTGGCAGACGCTTTGAGTAGAAAAGCAGCAGTTATCACTCATTTATCACTCCAAAGACCGTTGCAGTCCGAGATACAGCGGTTTGAGCTTACAGTGTATGCTAGGGGCGAGGCCCCAAATCTTGCCACATTATCAGTACAGTCGACTTTGAGAGACATAATTCGGGATGGACAGTCCACCGATGAGCAGTTGCAAAAGTGGAGAGCTAGAGATGAAACTAAGGGTCGGAAATTATATTCAAAAGTGGATGGTATAGTGCGTTATCGAGATCGGTTATGGGTTCCTAGTGACGATTCTTTGAGAAATCTTATCATGAAGGAAGCTCATGACACACCTTACTCCATTCACCCGGGAAGCACCAAGATGTACAAGGATTTGCAGTTGTTATATTAGTGGCCAGGCATGAAGAGGGACATTTTGAGATTTGTATCCGAGTGTCTGACTTGCCAGCAAGTTAAAGCAGAGCATCAAAGACCAGCGGGGAAAATGAAGCCACTCCCGATACCCGAGTGGAAATGGGAAAATATCACTATGGACTTTGTTGTGGGATTGCCAAAGACTGTTAAGGGATTAAATGCTATATGGGTGATAGTAGATCGTCTTACGAAATCAGCACATTTTCTACCTATTAAGACGACATTCACCATGACTCAATATGCGGATTTGTATTTTTGGGAGATAGTTCGTCTGCATGGGATTCCTGTGTCTATCATTTCTGACAGGGATCTGAGATTTACATCATCTTTTTGGAAAATTTTGCATGCAGCGATGGGGACCAAGTTATTATTCAGTACAGCATTCCATCCTCAAACCGATGGTCAGTCAGAGAGATTTATACAGATTTTGGAAGATCTACTGCGGGCATGTGTTATTGATTTCCAAGGCAGTTGGGAACCAAAGTTACCTCTAGTGGAGTTCACCTACAACAATAGTTTCCAATCATCAATAGGGATGGCTCCTTTTGAGGTACTTTATGGAAGGAAATGTAGATCTCATATTCACTGGGACGAGGTTGGGGAAAGAAGAGATATTGGTCCAGGTGTGATTGAAGAGACTGCCGCGCTTGTAGTCAAAATTCGTGAGAGAATGAAGACTGCACAAAGCCGACAAAAGAGTTATGCGGACAAAAGACGAAGGGACTTAGAGTTTGCAGTGGGCGACCACGTATTTGTGAAAATAGCACCTATGAAGGGTGTTATGCGTTTGGGCAAGAAAGGCAAGCTTAGTCCAAGATTTATAGGTTCGTTTGAGATTTTGGAGAGGATTGGGACACTAGCTTATAGAGTGGCATTGCCACCATCACTTTCAGGAGTTCACAATGTGTTCCATATTTCGATGCTGCGGAACTACATGTCTAATCCGTCACACATACTAAACTATGAACCTCTTCAATTAACTCCAAATATGACATATGAAGAAAGACCTGTACAGATCCTAGCAAGGCAAGAAAGACGATTGCGAAACAAAGTTATTCCAATGGTCAAGGTCAAGTGGCTGAATCACTCGGAAGAGTAAGCTACTTGGGAAACCGAGACGGACTTGAAAAGTCGCTATCCAGATCTATTCTGTAACGACCCATTATAGGTCCCATGTGATCTCAGGTTCGAGTCTGGGAAGGCACAAGCTCCAGTGCATGGGCTGGAGAGTTCTATGAGTAACCCGTACGACGCCTATGAAAAGCCCGTGAGGGAAAAAGCCCCTTTGAGGGAGCCCAAGATCGTGATAGCCTTGGGTCGATCGGGGCAGTGGGCCGTATGGGCGGTCCACTGGGCCTATAATGGGTCGTTACAATAAAAGGCGCCTTTTATTGTAATGACCATGGGCTATCCCGATCTTGGGCTCTGCTTTGAACTCTGATGGGCCTTGGCCCCTTTGACTCTGGGCTATCCCCCTCACGGGCTTTCCCATGCATCATTACTCATAAGCTACTCCAGCCCATGCACTGGAGTTTGTACCTCCCCAGACTCGAACATGAGATCACATGGATATATAGATACTCAGCACAAGTCTGGTACCAATTGATAATATCCAAGCCTAGTGATCGGTACAGTTTAAGATTTCATATGTTTATGGACTATTTGGTTATGTTTAAGCATAGTTTTGATGTTAAGGATTGTGATTTATGGTTTATAGTATTGTTGTTTATAGTTGATGTATGGCGTTATTGTAGCGTTGTTGCGATTTAATTCATGGTAATTCGTATGTTGAGCCAATTGTTATGAGGCCAATTGGAGTGGTTAGATAAGACATAGAGGTGTAACTTTCTTATTTTGAGTTTTGTTCAAATCATTGTGGAAGGTAAGCCAAAAGTGCCCCGAAGTGTGTCGTGTGTTTCGACGTTCCTCCAGTGACACATGTTGGGAGATTTAGCATAACGTTTTACTCAGACCTCCAAATGTTCTGATATTTGGAGAGGTTTAAGAAACGACATAGAGCTACAACTTTGTAGTTTACCATTTTTCCAAATTATGAAGGGAAGAGGCGTTTCGGAGGCGATCTTTGGAGAAGCTGTGCGCAGAGTAACCAGAGTGCACCCGCACTC
>NC_133317.1:10850423-10851950 GCF_012295235.1 Primulina huaijiensis | reverse complement strand
TAGCAGAGATTGTTAGACTTCATGGTGTTCCTGTGTCGATTGTGTCTGATCGTGACCCTAGATTTACTTCAGAGTTTTGGAAAAGTTTACACAGAGCTATGGGTACACGGTTAGCATTTAGTACAGCATATCACCCCCAGAGCGATGGTCAGTCAGAGAGAGTTATTCAGATTTTAGAGGATATGCTCAGAGCTTGTACAATAGATTATCCTGGTAGCTGGGATTCCAAATTGCCTTTTGTTGAGTTCACGTATAATAATAGCTACCAAGCGACAATTGGCATGGCACCATATGAAGCACTTTATGGTAGGAAGTGTAGATCTCCCTTGTATTGGGATGAGACTGGTGAGAGAAAGATGTTGGGTCCAGAGTTGGTCCAGCCGACTGCTGATGTTGTTGCTGTTATTCGAGAGAGAATGAAGACAGCGCAGGCGAGACAGAAGAGTTATGCCGATGTGCATCGTAGGCCATTGCAGTTTGAAGTTGGCGATCATGTGTTTTTGAAAATAGCACCTCTTAAGGGTGTGATGCGGTTTGGCAAGAAGGGAAAGTTGAGTCCGAGATTTATTGGCCCATTTGAGATCTTGGATAGAATTGGTGATCGAGCTTACAGGTTAGCCCTACCGCCAGATCTTGACAGAGTTCATAATGTGTTTCACGTCTCTATGCTCAGGAAATATATTGCGAATCCTTCCCATGTTCTTCACCACGAGCCATTGGACTTGACGCCGAATTTGACATACCAAGAGATTCCGGTCCAGATTCTGGATCGCAAAGTTAGAGTGTTGAGGAACAAAGAGATCGGCATTGTTAAAGTCCTTTGGAGGAATCATTTGATTGAAGAAGCCACGTGGGAACCAGAGGATGAGATGAAAGAGAAGTATCCCGAGTTGTTTGCGCAGTGACGTCAATTTTGGGGACGAAATTCCTCTAAGGATGGGAGACTGTAATATCCAAGCCTAGTGATCGGTACAGTTTAAGATTTCATATGTTTATGGACTATTTGGTTATGTTTAAGCATAGTTTTGATGTTAAGGATTATGATTTATGGTTTATAGTATTGTTGTTTATAGTTGATGTATGGCGTTATTGTAGCGTTGTTGCGATTTAATTCATGGTAATTCGTATGTTGAGCCAATTGTTATGAGGCCAATTGGAGTGATTAGATAAGACATAGAGGTGTAACTTTCTTATTTTGAGTTTTGTTCAAATCATTGTGGAAGGTAAGCCAAAAGTGCCCCGAAGTGTGTCGTGTGTTTCGACGTTCTTCCAGTGACACATGTTGGGATATTTAGCATAACATTTTACTCAGACCTCCACATGATCTGATATTTGGAGAGGTTTAAGAAAAGACATAGAACTACAACTTTGTAGTTTACCATTTTTCCAAATTATGAAGGGAAGAGGCGTTTCGGAGGCGATCTTTGGAGAAGCTGTGCGCAGAGTAACCAGAGTGCACCCGCACTCCAAAAGTTAGTGCATCCGCGGTGACCAGAGTGCACCCGCGCTCCAAAATGTAGCGCACCC
>NC_133317.1:10592539-10850323 GCF_012295235.1 Primulina huaijiensis | reverse complement strand
TTATTGTTTTTCTAACATATTTACTCAAGTGTGAAGTTATTAAAAAAAGAAGTAAGCTGAAACTGAATTCTCCACAAACTGAATTTCCAGCCAGCTTAGGTATTTTGATGATATCTCTCAACTAGATGATTCAAATGACAATCCGCCAACTTGACTTATCAGAAAACTCAATTTAGAACAAGTCGTATTTCTGATCGCTGAATTACCGAACTGATTGCACGAAAGAGCAATCAGTTGGGTATGAGCAGTTTCGGTATTTTGTTCATATCTCTAAGCTCGTTTATTGGAATGAAACGATTCACTATGTGTTGGAAAGATACGACGATGATCTATAAATCATCTTGAGAAGTCAAAATCTGAATCGAAGCTTAAGATGCTGATAAATGGCGATAAAGCTACTGGTACTGCACAAACTGAAATCAGTTAGGCTGATTTCAGCACACTAGCTGAACAGAACTGAACCAGCTGCTGACCAACTGAACTGAACCAACAGCTGACCAACTGACCTGAACCAGCAGCTGACCAACCGAACTGAACTGAACCAGCTGCTGACCAACTGAACCAGACCAACTAAACTAAACCGAACCAGTTGAAATGAACCAGACCAGTTGAATTGAACCAGACCAGTTGAACTGAACTAGTTGACCACTCGGGAAAATGTCCAGCAAGGCGAATTTGACCGTTGTAATTTCAGAAACAGTACATAAAATTTCCAAACGGTCATATTCTCGTGTATAACTGAAACGACTGCCTTTCTTATTGTTTAAAATGTGCTAGAATTTTTTTTTTAAACCTCCTTAGCATCGGCCGAACCACAAAAATTACATAGAATATTTTGGACATCATTTTAAAATAAACACAACCAACTATATATTTGAGAAATACAGCTCATACTATAATCTCTCAAAAATCACTCAAAAGCATAAATAAAAATTCGTAAAAAAATCTTTAACATAAATCATAATCGTAAATGTGGAAAGCTAGAAGCGCTGGTCCTCGGGTCGTGTGCACCTTCAGTCCAGTCAGGTCAACCATCAATACCTCCCATAACATTTTTATCATAACCACCTGCATCAATCACACCTAGTGAGTCTAAAGACTCAACACGTCATATTCTTGATAACAAGTAATACGTATAAAACCACACGCAACAGTGAACAATATTTGTACTTAAAATATCGTTTTCATGAAGATGCATAAACTTCAAACATGAACATTTTCGTAAACCTTTTTATGATGCATAAAAACATTTTCATAATGATGTATCAACTTTAAATATAAACATTTTCATGACATGCATAACATAAACCTTAACCTTTTCCTTTTCCTCAAAACATGACATAAAACCTTTTATCATGATCATAAACATTTTCCATTTCCTTTGTAGAATTCAGATCGTTAATTGTGACTTTCCTCACATGACATGATCGATGGATCCATCTACATATAACCACAGTACTGGGCGGCGGCAACTCCAGCGACACCCTCACCGGTCAACTTGGCCTTGGCCTATCCTCATCGAATAGAAATACGATCGTCGGGGCTCCCTCTGGGGCCTTCTCCCATAAATGGGCTCCCTCTGGGGCCTTTTCCCCTCACGATATTCCCATTCTTACCTCAAACCTCATATACTCATAACCTCATATTCGCAATAACGGAAACACGATCGTCGGGCTCCCACTGGGACCATCACCCTCACGACATCGCCATCATTAACGAATTAGTCACAATCACTTCACTTCCTTCAACATTTTACATTTTCATCACTTATAAAAATCATCTATAACATATCATTTTTATTTTTGAAACCAAGCATGCAACATGTCTTTTAAATGTCAACCTTAAATCATAAAAATCCTATAGACATTTAAAAATCATAATTTAATCATGAACATCTCATAAACATTTAAAAATAATCATTTTAACCTCAAAACATTTAAAATAACATTTTGACATATTAAATCATAAACATATAAAATTTCCTAAACATTTAAAATATCATTTTAACTTATAAAATCCCATAAACGTTTAAAATATCATTTTAACATTTAAAATTCCATAAGCATCCATAACTATAGAAAATAATCATATTAGCATATAAAACAGCATTCAGGGCACTGCCATGACGTTTACAACTTTTAGGTGTGAAAAGACCGTTTTACCCCTGGACGTATAATTTTACATTTTTGACTTTTTCTTAATTTTATTGACTCTAACATGTCCCAAATAGTTATTTAAGCCTACATGAATTTCCTCATATTTTTATTTAGCCTAAATCGAGGACTTTTAAATTAATCTTTAAATGTGACGTATTAATGCGTTTTAATCCCGAATTAAACCAAACCTTAATATAAAATTCCCAAATTAAAAACTTAGATTTATAATAATTATTTAAGCTTAACCCTAATTTTTCATAATTTTATGAAGCCTAAAACTAGGCGTTTCGATTAACTTGTTAATTAGCGTTTCGTTAGGCGATTAAATCCTGATTAAATCCAAAACTCGTTATTTTGATCCCAAATTTTAAACATAACATTTTTAGGATTTATTCTACCCTTCCACGTCAAGAGCCACCCCCGTGGACCCTTGAGTTCAATTTTAGCTTTATTATTTTCGTTTTTTGACACCTTATCGAACACACCGAGCCATCTCCTAATTTACTCGAGCCACGCCCAAGCCACCTTGAACCAAAACCTAGCCAACTCACCTAGGGATCCTACTGTGAAAGCCCAGCCCGTAAAACAAGCCCTAGCCTGACCAAAACAATTCTGAAAATTGACCCATGTTCTGTACGTGTGTGTGAGTGTGCTTCCTTGCATGTTTAGGGCTCCTAACCCAACTAGGACTCTCCCAGCCGAGCCACCACCGAGCCCATCTAACCCTGACCCTCCCTGGACCAATTCCAGACCAAGCCCAGACCAACCCCAAGCTCCAACACCCAGCAGCGAAGCACCTGAATCAGAGAACACCAGCTGCGCACATGATGCCTCCAAGGTGTTTCCCTCACGTTTTTGTGTTTGGCTCCAGCCATGTCAAGCCACCCGGCACCATATCATGACCACCGCCTCTAGGCACCCTCTTGGACCCTCAGAACCTATTGGACCTAAACCAAAACTTAGAACCGAAGCTCCAATATCAGTTGCCTGCCAGAGCCCAAAGAACCCACTTTGACAAGGACTCTGGTTTCTGTTGCTAGGACCTAACCAACAGCCCCAGACCTTGAACCAGCCCCTTTTGCACCTCCCTAGGACCATAAGGACCTAACCTAGCCTAGCCCAAGCCCCCTGGCCGAGCCCCTCCTCCCTGCCCAAACTTCTGAAATCTGCACAGCCCCTTGGGCTTTATCTCGGGTGGAGTCCTTGTTGGCAAGGACTCCTCCCAGCCCCTGGTCTTCGAGTCCTAGCGTGGCTAGGACTCTTCCCTTGACCCATAACAGACCCTAGCCATGCCCTGGTCCCAACCGATCCCAAACCTAGCCTTTAATTCCCTTAAACCGTGCCCCTCAATTGCCATAACAGTATGGTGGTTCCAGCTTTCTTTTCTAGTCTGTTGCCGTGTTTTTGGTGTGTTATTAGGGACCTAAATCTCGTGTAAAACCATCCATTAACATTCTAATACATGGCAGCCCCTTTGACAACACAATAATCATGTTTTTGAATCAACACACAAGTTTTAAAAATCATAGAATATGCATGTACGAAAATCTTCAAGTTGTGTGCTTTAATTTCTTTCAAAACATGTTCAAATAATATTATGGTGTGATAGATGTTTGAATGAAAGAAATATGGCGTGCCTTTGCGTTTTAAACGCACGATTATTCGTCGACGATTTGCGAAGAACGGGGCAAGAACCTTAGCTTTGGAACTCCTTTGATTTATGCAACTTTTCTTCAAAATATTTTAGTGTGTGCCGTGTGAATTTGGTGGAAGAGATTGGAGAGAATTTTGAGATTGTAGGGAAGTGGGGCGTGGGGTTTAGTAAGGGTTATGGGGTGGGTTTTGAATATTAAATATCTAATTAAACACTAATCAAGCTTAGGCCCACTAAAAAGGTTAATTAGGCCCATTAGTGCTCAATTAAAATATTAAAAATTATTTTGTTGAATAAAATTTGTGAATTTATTAGCCAGGTTGCCAAAACGTTCGTATTTTTGTTGAAAATCTGACACCGATAAAAATTACGTCCCGGCGTATAAAATCACATCAAAACCCCATATTTTCAAAAATAAGAAAAATCCTCACCCATGTTTTAAATAATTAAAAACAATTATTTATTAAAAATATTTTCTATTTTTTTCAGCCCTCGGTCTCCGTTCCTCGATCGCAACTCGAATAACCTTTAAAAATACATTTTAATGCAACAATGCAGAAAGGTATATTTTAAACATGTAAAAATGCACAACATAATTAATTTATGCAATTAAAATAGTTTAATTAGAATACAAAGAATTTAATAATTTGTATGCATGTGGTTCGCGTGGCCCCTTTAAATTTTCGGGGCGTTACAATCTTCCCCCCTTAAATTGAATTTCGTCCTCGAAATTCGCTTATCCTTAATAACCCAAAGTTTATACTTAGCTCTATTATTCCAAAAATCCACGCTTCCGCTGCGCTACTCTGATAAAGCTTAAGTTCTAGAATGTCCTTACATCTTCTTGATCCCAATTAAATTTTCCTTCTAAATCCTTATTTTCAAATCGCAACTTAAAAGACCCATAATGACTTAGTACTGTTACTATTATAACCTCGAATTTCAACTTTTCTTAAAATTCCCAATAAAAATATGGATGACCACGCTTATCGTATATTACTTTTCTTATTTTATACCCAAAATATTCATCAATCTATCAATTTAAATCTTAAAATCCCAAACACACTTTCAAATTCTTAGATTTTTCCAGCTTAATATCGATTCATTCTTAAAAATCCTTGATTAACATTCCTTATAACATTATAACCAAGATATCCCAAAGTTCCAAATATTTTTAAAAAGTCTAAATCCTCAAAATTCTTACCATTTAACTCATTCAATTCGATCTTATGGCTAAACTAATTCCCAAATTCCGTAATAATTGCAAAATAAATTCCCAAAAATTTTCCAATTGGTTCTTAATTTTGAAAATTCCTTAATTATCCCATAAATTATTGGCATTCTTAATTTCCTTCTACGGGTTTCCCATAGCATAATTTCGATAATTTTAAACTTATTAACCCAAAATCAATTCTCATAATCAAATCTTAACTTTCATTAAACTAAAAATTCCCAATTTATACATTTCTATATCCCAAAGTCGTTACAAATCCTCGAATCATTATTCCTTACGTCTAATTCCCAAAAATTAATTCAACTAGTAACCATGAATCATAAATATTTTCTTAGAAAATCTACGTGTCTCAAAGCATTCATAATATTCATGATTAATCTTATAGCCCAAAGAGTAAAAAGCCAATAATAAAACCCAAAAAAATCAACATAGTCCAATTCCACCACGAAGCCAACATGCGTTGAAAAAAATAATTTTTCATTTCATATTATCATGCAGGTAACAACATAAAATCATATAAAGCATGTAAACTTACAAGTTTGAGACTTGACGACTGATCTTTCCGGCGCTGATGGTGGCACAACCATTTACAGGAACCTTTGCTCTGATACCAACTGAAACGTCCTGCCCTTTTTATTGCTTGAAAATGTGCTAGAATTTTTTTTTTTTAAACCTCCTTAGCATCGGCCGAACCACAAAAATTACATAGAATATTTTGGACATCATTTTAAAATAAACACAACCAACTATATATTTGAGAAATACAGCTCATACTATAATCTCTCAAAAATCACTCAAAAGCATAAATAAAAAGTCGTAAAAAAATCTTTAAAATAAATCATAATCGTAAATGTGGAAAGCTAGAAGCGCTAGTCCTCGGGTCGTGTGCACCTTCAGTCCAATCAGGTCAACCATCAATACCTCCCATAACATTTTTATCATAACCACCTGCATCAATCACACCTAGTGAGTCTAAAGACTCAACACGTCATATTCTTGATAACAAGTAATACGTATAAAACCACACCNTAGAAAATAATCTTATTAGCACATAAAACAGCATTCAGGGCACTGCCATGACGTTTACTACTTTTTAGGTGTGAAAAGACCGTTTTACCCCTGGACGTATAATTTTACATTTTTGACTTTTTCTTAATTTTATTGACTCTAACATGTCCCAAATAGTTATTTAAGCCTACATGAATTTCCTCATATTTTTATTTAGCCTAAATCGAGGACTTTTAAATTAATCTTTAAATGTGACGTATTAATGCGTTTTAATCCCGAATTAAACCAAACCTTAATATAAAATTCCCAAATTAAAAACTTAGATTTATAATAATTATTTAAGCTTAACCCTAATTTTTCATAATTTTATNGGAAACACGATCGTCGGGCTCCCACTGGGACCATCACCCTCACGACATCGCCATCATTAACGAATTAGTCACAATCACTTCACTTCCTTCAACATTTTACATTTTCATCACTTATAAAAATCATCCATAACATATCATTTTTATTTTTGAAACCAAGCATGCAACATGTCTTTTAAATGTCAACCTTAAATCATAAAAATCCTATAGACATTTAAAAATCATAATTTAATCATGAACATCTCATAAACATTTAAAAATAATCATTTTAACCTCAAAACATTTAAAATAACATTTTGACATATTAAATCATAAACATATAAAATTCCCTAAACATTTAAAATATCATTTTAACTTATAAAATCTCATAAACGTTTAAAATATCATTTTAACATTTAAAATTCCATAAGCATCCATAACTATAGAAAATAATCATATTAGCATATAAAACAGCATTCAGGGCACTGCCATGACGTTTACAACTTTTTAGGTGTGAAAAGACCGTTTTACCCCTGGACGTATAATTTTACATTTTTGACTTTTTCTTAATTTTATTGACTCTAACATGTCCCAAATAGTTATTTAAGCCTACATGAATTTCCTCATATTTTTATTTAGCCTAAATCGAGGACTTTTAAATTAATCTTTAAATGTGACGTATTAATGCGTTTTAATCCCGAATTAAACCAAACCTTAATATAAAATTCCCAAATTAAAAACTTAGATTTATAATAATTATTTAAGCTTAACCCTAATTTTTCATAATTTTATGAAGCTTAAAACTAGGCGTTTCTATTAACTTGTTAATTAGCGTTTCGTTAGGCGATTAAATCCCGATTAAATCCAAAACTAGTTATTTTGATCCCAAATTTTAAACATAACATTTTTAGGATTTATTCTACCCTTCCACGTCAAGAGCCACCCCCGTGGACCCTTGAGTTCAATTTTAGCTTTATTATTTTTGTTTTTTGACACCTTATCGAACACACCGAGCCATCTCCTAATTTACTCGAGCCACGCCCGAGCCACCTTGAACCAAAACCTAGCCAACTCACCTAGGGATCCTACTGTGAAATCCCAGCCCGTAAAACAAGCCCTAGCCCGACCAAAACAATTCTGAAACTTGACCCATGTTCTGTACGTGTGTGTGAGTGTGCTTCCTTGCATGTTTAGGACTCCTAACCCAACTAGGACTCTCCCAGCCGAGCCACCACCGAGCCCATCTAACCCTGACCCTCCCTGGACCACTCCCAGACCAATCCCAGACCAAACCAAGCTCCAACACCCAGCAGCGAAGCACCTGAATCAGAGAACACCAGCTGCGCACATGATGCCTCCAAGGTGTTTCCCTCACGTTTTTGTGTTTGGCTCGAGCCATGTCAAGCCACCCTGCACCATATCATGACCACCGCATCTAGGCACCCTCTTGGACCCTCATAACCTATTGGACCTAAACCAAAACTTAGAACCGAAGCTCCAATATCAGTTGCCTGCCAGAGCCCAAAGAACCCACTTTGACAAGGACTCTGGTTTCTGTTGCTAGGACCTAACCAACAGCCCCAGACCTTGAACCAGCCCCTTTTTCACCTTCCTAGGACCATAAGGACCTAACCTAGCATAGCCTAAGCCCCCTGGCCGAGCCCCTCCTCCCTGCCCAAACTTCTGAAATCTACACAGCCCCTTGGGCTTTCTCTCGGGTGGAGTCCTTGTTGGCAAGGACTCCTCCCAGCCCTGCTCTTCGAGTCCTAGCGTGGCTAGGACTCTTCCCTTGACCCATAACAGACCCTAGCCATGCCCTGGTCCCAACCGATCCCAAGCCTAGCCTTTAATTCCCTTAAACCGTGCCCCTCAATTGCCATAACAGTATGGTGGTTCCAGCTTTCTTTTCTAGTCTGTTGCTGTGTTTTTGGTGTGTTATTAGGGACCTAAATCTCGTGTAAAACCATCCCTTAACATTCTAATGCATGGCAGCCCCTTTGACAACACAATAATCATGTTTTTGAATCAACACACAAGTTTTAAAAATCATAGAATATGCATGTACGAAAATCTTCAAGTTGTGTGCTTTAATTTCTTTCAAAACATGTTCAAATAATATTATGGTGTGATAGATGTTTGAAGGAAAGAAATATGGCGTGCCTTTGCGTTTTAAACACACGATTATTCGTCGACGATTTGCGAAGAACGGGGCAAGAACCTTAGCTTTGGAACTCCTTTGATTTATACAACTTTTCTTCAAAATATTTTAGTGTGTGCCGTGTGAATTTGGTGGAAGAGATTGGAGAGAATTTTGAGATTGTAGGGAAGTGGGGCGTGGGGTTTAGCAAGGGTTATGGGGTGGGTTTTGAATATTAAATATCTAATTAAACACTAATCAAGCTTAGGCCCACTAAAAAGGTTAATTAGGCCCATTAGTGCTCAATTAAAATATTAAAAATTATTTTGTTGAATAAAATTTGTGAATTTATTAGCCGGGTTGCCAAAACGTTCGTATTTTTGTTGAAAATCTAACACCGATAAAAATTACGTCCCGGCGTATAAAATCACATCAAAACCCCATATTTTCAAAAATAAGAAAAATCCTCACCCATGTTTTAAATAATCAAAAACAATTATTTATTAAAAATATTTTCTATTTTTTTCAGCCCTCGGTCTCCGTTCCTCGATCGCAACTCGAATAACCTTTAAAAATATATTTTAATGCAACAATGCAGAAAGGTATATTTTAAACATGTAAAAATGCACAGCATAATTAATTTATGCAATTAAAATAGTTTAATTAGAATACAAAGAATTTAATAATTTGTATGCATGTGGTTCGCGTGGCCCCTTTAAATTTTCGGGACGTTACAATAACGTATACAACATTGTTGGAGCCTATAAATACATCATCTTGAAGATCAAACAAGAGCTTGTGAGGAAGATTCAAAGTATGGGCAGTTAGCATGAAGAAATCAGCTAGTTTAGAGCATAAGCCCTTATGTGAGGATACATTTGAGATGTACACTGTAAAGGATTAATTCCTCACAGACAATCACTCACACATATTCAAAAGAGTTGAACTTCAAAGATTAGTTGAGTGAGTCTTGCACAAAGACAATAAACTTGTGTATGTAGTCTTTGCATATGAGACATTAAACAATATGTTGATTGTGAGATGTTGCCTACAATCTTGAGTGCTAGGAGTTCTGTTAGGCAGTAGCGTAAGTCCTAGCTGAATAGGTTTGTACAAGTAGTTGTGTAAATCTAAGTCTTCTAGTGAATAATTGAAGAAAGGGAAAGAAGGGGTGACGTAGGAGTATTTGAACTCTCCGAACATGCATAAACAAATTCTTGTCTATTTGTTTATTGCATTTACTTATCATTTTAATAGTTTTAAATATGCATTGTTGAAGTATTTTATATGTTCTTCAAATACAAAAATATTGATACCAAGTGTTTGATAAAATGCTTCAACCAAAATAGTTTTACACATTAAACTTGCATATTTTTAAATGCTTTACAAAATATTTAATCGATTTCTACGAATGATTATTTTGAGTGTATTCCGTTTGGTTTGAAAACCAAACTCGATTTAATTCATCGGTATTCAATATTCTAAGAACCGAGCTATTGTAGCTCAACGATTTTCCCCCAAACTGATCCTAACAAGTGGTATCACGGGTTGTTCTTGAAAGAACTTTGAAACTGATTTTGATGTTTAAAATTCGAAAATTGCATATTTTTTTAACATATATATGAAAAACTGAATTTTCGTTCAGTTTGCAGTGACCGTAGGAAAAATGACATATCTCCTTGCTCGAGTGTCCAAATGGCAAACCGCTTTTTTCGTTGCAAACTAGACTCATAGAGTTTACAGCGGTATAAAATTTGTAGCCTACTTATGCCCGAAAAATTCAGTTTATTCGTTGAAGACAGAGCATTTGTGCTGTAGCGGAAAATGAGTCAAGGAGAAAATTGGTTAGTCACTCCTTTATTTTTATAAATTTCAAACTTTCAAAAATATAGGGAGAAAACTCATTATAATTTTAATAGAGAGATTATTTTTAAATATTGAGGGGGAGAAAATTTTGTGCTTAAAATGTTTTCAAAATGTGATTTTTTTATTCACACAAAAAGGAAGAGAAATATGTCAGTTAAATCGTTTTTTTGTCCAAGTTTTGTGATCATCAAAAAGGGGGAGATTGTTGGAACATTTCATGTTCACAATCTTGATTTTGATGTTAGCAAAACTTGTTATTGTGTTTCTAACATATTTACTCAAGTGTGAAGTTATTAAAACAAGAAGCAAGTCGAAACTGAATTCTCCACAAACTGAATTTCTGGCAAGCATCGGTAGTTTGATGATATCTCTCAACTGGATGATTCAAATGACAATCTGCCAACTTTACTTGATCAGAAAACTCAATCTGAAACAAGTCTTATTTTACGTTAGTTAGGAAAATTCGAATGTTATCAAGGTCTAACTGATCACTGAGTTACCAAACTGATTGCACGAAAACAGCAATCAGTTGGGTATGAGCAGTTGCGATATTTTGGTCATATCTCTGAGCTCATTTATTGGAATGAAGTGATTCAGTATATGTTGAAAAGATAATACGATGATCTACAAATCATCTTCAGAAATCAAATTCTGAATCGAAGCTTAAGATGTTGATAAATGGCGATGAAGCTACTGGTTCTGCACAAAATTAATTCAGCTAGGCTGATCTCAGCACACCAGCTGAACTGAACTAAACCAACAGCTGACCAACTGAACTGAACCAAACCAGCAATTGACCAACTGAACTGAACCAGCAGCTGACCAACTGAACTGAACTGAACCAGCTGCTGACCAACTGAACCAGACCAGCTGAACTGAAATGAACCAGTTGAACTGAACCAGACCAGTTGACCATAGTTGACCGCTCGATAAAATGTCCAGCAAGACGAAGTTGACAGTTGCAATTTCAGAAATAATATAGAAACTTTCCAAACGGTCATATTCTTGTGTCTAACGTATATATCATTGTTGGAGCCTATAAATACATCATCTTGAAGATCAAACAAGAGCTTTTGAGGAGGATTCAAAGTGTTGGAAACTAAATTTTGGTGATTTGACAAACTGAACATTTATGAAGATCGAACTAACTGATCGAGAAGACTAGCAGTAACTGATCAAAATATGCGAACTGACAGTTGCCTTAACTGATGATTAATGCGAAGATAATCAAGAGAAACTGAACCAGCTGGACTGAACTACACAGACAACTTACTGATCAGTTGGAAACTAATCAGTTTCTACAAACATTTGTAAGCTTATTAGCTATTTTTTTTTCAGCCGATCTTTCAACTGAACATATCAAGAATAAAGACGTTCAACCGACAAACAGTACAAGCAGACTGCAAGTTATAGTGGGAGTGCTGCATTTCAAAAAATGCTGCAGTGTACGAATGTCAGAAGAATGTTGACATGGCAAACAACGGATAAATAAAAGATTCAAATGTATTAATTGTTACCGTTGGAAGGGAAGCCTATAAATAGTAGAGACTAAGCAACAAAAGAGATCCGACCAACTTGCAATCATTCTGCTGAATTATCCTAAGATTAAAAGCTCTCACTTATTGTATTTACTGATAGCAATCAGGCTACTTCGAGCTTTCTAGCACAAATATTTGCTGTTGTAATACTTGATCTGAAAGAGATCAGTTGTGCTAAATCTTTCTCAAGTCAAGTTGAATACTGAGAATTTCATTTGTAAACAAAGAGTTTCAGTTTGGCAGTGTTAAGTCCAAAACTGAAGTGGGTCTTTGCAATTGTTTGTATCGATCAAAATCTTTTAGTAAAAATCATATCATTGTGATAGAAGGGGTGACCTAGGAGTGATTGAAATCTCCGAACATCCATAAAATCTTTGTGTTCTTATTTCAGTTTATATTCTATTTTTCAGTCAGTTTATTTCCGCACACTACTTGTGATAAACATAAAAATTGTACATTAATTAAATGTTTTATAATATAACTTTATAGTTTTTGTTTTATTAAATATTTAAATATTATATGTTTTATAATAAATTGTATAAAAAAATAAGTAGTTGTGCAATTATAAGTTTTTACTATTTTTACAGGTTCGATAAAACAAGAATAACCGTGACATTTCAAATGGGATTAAGATGATTTTTGGACTTTTAGAAAGTTGATGATAATATCTACAATATTGGTGACAAGCATGAGATAAAAATCTTCTCACAATTGGGATCAAATTAAGCAACAAATAAAGTTACCAAAAAAGTGGCAATTTTACCATGCTCTAGCATTTTGACCATATCTCTCAAATTACTTGGTCAAATGGTAAAAAAAAATACCACAATTCAAACAACTCAGTCATCTACATGTTTTATTTTATATGAAAAAGAAAATTCGGATGAGAAGATTTTCAAAAGTGATGTGCATTAAGATATAATTTCTTGGAACATCAATGAAGACTTATGTGTAAAAAAATAATATTTTATTTGTAGTTGTCTCCCCAAATTTGGATATAAATAGCGGTGCATTGTAATGAATTGAGATATCCCTCATTCTATGAACAAATCTTTGAGTTCATAATATTTCTTTCTTTGTTTTTCTTTTATTCCTTCATTTAAATATAATTAGTATGTTAATTTCAAATTCAAAGTTTTAAACTTTAAATAATGAGTAGCTAACTTCCCAAGGTTGAGATGAAAAGGTGAAGCTCTTGGTATGATAATAATGTTATCAAAAAGTAATAATCTATGTTTTATATTATTTAATTATTATTTATTTTTTATGTTATATTTATTTATTTAAACATTTTTATACCCTACTTATAAGTGAGAGTTTTGATTTATTGTTACTATATGTTACACTTAATTCTTGGAATCATTTAAATGTTAGTTTGGTATTACCAACCATTTAAAGTGGATGCCTTGATTTATTATATATGAATATACAATAATATTAATTTCTTGGTACCATTTAAATGTTAGTTNATATATATAGCACAATAAATACTTGACAACATTTATAAGTTTTGGTATGTATTATATACTTATAAGATAATAATATATAACATAATATAAATATGATTATTTAATATATTGGAACCATTTTATTAAGTGAATTTCAATAATATTCATTAATGTTAACTTTATTAAAATACCAAGAGTGAATCATCTAATCTCAACTACTTAAATTAAAATTTGAACAACTAAAAATTACCAATTAAATATTCAAACAACTAAAAAAACAAAAACAAAAACAAAACAAAAGGACATTGTAGTGGACTTGTAATTACCTTAGCTTCCCCGTGGATACGAAATCCGGACTCATCGAATTATATTACTTGTGGACAACTTGTTCTTTGGAGTGCAACAATCAAAGTCGCATCAAGTTTTTGGCTCCGTTGCCGGGGAAGTATAATTTAATTTTAAGTCTATTTAATTTTGTTTATAGTTTTTTTTCTTTCATTGAATTTTATTGCTTTTGTGTGTTTTTCTTTTGCATTTGCATCAGCATTTGGTCACGTACAGTTAGTGGTCGACTCATTTGAAATAACCCTTTATTTTCACAAAACATGGCGGAAGAACCCATCCAAGAAAATGAAGATAAAATTCAATTTCAACATGATCATGATAGACGAAGAACACTTAGAAACTTGGCAACAAAATCTTAGATCGAGATCCATTCGAACTTGGGATGAATTGCAACAACAATTTTTGAAAAAGTTTTTTCCATCTCATAAAACAAATTCTTTCAAAAGGCAAATCATCACTTTCAATCAAAAACAAGGAGAAACTTTTTATCAGTGTTGTGATAGATATAAAGAATTGCATAATCTTTGTCCACATCATGGTTTTGAAATTTGGAGAATTGTTTCTCAATTTTATGAAGGCTCAACACCTAAAGATAGGCAAAATGTTGAATTTATGTGTAATGGAACATTTGAAGATAAAGATTCAACCGAAGCAATTGAGTATCTCGATTCATTAGCTGAAAATGCTCAAAATTGAGACACTATAGGTACAATCGAACCATCAAACAAGATCCAATCTCCCACATCTAGTGGAGGTATGTACACCCTCAAAGATGAACATGATCTCCAAGCTAGATTTACCTTTTTGGCAAGAAAAGTTGAGGCACTTAAATTGAAAAGGAATGGTCAATTAAAATCTGTTCAATAAATTGCGTGTCACATCTGTGATACAAGTGATCATTCGACAAAAGATTGTCCCACTTTGCCCTCTTTTAAAGAATGTCTCCATGAACAAGACAATGTTTTGAACAATTTCAAAAGGCCAAATTTTGAACCATTTTCTCAAAGTTACAATCCAGGTTGGCGAAATCATCCAAATTTTAGTTTGAGTAATAATAATGCTGCACAATTTTCACAACCACATTTCCAAAATCAACAAAATTTTCAAAATTATGCACCTTATGTTCCTCCACCTAAAAGAAACTTGAAAGATATATTGAATTCTTTCATTGCAAAGCAAGAGTCTATCAATACTCAAACTGCTCAAAACCATGACAGATTTGAAAGATACTCTTGCTAAATTGGCATCTGCATTTAATGTTAATGAAAAAGGTAAATTTCCTTCACAACCACAGCCTAATCCCAAGGATCATCATTCACAAATTGGAACTTCTGGAACTCAACCGATGAGCCAGGTAAAATCTGTTATTACCCTTCGCAGTGGTAAGGTTGTGGAAAAATCCATTCTTGAACCTTGTGAAGATGATGATAAATCAACTCCAAAGGGTAAGGAAGTGGAACCCATAACTTGCGAAGGGGAGGATCAACAGACAGTGTCACCACCATTCCCTCATGCATTGAAAAATACAAAAAAATCAAATTTGAATTCTGATATATATGATATTTTTAAACAAGTAAAAGTTAATATTCCTTTATTAGATGTAATAAAGCAGGTATCATCATATGCCAAATTTTTGAAAGACATGTGCACTGTGAAAATAAAATTGAATGTGAAAAAGAAAGCATTTTTAGCCGAACAAGTAAGTGCAATCATTCAAAATAATAATACTTTGAGATACAAAGACCTTGGTTGTCGTACTATTTCATGTATTATTGGAGAACGAAAGATTAAAAAAGCCCTTCTTGATCTTGGAGCTAATGTGAATTTACTTCCATATTCAGTTTATCAAGCACTCAATCTAGGCGAGTTAAAACCTACTTCGTTAACACTTTTACTTGCCGATAGATCTGTTAAAGTTCCAAGAGGTATGGTAGAAAACGTGTTGGTCCAAGTTGATATCTTTGTATATCCTGTCTATTTCATAGTTTTAGATACACAACCTATCGAAGCTTGTAATGCAATTCCTGTAATTTTGGGTCGTCCATTTTTAGCAACTTCTAATGCTCTTATAAATTGTAGGAATGGAATAATGAAGTTGTCATTTGATAGCATGACCTTGGAGCTTAATGTTTTTAATCTTTGTAAGCAACCACATGACAAATTAGATGAAAGTGAAGATGAAAATCTTATGGAAACTCTTGTGAAAGAAAACATTCAAGAAGGGAGTACTCGTGACCGATTAGATATTTGTTCAATTGATACTGTTAAAAAAATATTGAAATTGATCTTGATGATTTTATCAGGTATCACTCGTTACCAGGATCAGAGAAAGAATTTGAGGCAAAATATGATAACAAAGATGAACTACCTATATTGGAGTTAAAACCCTTGCCAAAAGAATTAAAGTATGCATTCATTGGAGAAGATGAAACATATCCGGTGATAATTTTTTCCAAACTAGAAAGTGATCAAGAAGGTAAATTAGTTGATATGCTTAAAAGATATAAAAATACGATTGGTTGGACACTAAAAGATCTCAAGGGCATTAATCCACTAATTTGCACTCACAAAATTCATTTAGAAGAAAATGCTAAAGCATCTCAACAACCACAAAGGATATTAAATCCACATATGAAAGATGTTGTGAAAACTGAAGTTCTCAAACTACTTGGTGTTGAAATTATCTACCTTATTTCTAATAGTAAGTGGGTAAGTCCAACACAAGTAGTTCCAAAAAAATCTAGCATCAGAGTGATGAAAATGAAAAAAGGTGAATTGTTAACAAGTCGAGTCCCATCTAGTTGACGGATGTGTATTGATTATAGAAAATTAAATGACGCCACTAGAAAAGATCATTTTCCATTACCATTTTTGGATCAAATTTTAGAAAGAGTAGTATGTCATCCCTATTACTGTTTTCTTGATGGATATTCAGGCTATTATCTAATTCCCATTGCACTCGAAGATCAAGATAAAACTACATTCACATGTCCTTTTAGAACATTTGCATTTAGAAGGATGCCATTTGGATTATGCAATGCCCCATCAACATTTCAAAGATGTATGCTAAGAATTTTTAGCGATATGGTTGAAAATTGTTTGGAGATTTTCATGGATGATTTAGCTGTTTTTGGAAATATATTTGATAATTGTCTTGAAAATTTGGAAAAAGTTTTAAAAATATGCGAGGAAAAAAGTCTTATTTTAAATTGAGAAAATTCCATTACATGATTACTTCTGGGATTGTTTTGGGACATGTTGAGTCATCTCATGAAATTGAAGTTGATAAAGCCAAAGTTGATGTCATTTCCAATTTACCCCATCCAAAATCAATTAAAGAAATTCGCTCATTTTTTGGACATGCTAGATTTTATAGCAGGTTTATAAAAGATTTTAGTTCAATCTCTAAACCCATTTGTAACCTCTTAACAAAAGACACTGCATTTGAGTGGACTCAAGAATGTCAAAATGCTTTTGATAAAATCATTCGACATTTAACATCAGATCCTATCATGCAATCTCTTGATTGGTCTTTACCATTTGAAATCATCTGCGACGCGGGTGATTATGCAGTCGGTGCAGTATTGGGTCAAAGAAGAAACGGTAAGCCTTATGTGATATATTATGCAAGTAGAACTTTAAACAATGCTCAAATGAATTACTCCACAACTAAAAAAGAACTACTTGCTGTAATATTTGCATTAGATAAATTTTGTTCTTATTTGATTGGATCAACGACTATTGTGTTTACTGATCATTCTTCTATTAGATATTTATTGACCAAACAGGATGCAAATCCACGACTGATACGATAGATTTTGTTGCTCCAAGAATTTGACATTGTGATCAAAGATAAAAAAAAAAGGAACTTAGAATGTCGTAGCCGGCCATTTATCAAGGCTAGTAATAGGATCATCTTGTGAAATGATACCAATTAACGATAATTTTCCTTATGAACATCTATATTCAGTTACTACTACACCTTAGTTTGCTAATATAGTAAATTTTCTCGTGACAGGAAAAATGCCACCGCAATGGAGTTCCCAAGATAAAAGAAAATTTTTGAATGAGGTAAAAAAACTTTTATTGAGATGATCCGTATCTTTTCAAGTATTGTCCAGATCAAATTTTTCGACGTTTAATACCCGAAAATGAGGTAAGTAGTGTCATTAAATTTTCATTCAGAAGCATGCAGATGACATTTTTCTTCAAAGAAAACGACTGCAAAAATCTTGCAGTGTGGATTTTATTGGCCCACTTTGTTTAAAGACGACCACGAAATCTGCAAGATCTGTGAAAATTGTCAAAAATTGGGTGTGATTTCAAAAAGAAACATGATGCTTTTGAATTCTATCATTGAAATTGAAATCTTTGACAGTTGGGGAATTGATTTTATAGGTCCTTTTCCACCGTCGTTTGGATACTTGTATATTTTAGTTGCAGTTGATTATGTTTCCAAATGGATAGAGACAATTTCATGTCGAACAAATGATCATAAAATCGTCATCAAAATTTTGAAAGAAAATATTTTTAGAACATTCGGAATCCCTCGAGCCATGATAAGTGATGGGGGAACATACTTTGTTAATAAACCATTTGCTTCATTAATGAAAAATATAGTATTAATCACAAAGTAACTACTCCTTATCATCCACAAACAAATGGACAAGTTGAATTAGATAATAGGGTCATTTTGGAAAAAACTGTTAACCTAAATAGAAAAGATTGGTCTCTGCGACTTAATGATGCACTTTGGGTATATCGAACAGCTTTTAAAACATCATTGAATATGTCTCCTTATAGGTTGGTTTATAGAAAACATTTTCATTTGCCTGTGGAATTGGAACATAAAGCTTATTGGGCGATCAAAACTTTTAATTCAAGCATGGATGATGTCAACAAATTACGTAAATTGCAACTTAATGAACTTGATGAACTCAGAAATGACGCGTATGAGAATTCAAGGATTTATAAAGCAAAAATCAAATCATTTCATGTTCAAACAATTTTTAGAAAATCTTTTGAGATTGGTAAAAAAATTTTGCTTTATAATTCTCGACTTCACATATTCCCAGGAAAATTATGATCAAGATGGATATGCCCATATGTTGTAAAGCATGTGTATCTTTATGGAGCTGTGGACATTGAAAAGCCTAAAAATGGTGATGTTTTTAAAGTAAATGGACAAAGGCTTAAACCATTTTTAGAAAATGAAATCTTTCAAGAAGAGTTTATTTTCCTTTCTGATCCTTGATTTTTTTTGTGTTTTATTTAATTTTGTTTGTTTTTATTTGAGGCTTCCTTAATCTTTTTATTTTTCCGGTTAAATGGTGGATAACGGTACTCCTTGAGTCTCATAGTCAGTTAAATCAGTTTCCCACAATTGCTGATACAAAAATCAAAAAAAATCATTTCTTTTCTTTTTAAAATGGATGAAATTCTCTCAAAAATTTGTAAATATTTTCTCTGTTTCTGAAAATGTTCTAAGAAAAATTTATGCAGGTAGGTGTGAAAGATTGAGATTGCTAATACAAAAAAGAATTCCAGAAGATATTCGTCTTGTAATAGAAGATAAGGTCCGATTAGGAGAAGACGTTCCACAATCATTGCTCATTCGGTATTTGCCTGGATTAGGAAAAAGCACTTATGCGAAAAAACAAAGGGCCAAAAGGTTAGGGGTTTGTCATAAGTGTGCAAGATGGACTTGTGACAAACGATGCAGATCTTTGAGATGTGTTTCCAATAACATATAAGATAAAATTGGTTTCATTAAGAATGGGCTGAGTAAGGAGTCTTTAGATAACATCTTATTGACTCTTGAGACGCATTCTAGTGGACACGTGCATATTGAACTTCTCTGTTTATGGAAACAATTTCAAGATGAGCTTCATCGTAATAGTCTTGGGAATACAACTAAAAAAGACCATGTTTGTCAATTTATAAGAAAATTTGATGCGAAGCATATTTTCGACTCATAGAAGGGGTTAAAGCCGTTTCTTGACGTAAAACCAAAGGAAAATTGTGAGCCACAATCACACTACTGCATATATGCATGTGTGTCATTATTCTTTTTACTGTTTATTCTGCTTACACCTGTGATCCATAGTTTTGTCATGATAACATATTTCTCCTATAAAATTTCTCATCTTTCTCTCTATTTTCGCAGACAATTAAGAAAGTAAAAGCATGGCTGGATCCTCTGCACAAACATTGAAAAATATTTATGTATTTTTTGGGTCGAGTCCTGGAAAAATGAAATGTTTGTAGAAGCAGCTAATAATCTTGGAAAGATATTATCTGAGAGAAAAATTCAGTTGGTATATGGGGGAGGTAATATTGGGTTAATGGGATCTGTTTCAACATCTGTTCATCTTGGAGGTAGTCAGGTTTTGGGTATTATTCCTACAGCTTTAGCTGAAGAAAATATTATAGGTGTTACGATTGGGGAGGAATTAAAAGTTTCTTCTATGTATGAAAGAATCACCAAAATGTTTGAAAATTCTGATCTTTTATCGCACTACCAGGTGGTTTTGTACATTAGAAGAAATTTTTCACACTGTTTCTTGGGCACAACTTAATATCCAAGATAAACCTGTAGGCTTGTTGAATATCAATAATATTATGACAGTTTGTTCATATTTTTTGATAAAGCTGTGGAACAGAATTTCATTTCAGAAAATTCACGAAGGATGCTCATCTCTGCTTCGACTGCTGATCAATTAATTGATGATTTGGAAGCTTTTGTTTATAAGCCTGATCCGATGATAATAAAGATCAATTGGTCGCAATCAAGCAGTAAGAAAAGAAATTTGATCATTGATTCAAAAGTCGTGGATTGGTTTGCGTTTGTTCAATTTGCTATCTTCAATAAAATTTCAAGTGATATCTTTTTCATTATGTACTCTTTATTAATAGTTATTTTGACATTAGGGACAATGTCATATTCTGATTATGTGGAGAATAAACTTTTAAAAAAAAATATTTTGTTAAAAAATATTTAAAATATATTATTTTAAAATAAAACTATGTTTATTGTTTGTATCTTAGTAATTTTTGCAAAAATATCATATATTACATGTTTGAAAGGTTTAAATTTGAAAATGTATTAATAAATTTAAGGATGTTTAAATTCTTATTTGAAAAAACAAAGTCAATTTTAATAGTCTGATCACTATAAAAATATGATTTATGAAATCTTTGTGAGTGATTAACCATTGTGATAAGATCAGGTATTAAAGTATATGGCCCAATATATACCTTATATGAGTACCTAAATTTTAAACTCACACATATTTTGTGAGTGAGTGGAGAGTATTGAGAAAGCATCTTTCGAGCCTTTATTGAAATGAGAGAGACTATCTATTATTTAGATCTTGAGTTCTTATTTTTTAAAAAAATATATATGATATTTCTTGGAAAAAAAGAGAAAAAAAAAAGAAAGATGTTGAAGATCAATGTAATTTTAAAGTTATATGCTACGACCCATTTATCTCTCTTTAAAAAAAAGAAGAAAAAAAAAAGGAAAAAAAAGAAAAAAAATAGAAAGAGAGAAATATATTATACAAATTAAATAAACATGTGGTCAAGAAGCATAAACTTAGTCTGATTCCGTGATGTTATGAAAGGAAAAAAAAGATCAGAAAAAAAAATAATAAGAAAAACTAGATTTTGAATCAATGGATTTCCTATTTTTGATTAATTTGGCTCGTTTGTCTGTCTGCATTCTTTAAACCATTTTCCTGAGCATGTATCTGTATTCCAACTTCCTGAGAAAAATCGTTCCATGAATTGAAACAATTATTAACCTGTGAGGATATGGAGTTGAGACTCTTACTAGGAATTTCTGAAGGCCATGTACACTTAATTACCTGAAAATAAGCTTTGAATTGATCAGCTCTGATTATTTCATAAATTATAATTATGATGATCTTGATATAACTTTGACAATTTTCAAATTTAATTTAAACACTTGGATAGTTCCGATTACATTTCTATTTAAATTAATCAATATGTTTTGTATTGCTATTAACACTTAAATTGCTAGGGACTAGTAATAAGGTGGTTGGGGTGTGATAAACATAAAAATTGTACATTAATTAAATGTTTTATAATATAAATTTATAATTTATGTTTTATTAAATGTTAAAATATTTTATGTTTTATTAAATGTTTAAATATTATATGTTTTATAATAAATTGTATAAAAAAATAAGTTGTTGTGGAATTATAAATTTTTACTTTTTTTACAGGTTTGATAAAACAAGAATAACTGTGACATTGCAAATGAGATTAAGATGATTCTTAGACCTGTAAAAAGTTGATGATAATATCTACAATATTGGTGACAAGCATGAGATAAAAATCTTCTCACAATTGAGATCAAATTAAGCAACAAATAAAGTTACCAAAAGAGTGGCAGTTTTACCATGCTCTAGCATTTTCAACATATCTGTCAAATTACTTGCTCAAATGGTAAAAAAAAATTACCACAATTCAAAAAACTCAGTTATCTACATGTTTTGTTTTATGTGGAAAAGAAAATTCGGATGGGAAGATTTTCAAAAGTGATGTGTAGTAAGATATAATTTGTTGGAATACCAATGAAGACTTATGTGTAAAAAAATAATATTTTATTTGTGGTTGTCTCCTCAAATTTGGCTATAAATAGGGGTGCATTGTAATGAATTGGGATATCCCTCATTCTATGAACAAATCTTTGAGTTCATAACATTTCTCTCTTTGTTTTTCCTTTATTTCTTCATTTAAATATAATTAGCATGTTAATTTCATATTCAAAGTTTTATACTTTGAATAATGAGTAGCTAACTTCCCAAAGTTGAGATGAAAAGGTGAAGCTCTTGGTATGATAATAAGGTTATTAAAAGGTAATAATCTATGTTTTATATTATTTAATCATTATTTATTGTTTATGTTATATTTATTTCTTTAAACATTTTTATACCCTACTTATAAGTGGGAGGTTTGATTTATTTTTGCTATATGTTACACTAAATTCTTGGAACCATTTAAATTTTAGTTTGGTATTACCAACCATTAAAGTGAATGTCTTGATTTATTATATATGAATATACTATAATATTAATTTCTTAGTACCATTTAAATGTTTGTTTGGTTTTACCAACAATTTAAAGTGAGAACCTTGATTTAGTGTTTACAAATATATATAGC
The DNA here is from genome assembly GCF_012295235.1 of Primulina huaijiensis. Classification (NCBI taxonomy): domain Eukaryota; kingdom Viridiplantae; phylum Streptophyta; class Magnoliopsida; order Lamiales; family Gesneriaceae; genus Primulina; species Primulina huaijiensis. Next base: position 10,827,401 of record NC_133317.1, on the reverse strand, counting down.
ACAATAAATACTTGACAACATTTATAAGTTTTGGTATATATTATATACTTATAAGATAATAATATATAACATAATATAAATATGATTATTTAATATATTGGAACTGTTTTATTAAGTGGATTTCAATAATATTTATTAATGTTAACTTTATTAAAATACCAAGAGTGAATCCTCTAATCTCAACTACTTAAATTAAAATTTGAACAATTAAAAATTACCAATTAAAGATTCAAACAACTAAATGAAAAAAAAAACAAAAAACAAAACATAAGGACATTGTAGTGTACTTGTAATTACCTTAGCTTCTGTGTGGATACGATACTTGGACTCATCAAATTATATTACTTGTGGACAACCTGTTCTTGGGAGTGCAACAATCAAAGTCCATCAACTTGTTAACTGACTGATATCGACTGACAAGATTCCCGAGTTTCAGTTTATCATTAAACTGACTCAATATTACAAAAAGCTGTGAAAATCGTTCAGTGTTTATTCAACCCCCCTTCTAAACACTCTTTTAGCTTATAGTCGATCCTATCAAGTGGTATCAGAGCGATTGAATCTTGTCCTTGAATATCTTTTACACTAAACTGATTACCATGTCTTAATTCAACAAAATTTCTATGTTTTCCAGAGAAGACTTCGATGATTGGAAAACCAGAATACAGGCTCATTTAGCTGCACAAGACGACGACATGTGGTATGTTATCACTGACGGACCCATGAAAATTTTAAGAGCTAATACAGTAGTCGCCCTAACTGAAGGGGCACCACAACGTATTGAAAAGCCCAGAGAAGAATGGACAACTAAAGACAAGAGGAAGGCCAACCTGAACAATGTGGCTAAGGGCATCCTATATAAAACGCTGGATAAAGTCACTTTCAGCAAAATCAAAATGTGCAAAACTGCTAAAGAGATATGGGAGAAACTGATCCAGCTATGCGAAGGCAATGAGCAAACCAAGGAGAATCACTATCAGTTGTTGTTCAAAAATTTGATAATATCAAGATGAAAGTTGGTGAATCTATGCATGAATATGATGAAAGGATCAGTGGCATTGTAAACGAGCTGAATGCACTTGGAAAGGTGTATTCAAACAAAGAAATTGCACTAAAAGTGGTCAGAAGTCTTCCCAAAGAATGGGATGTCAAGACCATGTCAATGCAAGAATCAAAGGACCTTAATAAGGCCAATTTCATGATTTCTTTGCTGATCTAAAGGCCTACGAGTTTGAACTACAAACCAGAGAAGGAGAACCTTCTATACCAGCTGTCACAACTGGCTTAACTGCTATCAAACTGGAACCAACTGGTTTAGTTGACAAATCTGCTGATCAGCTGAGTAATGACGCAATTTCATTGTTTGTCAAAAAGTTTTGATGATTCATTAGAAAAAGTCAGGGAAATTTCCAAAGACAATACCAGAAGAATCACTCTAAAAAAGAACCTAATGCTTGCTACAATTGTGGCAAAACTGGTCATTTCATTGCTGACTGTCTCAAGCCAAAGAAGGATAGTTGAGGTTCAATTGAAAAAGGAAAGAAACCTCATGAACACAATAGAAGATCAAGAGATGACAAGAAAACTTACAGAAAGAAGCATGAGGTGCTTCTAGCTAAGTAAAGCAAGTCAAAATGGGCAAAATCTGATAGTGATTCAGAACCTGAAAGCTTGAGCAGCTCCAGTGACGTTGATGAAGAAGTCAAGTGTCTGATGGCAGATAACATAGAACTGGAGTCAACTAGTCACCAGGTATTTGACTTTAGCTCAACTGATTTCATACGAGAAGAACTCATTTTCACACTTCAAGACATGGTTAATGAGTATCACAAGCTTGCCTTATCTTTTGATAAGGCCAGAGCAAAGCAAACTGATCCCAAAAACAATAAAACTTAAACTAATGAATCAGTTGATTTGTTGAGTCTTAAACGTGAGATTTCTGAGCTCAATGCTGAAAGAAGCAAGAATCAGTTAATGATTCAAAAGTTGGCACTTGAGAACTCAAAGCAAACTGAGATGATTAAAGCACGGAATAAATCATCAGCCACGTTAACTAAAATGCAAAGTAAGCAAAAATTTGATTATAAAACTGGCTTAGGGTTCAGCAATCAAGATGAAACGTCCACCAGTGATACTCATTCAAAGCTGAACTTAAGCAAAGGAAAATATATTTACTTTGTAAAATTAGCAATGGTACAAGAACAATTTGAGTCAAGTAAACCAGAGGTTCAGACTACTGTAAATGAGAACAAGGCCAGGAGGTATGGTATTGGTTATAGCCACAAAACTCCAAATGTTTCATGTAGTTTGTCATTTAAAAGGTACAACAACAATTTTTCAAATGGCTATTACTATAACTACAACTCCAAGCCAGTTCAGAAAAGATATAGGCTGAACAACCAGTTGAAAAAGACTAAAGCTCATATTGTCTCATCTACACACTACACACGAAGCACACACAAGCCAAGAAATACCATTTAGAACACAACAACTGGAAAGTCAGTTAGATTGATCCAAGTCTGAGTTCCTAAAGGACTAATCAGTTCAGGACCCAAATAGATGTGGGTACAAAAATTATATATTGTATGTGATTGCAGGTGATATATACACCCAAAGAATCAATTTGGTATCTGGACAGTGGATGATCACAACATATGACAGGGGATGCAAAACTGCTATCACAATTGATCAAATATAATGGTACAAACATCAGTTTCGGAGACAACTCCAAAGGAAAAACTGTGGGTAAGGGTAATCTTATCCATGGTAACTTTACTATACAAGATGTTTTACTAGTTGAGAATTTGAAGTATAACTTGATTGACATCAGTCAGTTAAGCGACAACAACTTCTCAATTCAGTTCGACAGACACACTTGTTCATTTAAAAACTCAACTGATGAGGTCATACTAACTGGCAATCGTTGTGGAAACACTTACAAAGTCAGTTGGACTGAACAACCTTATGCAACAGTATGTCTTAAAGCTTTCAATTCTTCAAAAAACTGGTTATGACATAAGAGGTTGAAACATCTAAACTTTAAGTCTATTTCCTATCTGAGTAACCATGATCTTGTAACTGGTTTGCCCAAAATAGAATTTTCAAAATATAAAATTTGTTCAGCATGTCAGTTTGGTAAGCAAGTAAGAGCTTCATTTAAAAACAAAGATTGCAAATCTTCTTCTCGATGCTTAGAACTGTTACATATGGATTTATTTGGTCCTATACCAGTAATGAGTTTAGGGGGAATGAAATACACTTTGGTGGTCGTGGATGATTTTTCAAGATTTACTTGGGTTATTTTTCTCAAATCCAAAGGCCAAACTGCTGCATAACTGATTAAGCTTTTCAAAAGACTTTTAAATGAAAAATCAGTTGGTAATTATTGAATAAGGTCTGATCGAGGGACTGAATTCATCAATCAAAATCTTTCACAATTTTTAGAAAATACAGGAATCAAGCATGAGCTCTCAGCAACAAGAACGCCTCAGCAAAATGGTGTAGCTGAGAGAAGGAATCGAACCTTAAGGAAGCTTCTAGAACAATGCTTGCTGATTCTTGTATTTCTCAAAATTTTTGGGCAGAAGCAGTAAACATTGTATGTTACACTCAGAACAGATCAATGATTAATAAGAATCATTTGAAAACACCATATGAGATCTGGCATGGACGCAAAAGTGTGGTTTTATACTTCAAGATATTCGGCTGCAGATGTTTTATTCTTGATAATGGCAAAAATCATTTAAAAACCTTTGATGCTAAATCTGCAGCGAGAATATTTTTTGGTTATTCTTGAGTTAGTAAAGCTTATAGAGTTTTTAAAAAAACACTTTGAATGTTGAAGAGTCTATTCATATTATTTTTGATGAATCTGTCCTAACTGATAAGCCAACTGATCCAGTTGAGCTAGTTGATCACCTTACAGATATTAGTTTGGAGGATGATAATGAAGAAGAGAATCACATTAATCAAAATTTCCTTTAAACACCAGAACCAGAAGTGCTGGATCAATCAGTTGAATAGGAAATTGTTACTGATAATCAGTTGGTGGAGCAAAATGAAAATATTCAGTTACCAACTGATACAGCACCAACTGAAACTGAAGAAAACATCCAGTTGTCAACTGAAGCAGTTGACGAAATGGACACAACAGTTGATGAATACAGATGGAAGAAATCACATTCACCAGAATTGGTGATAGGTAATCCATCTGATCCGGTAAGAACTCGAAATCAAATGCTTAATTTATTTATTCATTCAGCTTTTGTCTCACAACTGGAACCAAAGAAACTGATAAAGCTCTTGCTGATCCTAACTGGATAAATTTTATGCAAGAAGAGTTAAATCAGTTTACCCATAATAATGTCTGGAACTTAGTTCCAAGACCAATGTTTAAAACTATTATAGGTACAAAATGGGTATTCAGAAATAAACTAAACGAAGATGGTTCAGTTGTGCGCAACAAAGTAAGAGTTGTAACACAAGGATATAGGCAAGAAGAAGGAACTGACTACGATGAAACTTATGCACCAGTTGCAAGACTGGAAGCAATCAGAATGTTCCTTGCCTATACATCATTCAAGAAATTTAAAGTCTACCAGATGGACGTGAAGAGTGCATTTCTGAATGGTCAGTTGTAGGAAGAAGTTTATTTTGAACAACCACTAGGTTTTATCAATCATTCTTTTCCTGATCATGTGTATTATTTGAACAAAGCCTTATATGGTCTTAAACAAGCTCCAAGAGTTTGGTATGAAACTCTTTCAAAATTCCTAGTTGATCATGATTTTACTGTTGGATCAGTTGACAAGACTATGTTCAAAATTTCTAAGAATGATAACATTTTACTTGTTCAAATTTATGTTGATGAAATTATTTTTGGGTCAAATAACCCCAAATTATGCGAGAAATTTGCTAAGTTAATGCAGGAAAATTTGAGATGAGTATGATGGGTGAACTGACATTTTTCCTCGGTCTGCAAGTAAAGCAGCTGGAAACTGGTATTTTATCAGTCAGACCAAATATACGAAGGAACTGCTGAAGAAATTTGGCATGGAAACATGTTCAGCTACAAGTACTCCCATGAGTTCATCGATTAAACTAGACAAAGATGAAGGGGGGATATCAATTGAGACGACAATTTATAGAGGTTTAATAGGTTCATTATTGTACCTAATTGCAAGTCGTCCTGATATAATATTTGTTGTTTGTGCTAGATTTCAGGCAGATCCTAAGCAATCGCATTTTACTGCTGCCAAACACATTTTAAAATATCTTAAAGAGACACAAAATGTGGGATTATGATATGTTAAATATTCTTCTTTCAATTTATTTGGATATTCAGATGCAGATTATGCAGGATGTAAGCTAGATCGAAAAAGTACCAGTGGATCTTGTCAGTTTCTAGGGGAGAGACTGATCTCATGGTTCAGCAAGAAGCAAACATCCATAGCTACTTCCACAACTGAAGTAGAATATTCATCTTGCTGCTGGAATCTGTTGTGCCCAACTGCTCTGGATTCAGCAACAACTGAAAGATTATGAAATCGATGCAAAATGATCTTCCATATTTTGTGATATACTAGCACAATTGCGATCACATACAATTCAGTTCTTCACTTAAGCACCAATCACATTGATGTCAGACATCACTTCATCAGGGATCATGCTCTAAAGAAAGCAAACAGACTGGAATATGTGCCAACTGAACTACAAGCTGCTGACATTTTCACCAAACCATTACCAGAGACTAAGTTTTCTCACTTTCGCAATATACTTGGTTTAATTGACTTATCTTAATTATATTAGTTTCTTGTTGATATGTCAGTTTTTGTTCACTTCTACTCAGTTATTCATATATCAGTTTTATTGTTGTTATATCTGTTGATGTTCACTTTTAGCAGTTAGTCTTTTATAGGTTATTATCCATTCAGTTAGTGAACTATTTGTCAATTGATGTCAGTTAATCTTGCAGATAAGTAAAGAGACAACAATGATTTGTAACATCATTTATATTAAATAAAATCGAACCCAAGTTACACGATTCATTTCCCTCGCAACGACATCTTGCCAGAGGGATATCCAATTAAAAATATCATGACAATTCAGTCTTCTAAAGGCATCTGAAGAGAAGATCTTCTCGAGCATATTTCACTCCTTCCTCAACATCACATGCAACAGAATATGATCAATGGCAAGCTCTGAAACATGGATGACTTCAAAACGCCGCTTGTATTTCCTTGCAATAGCCCTTTGTCTGGCAGTAGGAATCATTCCGTTAAGATAAATGATCTGGAGTTGTTGCACCTTTATCAAAGAGGACATGACTTTCAACCAGACATATTCCTCTATGGTTTTCTTCAAACTCTCCAATCGACGGAGTGTTGATGAAGAAACAGGGAAGTTGGAACTGCTTGAACTAGGATGATTTGTTGTCACCTAATGTCTTTATTCTTATTTATAGTCAGGTTGATGTTGGAAAAATAGAAGAAGATGAAGAGACTCTCATCAACTGAAAGCTTTTGACTTATCCAGACTGAGTTTTTATGACCCTTTCTTTTATTTATATACATTTATTGAGGGAGAATATCGAATTTAAATGGTTAACTGAGAAGACAATAGTCAGTTAGTCTTCAACTGAACTGAATCAGCTTTCAACTAATTACTCAGTTGCTAACCCAACTGATCTTCTCCAATAATTTAACTAATTAATCGCTAAATATTCCATAATAAGTGATGTGACTGTTTGTGTGCACATTAATTGATGTCTTTCACTGAATAGCATTTTAAAACGTGGACCCACGTGTTCCACACACGTTTTTATCACACAACCATATGTTTGTATTCAAATTTTCATGGACTGACACGTGTCCATAATTTGAACCGTAACACGAATATGTACTACACCCCGCTCAATATCAGTTTTCTTTACGCTTATTTCGATTTAAAGAGCAAATCCAAACTCAAACTACTTTCTCGCAAAATCTCAATCTAATCAGCAATGGCAAACCAAATTCTGGCTCATATCTTGAACGCAATGTCAATCGGTTTTGCATCGATATTGTCATTTCCTGATGAAAAAGTGAAGAACATCTTCAAGAAGCTAGAATCGGCTGGACTCATGACATTCTTGGGAATATCTTCCCAAGAGATTTATTCTAAAGAGATTCAAGACATATATTTTAATGGTTTTATCTCTGCCGATGGCAATATCGCATCCACTGTCAACAACCAGTTGCTGATCATTGATAAGGAATCTTTCAGAAATCTATTTCAGCTGCCTACTGATGGGCAATCTAACATCTCTGAAGTTAGAGCTTCTGACATAGAGGAGATGCAGACTCTTCTATCAGCTGATGGACGGAAAATCAAGGTTTCCGATCCGAAGAAAGAACTGAAGCTAGAAGTGCAGTTGCTGGCTGATATAGTGGCCAAAGGACTATTGGCCAAAGCAGGGTCATTTGCTGCTCTTACGCTGGAAAAATTTCAGGCTATGACTGCTATAATGGCTGAGAAAAGACTGAACTATAGAAGCATCATCATCAATATAATGAAAAATATGTTTCAGTCTTCCAAGCAATCCAAGTGATTTGCTGTTCAGCTCAGCTATCTGCTGAAATCAAAGGGGATGGTGGGTGATGATTCTAAGAGATCATCCAAGTTCAAGGTCTTTAATGCCAAGAATGTCTTGCCACCAAAAACCAAACTGGACATCTCCCCTATCAAATTCTTGAAAGTGAAGAAAGAAATCGGGATGAAAGAGGCTCAGAAAGCCAAGAAAATACCTCAGAAGAAGACAATCAAGCGTAAACTGATTGTCGGTGAGACTGAATCTGATAAGACTCCTTCTCCAAAGATACCCAAGCAGCCGAGGACACCAAAAATCATACCAGCAGCTGAACTAGTCACTGTTCCAACTGAGAGGCTGATGCAACCTGTAGCTGAACAGCAGATCAAGGCCATACCATTAAGGACTCTGGCAACAAAAACTGTAACTGAGGTTCAGTTACCTCCTTCAGCTGCTCAGCAAGAAAAGAAGTCTATCACCAAATCTGGTGATAAAAAGAAATCTGCTGGAGTTCAAGCTCCACTAATCTCTATCACTAGCCCATTTTCTCTACCTTTTGCCAGACCCAAGGGGGTAGTGATCAGAGAAAATATTGATGCAACTTCTTCAAGGCTGAACATCCCTCATGCTCTGACCGATACCAAGGGAAAGGGTAAGTTGACAAAAGAGCCCCGACCCATTAATGTGATTCAAACTCACATTGATCTTATCTGGACCGAGATCAATGAATTTTCTAAAAATAAGCTGAAAGCATATGACGAAAGGGTCCGATTTAGAACTGATGTGTTTGCCAAGCAATTAGAGAAGTAGTCAGTTCTGAAAAAATTTATTAAATTGGAGACTATTGTTCTGAAGTTGGTCAAAGCTTCTTCGATTCGTCAAGCCTTGCAAAGGAAGAAATATTTCTTTGATCAAATCCGTGCCAAGAAGCTAAATCAGATGATTGTCCAGCTAAGGCAAAACTATGATCCTACCAATCCAACTGCCTTTAATGACAAAGCAGTTCATGATCAGCTGGACTCGGATCTCATTTCACTATAGATGGCGATTAAACAATGGGAACTGGACCAAGAACTGACCATTCCAGCAAGTTTTCATGATCGCTCATCAGAAGAAGAAGCTGAACTTTCAGTCCAACCTCAAAAGCCATCTCAGGAACCAGTTGCTGAATCTTCTGAACAAGTAACTGTTCCTTCGACCAAGGATGCAAAACCAACTACTTCTGTAGAGCCCAAAATCAGTACACGTATAACCCATGCATTTATTTAATTGTTAAATCATTTATTTAATTTTAAAATGATTTTAGTAATGCATGAGTTATGAAATGACATTATTTTAAAGTATTCATGTCTATGTGATGCACGTTAAAATATTTCACGAGTTTCATTTTTCCGGCGATTATTCGATGCGAGATCGAGGAAAGAGGCCGGTGACGATTTCGGTAATTTTTAAATGTGGTATTTTATTTTAAGTCAACGATGGGATATTTTAAATGAGTTACTAAGTTTTAGTGTTTTAAAAGCCTAATTTATTTATTAAGTGATTTTAAAATTTTAAAAACCTTTAAGATTTAGTGCTTGTACTCTTTATTTTAATTAGAGGATTTTTATTTAAAGATTAGTAGGGGTTAGCATTTTAATTAATTGTTAATAGAGTTAGTATTTTTAGTAGCAAGGTAATTGGCTAATTAAGCCAATCTTTATTCCCCTAATTTCACAAAACTCACACACACACTCAAGTACAAACACAAACACAATTTTCTCACACTCTATTTTCAGATTTTTAATATTTTTGAGAGAGAAAACTAGGGTTCTTGGTGTCTAGTGCAGCTTCCCCATTCCCTCAGCAATTCCAACAAATTTTCGTGTGCTTTAGTGCAAGAAAATCGAGCCACCATCGTCCCGGATCAAGCCTCGCACTCGTTCCGCTTCGGTATCGACGGTCCGGTAAAATTTTCATATCAAAGGCATGTATATTCTGTTTTTCCTGCCTCGATCTGTCCTATTATTAATTTTAATGTGTTTTGTTTAAAAACCATGTGTATGTTATGTAGAAGTTTGAGCAATTATTTTTGGATCACTTTTGAAACCATTTTTGGGATCTCAAATCATGTTTTCGCTGTTCTATTAAATACTGCGGTTTTTCAGTCGCCTTTCTGGAAAAGATTTAAACATACGAAGTGTAGAACTTTTTGATACCTTCCATTTGATATAAAATTCAAAATATTTGGACAAAAATTGAGTGAGTTATGACCGTTTTTGTGGAACTGCTCAAACTGCGTTTTCTGAAAATATATGCGAATGATGTGTTCTTGAAATTTTATTGTTGCAGGCTTCGTTGGGGATCGACGGGTGATCGCTGCTGCCTATAGGTATATTGTTAATGATGTTGGGATGGTTATTGACGTTTCGTTTCGTGTCGTTAGTGTAGTGCCCAAATTCAGTACACGTATAAACCATGCATTTATTTAATTATTAAAGCATTTATTTATTTTTTTTAAAATGAGTCTTACTGGTGCATGATTTATTTAAATGCATTATTTTAAATTACTTATGTTATATGATGCACGTTAAAATGTTTGTCCGGTTTCATGTTCCAGGCGATTATTCGATGCGGGATCGATGAAAAGACCGGTGACGATTTTTGGCAAAATTTTATTGCGGTATTTTATTTTAAGTGGTGTTTGGGGCATTTTAAATAATTTACTTAGTTTAAACATTTTTAAATCCTAAATTATTTATTTAGTGATTTTATGATTTTAAAAATTTTATAGTTTAGTCATTGTCAATGTGATTTTTAATTAGGAGATTTGTAAAAGTTAGTGTGGATTAACTTTTATTTAACATTTTTAAATTATTAATTTAATCATTTAATTCCCCTAATTAACCACTAAACTCACACACTCACACTTTTACACACACCTAACACACGCACACACACTTACACCCCAACACACATATACACATTCATTTTCATTCTTCAGTTTTTATTTTGAGAGCAAAAATTTTAGGGTTCTAAGAACCTTCAGCAGCCTCCCCTCTCCTTTTATTTCTCCAGCAATTTTTCGTGAGTTTAGTTGCAAGAAAATCGTTGCACGATCGTCCCGGATCAACTCTCGCTCCGTTTCCGCTTCGGTATCGTCGTTTCGGTAAAGTTTATCATCACAAGGCACGTATATTCTTTTGTTTATGCATCGATCTTGTCATATTATGCGTTGTGTTGTTATTTATGCGTAAAAATACATGTGTGATGTGCGGAAGTTTGAGCAATGATGTTTGGATCAAGTTTGAAAGGGTTTTTGGATCACAAATCACGTTTTTGCTGTCATTTTAAAAACTGCGATTTTTCGGTCAAGTTTCTGGAAAAACTTTCAACATATAAAACGTATTACTCTTTGATACCTTCGATTTGATATAAAATTCGTAATTTTTGGAAGAGAAACGAGTGAGTTATGGTTGTTTTTGTGTGACTGCTCAAACCTGCGATCTTATGAAAATGATGTTCATCATGTTTTGAAGTTTTTGAGTTGCAGGCTTCGTTGGGAACCGCCGGGCTTGTGCTACTGCATTTAGATATGTTATGGGATGAGTTTAGATGTTATTTGGTGGTTCGTTTGGGTCGTGATTGGCTTGAGATATAATAGAAGTCGTAGGAAGCGAAACGATGTCGGATTACGGGTTATTGTTGTATTGAAGTTGCTTGTCAATGCTTGGAGATGTTTGGGGTGTTTTTACGGGTTTGAATCAATGTAATAGCATCCTAGGATGAGTCTCGAGGTGTTGGTTCATGGTCTTTAGGCTTGGATTGAGAGAATGAATGAATGAATAAGATAGCGAATTTTCGTGAATGTCTAAGTCCAGAGGCTACCCGGACCCCGACACGGAGTCCGTGCCATTTTTCCTTCAAAAATACGAATTTCCAGAGCCTACCCGGACCCTTACCCGGACCCCCTCTCTTTAAAAAAAAAAAATTTAAAATTTTAAAATATGAATATAAAGTATAGGAAGTGTTTTGTGGTTATGAATATAAAATATAGGATTTGTTTTAGGGTTCTATTTCATGGTTTAGTATGATGATTAAACGAGGTCAAGTCCCGAGTGATTTAGAATGTCATAAGCTATTTATTTACTTCGGTGGTGAGCACAAGTACCTACGTCTAAGCTATGAAACATAAGTGTTTGAACTCATGTTAGTATGCAGCAGTGGCCCCAACCGAAGTCCAACGAATCCCACAACGCCAAGTAAGTATGTTTGACGTGCAAGAAAATATTTTAAGTTTTTGAGGTATGCTAAATGTCTTGTGACCAAATTATGTTTAGGATTGGAAAGCGTTAAACTATGAACGGGGACCAATCCGCCCGTTAAATTATGAACGGGTTTAGATCAAAATTGGAAATCGTTAAATTATGAACGTGGACCAATCAGCCCGTTAAATTATGAACGGGGATCTCATGTATGTGGCAGTGGATACGTCCCTGTCATCCCAGTACTGTGATTTAGTAAGATCAGGTGATTATGTTTTGGGTCACTTGCTTTGAAACATGCCTCTACGAAAAATGATGAGATTATGTATGTTCAAGTACGTTCTAATATGCAGCATGTTTAAGAAAAGTTTTCACGTTATGGCACATCTATGTTGTGTAAGCATGTTCCAGTTCATTTCAAGTTCAAGTATGTATGTCCTATTTTGAAGTTGCATGTGGTTTTATTACGTATTATTTGTTACTACCATTTTATGCGTGTTGAGTCTTTAGACTCACTAGACTTGATCGATGCAGGCGAGGATGTTTATGAGGAGGCTGGAGGTGGGGACCAAGGAGCAGGCTTTGACTGAGCGGGAGGCTAAACCCGAGGACCGCCATGTTTTAAGTTTTATGAAAACATTTATTTCTTATGTAAAACTTTAAATTTCAAATCTTTTGTTGCGACAACTTGAGAGACGTACAGTTTTACTTCTTTTATCGAATTTTGTATGTTCACTTTTTATTTAAGAAAATTTTAAATTTTTCCGCAAATTTTAAGTAGTAAAAGTACGGTACGTTACAATTGGTATCAGATCGGTGTTTTCGTAAAGGGTTACGCCTACTGCCAGTCGCAAGAAGCTCACGAAGTCACACCTCAAGTCTGTAAGTTTTAAAGTTTTGCATTATGTATGTAGTAAGCATTGAATCATGATTTCAGCATGTCCATGTTTTAAGTTTAGATTTCGTGCATCTTATGATATTGCTATTATATTCATGCATATTGGGTTTACGTGGTGAGTAAATCGTTGGAACAGTATGCCTCCCAAACGTGTGATTAACCGGGAAGTTAGGGACGAGAACAGAGAGCATCGAGATGAGGAGAGGGTCACCCCACCTCGTCCACCTCCAGATATGCAGTCGCAGATGCTTGCAGGTATGACGCAGTTTTTCGCGCAGTTTGCGGGGAACCAGACTGCGGTTAATGTAGAGGCGAGGCCTTGACCAGAGGCTGTGTACGAAAGGTTTAAGAGGATGGATCCTAAGGAGTTCTTGGGGACTACTGACCCGATGATAGCTGAGGGATGGATTAAGTCCATCGAAGTAATCTTTGATTTCATGGAGCTGACAGATGCAGACCGAATCAGGTGTGCCATATTCCTTCTAGCAGGGGATGCCAGCCGGTGGTGGGAGTGTGCATCAGTGTCAGTGAATTTGCGAACACTGACTTGGGATGGTTTTACGGAGGTTTTATACTCCAAGTACTTCACTGAGGAAGTACGCTCCCGATTGACTAGGGAGTTCATGGCGCTACGACAGAGAGACAGCAGCGTAGCAGAATTTGTGAGAAAGTTTGAGAGGGGGTGTTACTTTGTACCCCTGATAGCCAATGATGCTCGGGAGAAGTTGAGGCATTTTACGGATGGATTGCGGCCGGTCTTACGCCGTGACGTTCGAGTTGCTGGTCTTGCTACTTACTCAGTTGCCGTATCGAGAGCTTTGGCGGCAGAGCAAGATCAGCGAGACATTGAGGCTGACAGGCATGGCAAGAGGCCCTATCAGGCACCGCCGCAGCACCAGCATCAGCAGCATCAGCGACCCCAGCATAAGAGGCCTTACCAGGGGCCGCCAGGGAAGAAACCTTATCAGGAACCGCCTAAGGGCAAGGGTCCGATTAAGCAGCAGGGGGCGCCTCAGAAGCCCGTTGTTTTCCCAGTGTGTCCTAAGTGCAACCGCCAGCACCCGGGGCAATGTTTATATGGATCGGGCAAGTGTTTCAAATGTGGAGCCAGTGACCACATGCTGAAGGAGTGCCCACAGTGGAAGTAGCCAACTCAAGGAAGAGTGTTCGTCATGCATGCACAAGAAGCAAACCCAGACACGACTTTGCTGACCGGTAAACTTTTCTACCTAAGCTCAGTATTATTTTTGCCTTGCATGTTTTGAATTTTAATTGGGATTGTTAAGGTGCCAGTAATATTTTTCGAGTGATTTGGGATAGTAATTTTCTACTATGCTTGAGGTTAATGTTAGAATTTTTGGGGATATAAGTTTTTGTTGTGCTAACAACCCTCAGGAAATATTTTCATTAAGAGAACAGCCACTCAGGCCCTGATAGACTCAGGAGCCACCCATTCTTTCATATCAGAGACTTTCGCCAGTCACTTGGATATCAAGATGATTGGTCTCGACGTGAATTACTCAGTGACAGTCTCATCAGGGGAAGAATTATCAGCTACTAGTGTGGTCAGGGACATTGATCTGGAATTGCAAGGCCACCTAGTGTATGCCGACTTGAAAGTCTTGCCAATGCCAGAATTCGATATTATCTTGGGTATGGACTTGTTGACAAAGAACAGAGTCTTGATCGACTTTCAGAAGAGATCAGTATTGGTTAGACCATTGTGCATGGAGCAGTTTCTGTTTGAACCAGCCAGATGGAGAAGTTTCCCTCGTATGATCTCCTGCATGCAGGCTAGGAGACTTATTTCTAAAGGATGTCAGGCTTTCTTGGCCAGCATCGTATCCACACCTGACATGACCACTCAGTCGTTATCAGACGTGCCAGTAGTCAGAGACTTCCCAGACGTCTTTCCCGATGTCGTCACAGGTCTTCCACCAGAGAGAGAGGTGGAGTTTGCTATCGATCTTATGCCAGGCACAATGTCAATCTCTAAGGCACCGTACCGACTAGCTCCAGCTAAAATGCTAGAACTTAAACAGCAGATACAGGAGCTTCTTGACAAGGGATTTATTCGCCCTAGTTTCTCTCCATGGGGCGCACCAGTGCTGTTCGTAAAGAAGAAGGATGGGAGCATGAGGCTGTGTATCGATTACCGAGAGCTGAACAAGGTAACGATCAAGAACAAATACCCACTTCCAAAGATCGAGGACTTGTTCGATCAGTTGCAGGGAGCTTCAGTGTTCTCTAAGATAGATCTTCAATCGAGGTATCATCAGCTGAAGGTAAAAGATGCAGATGTTTACAAAACAGCCTTCAGGACCAGGTATGGGCATTACGAGTTCTTAGTGATGCCGTTTGGATTGACGAATGCTCCAGCAATTTTCATGGACCTCATGAACCGAGTATTCCAACCTTATCTTGATAAATTCGTCATAGTGTTTATTGACGATATCCTTATTTACTCGAAGAGCCATGAGGAGCACAGTCAACACTTGAGGACGGTTTTACAGACCTTGCAGAGTCGCAAGTTATTTGCAAAGTTCAGGAAGTGTGAGTTTTGGTTGGAGAAGGTAGCGTTTTTGGGGCATATAGTTTCTAGCAGTGGTATTGAGGTAGATCCAGCTAAGGTAACAGCCGTTAAGGAATGCGTCGAGCCAAAGAATGCTTTAGAGATCCGCAGTTTCCTAGGCCTAGCAGGCTACTGCATGAAATTTATTAAGAGATTTTCTTCGATAGCAGTGCCACTTACTTCACTGACAAAGAAGAATGCAAAATTCGTGTGGAGTGATGAATGTCAGAAGAGCTTTGATACATTGAAACAAACTCTTATTTCAGCGTCGGTATTAGTCATGCCAGCAGGACAAGGCGACTTTTTGTTGTACACCGATGCATTTAAGCTCGGTTTAGGCGCAGTATTGATGCAGCATGGTCAGGTTATAGATTATGCTTCCAGGCAATTGAAAGTGCACGAGAAGAACTACCCGACTCATGATCTTGAATTAGCCGCAGTAGTCTTTGCATTGAAGATTTGGAGACACTACTTGTATGGCGAGAAATGCCAGATATTCACTGATCACAAGAGTCTCAAGTATTTCTTCACACAGAAGGAGCTCAATATGAGACAGAGGAGATGGTTGGAATTGGTAAAAGACTACGACTGCAAAATTAGCTACCATCTGTCAAAGGCTAATGTCGTCGCAGACGCCTTGAGCAGAAAAGTCGCAGCCATAGCACAGTTGTCAGTGCAGAGACCTCTTCAGTCTGGGATTCAGAAATTTGGTCTAGAGATTTATCGCAAGGGCAAAGCTCCGAGGCTGTCTAATCTGACAGTCCAATCTTCTTTGCGAGACCGTATCCGAGCAGGTCAGTCTGCAGATGAGCAATTACAGAAGTGGAGGCTGAAGGATGAAGCTAAGGGCAGTGTACTTTACACAGTTTCAGATGGCATGGTGAAATACAGAGGTAGAATGTGGGTGCCTAGTGTTAATTCGATCAGACAGGATATTCTGACATAGGCACACGCATCTCCGTATTCAATCCACCCAGGAGGTACCAAGATGTACAAGGACCTGCAGATCTTGTATTGGTGGCTAGGGATGAAGAGAGACATCCGCAGATTTGTGTCTGAATGCCTCACTTGTCCACAGGTGAAGGCGGAACACCAGAGGCCAGCAGGGATGCTTAAGCCACTCCCTATCCCAGAGTGGAAATGGGAGAATATTACTATGGATTTTGTTATTGGGTTGCCAAGGTCAGTCAGAGGATCCAATGTCATTTGGGTTATCGTGGACCGACTCAGTAAATCAGCGCACTTCTTGCCAGTGAAGACGACTTTCTCCATGACGCAGTACGCGGAACTTTATATCAGGGAGATCGTTCGGTTGCACGGAATCCCAGTTACCATAGTGTCTGACTGAGATCCGAGGTTCACATCTCCATTTTGGAAGAGCCTACATGCAGCCATGGGGACGAAGCTGCAATTCAGTACAGCTTTCCACCCCCAGACAGATGGCCAGTCGGAGCGAGTGATTCAGATTTTGGAGGATCTATTGCGAGCATGTATGATCGATTTCCAAGGGACTTGGGAATCGAAGCTACCTCTAGTGGAGATTACATACAACAACAGTTACCAAGCATCTATAGGTATGGCTCCCTATGAGGCATTGGATGGAAGGAAGTGCAGATCGCCGATTCATTGGGATGAAGTCGGGGAGAGGGCAGAGCTTGGGCCAGAGATAGTTCAGCAGACTGCAGATGTGGTGGTCAAGATTCGAGATAGAATGAAGACCGCCCAAAGTCGTCAGAAGAGTTATGCTGATAAAAGGAGGAGAGATCTCGAGTTTGCCGTAGGTGACCACGTTTTTATAAAGATAGCACCCATGAAGGGTGTTATGAGATTTGAGAAAAGATGCAAGCTGAGTCCGAGATTTATTGGACCTTTCAAAATTCTTGACAGAGTTGGGACACTAGCGTATCGTGTTACCCTTCCGCCGAATCTGGCCGGGGTACACAATGTGTTCCACGTCTCAATGCTGAGGAAGTACCTAGCGAATCCTTCGCATGTTCTGAGTTATGAGCCGTTGCAGTTGGCTCCAGACCTGTCTTACAAGGAGAAACATATCCAAATCCTAGACAGACAGGAGCGTAGACTTTGGAACAAGGTAACGAAACTAATCAAAGTCCGGTGGCTGAACCAATCAGTGGAAGAGGCCACTTGGGAGACTGAGACAGATATGAGGAGTCGCTATCCAGAACTGTTTGGTAAGATTTAATTTCGAGGACGAAATTTATATAAGTGGGGGAGGAACTGTAGTGCTCAAATTTAGTACACGTATAAATCATGCATTTATTTAATTATTAAAGCATTTATTTAATTTTTTTAAAATGAGTCTTAGTGGTGCATGATTTATTTAAATGCATTATTTTAAATTACTTATGTTATATGATGCACGTTAAAATGTTTGTCCAGTTTCATGTTCCAGGCGATTATTCGATGCGGGATCGAGCAAAAGACCGGTGACGATTTTTGGTAAAATTTTATTGCGGTATTTTATTTTAAGTGGTGTTTGGGGCATTTCAAATAATTTACTTAGTTTAAACATTTTTAAATCCTAAATTATTTATTTAGTGATTTTATGATTTTAAAACTTTTATAGTTTAGTCATTGTCAATGTTATTTTTAATTAGGAGATTTGTAAAAGTTAGTGTGGGTTAACTTTTATTTAACATTTTTAAATTATTAATTTAGTCATTTAATTCCCCTAATTAACCACTAAACTCACACACTCACACTTTTACACACACCTAACACACGCACACACACGTACACGCCAACACACATATACACATTCACTTTCATTCTTCAGTTTTTATTTTGAGAGCAAAAATTTTAGGGTTCTAAGAACCTTCAGCAGCCACCCCTCTCTTTTTATTTATCCAGCAATTTTTCGTGAGTTTTGTTGAAAGAAAATCGTTGCACGATCGTCCCGAATCAACCCTCACTCCGTTTCCGCTTCGGTTTCGCCATTTCGGTAAAGTTTATCATCATAAGGCACGTATATTCTTTTTTTTATGCATCTATCTTGTCATATTATGCGTTGTGTTGTTATTTATGCGTAAAAATACATGTGTGATGTGCGGAAGTTTGAGCAATGATGTTTGGATCAAGTTTGAAAGGGTTTTTGGATCACAAATCACGTTTTCGCTGTCATTTTAAAAACTGCGATTTTTCGGTTGCGTTTCTGGAAAAACGTTCAACATATAAAACGTAGTACTCTTTGATACCTTCGATTTTATATAAAATTCGTAATTTTTAGAAGAGAAACGAGTGAGTTATGGTTGTTTTTGTGTGACTGCTCGAACCTACGATCTTATGAAAATGATGTTCATCATGTTTTGAAGTTTTTGAGTTGCAGGCTTCGTTGGGCACCGCTAGGCTTGTGCTACTGCATTTAGATATGTTATGGGATGAGTTTAGGTATTATTTGGTGGTTCGTTTGGGTCGGGATTGGCTTGGGATATAATTGAAGTCGTAGGAAGCGAAACGATGTCGGATTACGGGTTATTGTTGTATTGAAGTTGCTTGTCAATGATTGGAGATGTTTGGGGTGTTTTTACGGGTTTGAATCAATGTAATAGCATCCTAGGATGAGTCTCGAGGTGTTGGTTCATGGTCCTTAGGCTTGGATTAAGAGAATGAATGAATAAGATAGCGAATTTTCGTGAATGTCCAAGTCCAGAGGCTACCCGGACCCCGACACGGAGTCCGTGCCCTTTTTCCTTCAAAAATACAAATTTCCAGAGCCTACCCGGACCCCTACCCGGACACCTACACGGGGTCCGTGTACCTCTCTTTAAAAAAAAAAATTTAAAATTTTAAAATATGAATATAAAGTATAGGAAGTGTTTTGTGGTTATGAATACAAAATATAGGATTTGTTTTGGGGTTCTATTTCATGGTTTAGTATGATGATTAAACGAGGTCAAGTCCCGAGTGATTTAGAATGTCATAAACTATTTATTTACTTCGGTGGTGAGCACAAGTACCTACGTCTAAGCTATGAAAGATAAGTGTTTGAACTCATGTTAATATGCAGCAGTGGCCCCAACCGAAGTCCAACGAATCCCACGACGCCAAATCAGTATGTTTGACGTGCAAGAAAATATTTTAAGTTTTTGAGGTATGCTAAATGTCTTGTGACCAAATTATGTTTAGGATTGGAAAGCGTTAAACTATGAACGGGGACCAATCCGCCCGTTAAATTATGAATGGGTTTAGATCGAGATTGGAAAGCGTTAAATTATAAAAGTGGACCAATCATCCCGTTAAATTATGAACGGGGATCTCATGTATGTGGCAGTGGATACGTCATTGTCATCCCAGTACTGTGGTTTAGTCTGATCAGGCGATTATGTTATGGGTCACTTGCTTTGAAACATGCCTCTACGAAAAATGATGAGATTATGTATGTTCAAGTACGTTTTAGTATGCAGCATGTTTAAGAAAAGTTTTCACGTTATGGCACGTCTATGTTGTGTAAGCATGTTCTAGTTCATTTCAAGTTCAAGTATGTATGTCCTATTTTGAAGTTGCATATGGTTTTATTATGTATTATTTGTTACTACCAGTTTATGCATGTTGAGTCTTTAGACTCACTAGACTTGATCGATGCAGGCGAGGATGTTTATGAGGAGGCTGGAGGGGGGGACCAAGGAGCAGGCTTGGACTGAGCGGGATGCTAAACCCGAGGACCGCCATGTTTTAAGTTTTATGAAAACATTTATTTCTTATGTAAAACTTTAAATTTCAAATCTTTTGTTGCAACAACTTGAGAGACGTACAGTTTTATTTCTTTTATCGAATTTTGAATGTTCAATTTTTATTTAAGAAAATTTTAAATTTTTCCGCAAATTTTAAATAGTAAAAGTACGGTACGTTACAGTTAGGCACTTGGGAGAACGAGTAGTCGTAAAAACTATTTTGGTGTCAAAATTTGGGTTCATGGGTTTATTGTGTTGCGTGTGGTGCGTCGTTTCTTTGGGAATGTTTGGGACGTTTTGTGGAGTCGAGTTAGTGCCATGGTGTCCTAAAATGAGTCTCGAGGCGTTGTTCATTGTCTGTGTAATCGAAGTTGGAGAAAATAAGCTTCTAAGTCGCGGGTCCAGTGCACTCGGCGCCCGAGAGGTAATATAGTACCGCCCGAGCGCCTCTCCTTCTGTCCGAGGGTAGGCGTCCAGTATACCTGGCGCTCGAGCGGTAATATATTACCTCCCGAGTGTGGTCCCATCTTTAGGAAATGTTTGATTTTCACTTGGTTGTAGGTTCAAATATTGAGTTCATGTCTTTTATTGTTGGGAAATGTTCAAACGTCATTTTAGAGTTTGTTTCGGTGTTTGATGTCATGGTTAGTATGATTAAACGAGGTCAAGTCCCGAGGGATCTAGAATGTCATAAGCTAATTAATTGATTCAGTGGTGAGCACGAATATCTACGTCTAAGTTATGCAAGTTAAGTATTGGAATTCATGTTAGCATGAGCAGCAGTGGCCCTAAGCGAGATCCAACGAATCCCTCAACGCCAAGTAAGTATGTTTGACGTGCAAAGAAAATACTTTTAAGTTTTTGAGGTATGCTAAATGTCTTGTGATCAATTATGTATGGGATTGGAAAGCGGTAAAACATGACCATGGACCAATCCACCCCGTTAAAGCATGAACAGGTTTATATCAGGATTGGAAAGCGTTAATGCATGAACTGGGACCAATCCACCCGTTAAAGCATGGACGGGGATCTCATGTATGTGGCAGTGGATTTTTTCCTGTCAGCTCAGTACTGTGGTTTAGTCTCTGATCAGGCGTATTTATGTATGGGTCACTTGCTTTGAAACATGCCTCTACGAAAAATGAAGTTCATGTATGTACAAGTATGCAAGCATGTTTAAGAAAAGTTTCACGTTGTGGCACGTCTATGTATGTATGTACGTATGTTCAAGCTTTTGATCTGCAAGTTCAAGTTTCAATATGTATGTTCTATTTTGAAGTTGAATGTGGTTTTATTACGTAACTCCTATTATCTCCATTTTATACGTGTTGAGTCTTTAGACTCACTAGACTTGATTGATGCAGGTGAGGATGATGTTGAGGAGACGAGAGATGTGGACCAGTGAGCTGGCTTGGACTGAGCGGGAGGCTAAACCCGAGGACCGCCATATTTTAAGTTTTATGAATGTTTAAAAATACTTTGATTTACGTTACTGGTTTTGAACTTTTAATCAAATGATTTTGGCAAACTTTATTTTTAGATCTTTTGTTGCAACCACTTTGAGACGTACAGTTTATTTCATCGAAGTTTGAAAGTTTACGAGTTATTTAAGAAAATTTTTATTTTTCCGCAAAATTTTAAGTATAAAAAGTACGGTACGTTACAGTTTGTATCAGAGTCGTGTTTTTGTAAAGGGTTATGCCTACTGCCAGTTGCGAGAAGCTCACGAAGTCGCACTTCAAGTCTGTAAGTTTTAAAGTTTTGAATTATGTTACGTATTAAGCATTAAGTAATGATTTCAGCATGTCCATGTTTTAGTTCGAATTTCGTGCATCTTATACTATTAGTATTATGTACATGCATGTTGGGATTACGTGTTGGGGAAATTTTGGAATAGTATGCCTCCCAGACGTATGGTTAACCGCGAAGCAAAGGAGGAGAACCGAGAGGCCCGAGAGGAAGAGAGGGTCACTCCTCCTCGTCCACCGCCAGATATGCAGGCGCATATGCTTGCAGGTATGACGCAGTTCTTCGCGCAGTTTGCGGGGAACCATGCTGCAGTTGATGCAGGGGCGAGGTCCCGACCAGAGGCAGTGTATGAAAGATTTCAGAGAATGAATCCGAAGGAGTTTGCGGGGACGACTGACCCGATTGTGACAGAAGGATGGATTAAGTCCATCGAAGTGATTTTTTACTTCATGGAGCTGCAGAATGCTGACCGGATCAGGTGTGCCATATTCCTTCTAGCAGGGGATGCCAGAAGATGGTGGGAGAGCGCGTCCGTACGGTCAATCTGCAGACTTTGACCTGGAATGGATTCAAAGAGGTATTATTCTCCAAGTACTTCACTGAGGAAGTACGATCCAGGTTTACCAGGGATTTCATGGTGCTGCGACAGGGAGACAGCATCCTAGCAGAGTTTGTGAGAAAGTTTGAGAGGGGGTGTTACTTTGTGCCCCTAATAGCTGATCATGCCCAGGAAAAGTTGAGGCATTTTATGGAAGGATTGTGGTCGGTCTTGCACCGTGACGTGAGGGTTGCTGGTCCTACGACCTATACTGTGGCCGTGTCGAGAGCTTTGGCGACCGAGCAGGACCAGAAGGATATTGAGAATGACAGACAGGGCAAGAGGCCCTATCAGGCGCCGCAGCAATAGCAGCAGCAGCGACCCCAGTTCAAGAGGCCCTTCCAGGGGCCGCCAGGGAAGAAGCCATACCAGGGATCGCCGAAAGGCAAGGGTCCTATCCCACAGCAGAAGGCTCCGCAGAGGCCCGGTAATTTCCCAGTGTGTCAGAAGTGCAACCGGCAACACCCGGTGCCATGTTTATATGGGTCCGGCAAGTGTTTCAAATGTGGAGCTAGTGACCACATGTTAAAGGAGTGCCCACAGTGGAGGCAGCCGACACAGGGGAGGGTGTTCGCCATGCATGCACAGGAGGCGAACCCAGACACGACATTGTTGACTGGTAACGTATTTAATTCAGCAGTATTAAATTTTGTCATGCATGCATGTTTATTTTGATTTGGGATTATTAGTGTTCTAGCTGGTATTTTGGTGCATTTCATTGCCTAAGGGTGATATTAGAACTTTTGGGATATAAGTTGTGTTGTGCTATCGTCTCTCAGGAAATATTTTCATAAAGAGAGTATCCACAAAAGCACTGATAGATTCAGGGGCCACACACTCTTTCATCTCAGAAACGTTCGCTAGTCACCTGGACGTCAAGTCTATTGGACTCGACGTGAGCTATTCTGTAACAGTCCCATCAGGGGAAGAATTATCAGCTACTAGTGTGGTCAGAGACATTGATCTAGAACTGCAGGCCACCTAGTATATGCCGATTTGATCGTGTTGCCGATGCCAGAGTTTGATATCATTTTGGGAATGGACTAGCTGACTAAGAACAGAGTTCTTATTGGTTTTCAGAAAAGGTCAGTGCTAGTAAGACTTTTGGGTGTGGAGCAGTTTCTCTTTGAGCCAGCTAGATGGAGGAGTTTTCCTCGCATGATCTCTTGCATTCAGGCGCGGAGACTCATTCACAAAGAGTGTCAAGCTTTCTTGGCCAGTGTTATTTCTGCACCTGACGTACCCACTCCGTCAATATTTTACATGCCAGTAGTCAGAGATTTTCCTAGCGTCTTTCCAGATGACGTCACAGGCCTTCCACCAAAGAGAGAGGTGGAGTTTTCTATTGATCTTATGCTAGGCACTTTGCCAATCTCTAAGGCACCATACCGAATAGCTCCAACTGAAATGTTAGAGCTCAAACATCAGATTCAGGAGCTCCTTGACAAGGAATTTATCCGCCCTAGTTTCTCACCTTGGGGCGCACCCGTGCTATTTGTGAAGAAAAAAGACGGGAGCATGAGACTGTGCATTGATTACCGAGAGTTGAACAAGGTAACGATCAAGAATAAAAACCCAATTCCAAGGATCGAGGACTTGTTCGATCAGTTGCAGGGAGCTTCAGTGTTCTCTAAGATAGATCTTCGATCAAGGTATCATCAGCTGAAGGTGAAGGATGCAGATGTTCACAAGACAGCCTTCAGAACCAGATATAAGCATTACGAATTTTTAGTGATGCCATTTGGACTGACGAATGCTCCAGCTATTTTCATGGACCTCATGAACCGAGTATTTCAGCCTTACCTTGATCAGTTCGTCATAGTATTCATTGACGATATTCTTATTTACTCAAAGAGCCATGAGGAGCACAGTCAGCACTTGAGAACAGTTTTACAGCTCTTGCAAAGTCGCAAGTTATTTGCGAAGGTCAGTAAGTGTGAATTCTGGTTGGAGAAGGTAGCGTTTTTGGGTCACGTAGTGTCTAGCAGTGGTATTGAGGTAGATCCAGCAAAGGTGACAGCCGTTAAGAAATGGGTTGAGCCGAAGAATGCGTCTGAGATCCGCAGTTTCCTAGGCTTGGCCGGTTACTACCGTAAGTTTATTCAGGGGTTTTCATCGATAGTAGTGCCGCTCACTTCACTGACCAAGAAAAATGCTAAATTCGTGTGGAGTGATGAATGTCAAAAGGGCTTTGACACTTTGAAGCAAGCTCTCATTTCAGCGCCAGTGTTAGCCTTGCCATCAGGGCAAGGAGATTTTGTGTTCTACACGGACGCATCTAAGCTCGGTTTAGGCACAGTTTTGATGCAGCATGGTCGGGTGATAGCTTATGCTTCCAGGCAGTTGAAGGTGCATGAGAAGAACTACCCGACTCATGATCTGGAGTTAGCTGCCGTCGTCTTTGCGTTTAAGATATGGAGACATTACTTGTAAGGCGAGAAATGTCAGATATTTACGGATCACAAGAGTCTCAAGTATTTTTCACGCAGAAAGAGTTGAATATGAGACAGAGGCGGTGGTTGGAGTTAGTGAAAGACTACGACTGCGAAATTAGCTACCATCCGAGAAAGACTAATGTTGTTGCAGACGCCTTGAGCAAAAAAGTGGCAGTTGTAGCACAGTTGTCGGTACAGAGACCTCTTCAGTCTGAGATTCTGAGGTTTGGTTTAGAGGTTTATCATAAGGGCAGAACTCCTAAAGTGTCTAATCTGACAGTCCTGTTTTCATTGTTTGACCGAATCCGAGCAGGTCAGTCTTCAGATGAACAGTTACAGAAATGGAGACTGAAGGATGAGGCCAAGGACAGTGTACTCTACGCAGTTTCTGATGGTATTGTGAAATACAAAGATAGAATGTGGGTGCCTAAAGTTGATTCGATCAGAGAAGATATCTTGTTAGAGGCGCACGCATCTTCGTATTCTATTCATCCAGGAGGCACCAAGATGTACAAGGATTTGCAGATTCTGTATTGATGGTCAGGTATGAAGAGAGACATCCGCCGACACGTATCAAAATGCCTCACTTGTCAGCAGGTGAAGGTAGAGCACCAGAGGCCAACAAGAATGCTTAAGCTACTCCTTATCTCAGAGTGGAAATGGGAGAATATTATTATGGATTTTGTTATTGGGTTGCCAAAGTCAATCAAAGAATCCAATGCCATCTGGGTTATAGTGGATCGACTCACTAAGTCAGCGCACTTCTTGCCAGTGAAGACAACTTTCTCCATGACGCAGTATGCGGAGCTTTATATCAGGGATATAGTTAAATTTCACGGGATCCAAGTCTATTTTGTCCGACAGCGACCCGAGATTCACATCGTCCTTTTGGAAGAGCTTACATGCAGCCATGGGGACGAAGTTGCTTTTCAGTACAGCTTTTCACCCGCAGACAGATGGCCAGTCTGAGCGAGTGATTCAGATTCTGGAGGATTTATTGCGAGCCTGTATGATCGATTTCCATGGACTTGAGAATCTAAGCTACCTCTAGTGGAGTTTACCTACAACAACAGTTTTCAAGCATCGATAGGTATGGCTCTCTACGAGGCATTATATGGAAGGAAGTGCATATCACCAATTCATTGGGATGAGGGTGGTGAGAGAGCAGAACTTGGTCCAGAGATAGTTCAGCAGACTGCAGATGTGGTGGTCAAGATTCGAGACATAATGAGGACATCCCAGAGTCGTCAAAAGAGCTATGCTGATAAGAGAAGGAAAGATCTCGAGTTTGTCGTAGGTGATCACGTTTTTGTAAAGATAGCACCTACGAAGGGTGTTATGAGATTTGGAAAGAGAGGCAAGCTGAGTCCGAGATTCATTGGACCGTTTGAGATTCTTGACAGAGTTGGAGCACTAACTTATCGTGTTACCCTTCCGTCGAATCTGGCCAGGGTACATAATGTGTTCCACGTCTCAATGCTGAGGAAGTATCTAGCTAATTTTTCGCACGTGTTCAGCTATGAACCGTTACAGTTGGCTCCAGACCTGTCCAAATCCTAAACAGGCAGGAGCGTAGACTTCGGAACAAGCCGACTAAGCTAGTCAAACTCCAGTGGCTGAATCAATCAATGGAGGAGGCCACTTGGGAGACTGATGCAGATATGAGGAACTGTTACCCGGAGTTGTTTGGTAAGATTTAATTTCGAAGACGAAATTTATATAAGTGGGGGAGGAACTGTAGAGCCCAAAATCAGTACACGTATAACCCATGTATTTATTTAATTGTTAAATCATTTATTTAATTTTAAAATGATTTTATTAATGCATGAGTTATGAAATGACATTATTTTAAAGTATTCATGTCTATGTGATGCACGTTAAAATATTTCACGAGTTTCATGGTTCAGGCGATTATTCGATGCGAGATCGAGGAAAGAGGCCGGTGACGATTTTGACAATTTTTAAATGTGATATTTTATTTTAAGTCAACGATGGGGCATTTTAAATGAGTTACTAAGTTTTAGTGTTTTAACAGCCTAATTTATTTATTAGGTGATTTTAAGATTTTTACAACCTTTAAAGATTTAGTGCTTGTACTCTTTATTTTAATTAGGGGATTTTTATTTAAACATTAGTAGGGGTTAGCATTTTAATTAATTATTAATAGAGTTAGTATTTTAAGTAGCAAGGTAATTGGCTAATTAAGCCAATCTTTATTCCCCTAATTTCACAAAACTCACGCACACACCTATTTTCACACACACACACTCACGTACAAACACACACACAATTCTCTCACACACTATTTTACGATTTTTAATATTTTTGATAGAGAAAAGTAGGGTTCTTGGTGTCTAGTGCAGCCGTCCCATTCCCTCAGCAATTCCAACAAATTTTCATGTGCTTTAGTGCAAGAAAATCGAGCCACCATCGTCCTGGATCAAGCCTCGCACTCGTCCTGCTTCGGTATCGCCGGTCCGGTAAAATTTTCATATCAAAAGCACGTATATTTTGTTTTTCCTGCATAGATCTTGTCCTAGTATTAGTTTTAATGTGTTTTGTATAAAAACCATGTGTATGTTATGTAGAATTTTGAGCAATGATGTTTGGATCATTTTTGAAACCATTTTTGGGATCTCAAATCACGTTTTTGCTGTTCTTTAAAATACTGCGATTTTTTGGTCTCTTTTCTGGAAACACTTTCAACATACGAAGTGTAGAACTTTTTGATACCTTGGATTTGATATAAAATTCAAAATATTTGGACAAAAATTGAGTGAGTTATGACCGATTTTGTGAAACTGCTTAAACTGTGTTTTCTGAAAATATATGTGATTGATGTGTTCTTGAAGTTTTATTGTTGCAGGCTTCGTTGGGGATTGACGGGTGATTGCTGCTGTGTATAGGTATATTGTTAATGATGTTGGGATAGTTATTTCCGTTTCGTTTCGTGTCGTTAGGCACTTGAGAGAACGAGTAGTCGTAAAAACTATTTTGGTGTCAAAATTTGGGTTCACGGGTTTATTGCGTTGCGTGTGGTGCGTCGTTTCTTTGGGAATGTTTGGGACTTTTTGTGGAGACGAGTTAGTGCCATGGTGTCCTAAGATGAGTCTCGAGGCGTTGTTCATTGTCTTTGAAATCGAAGTTGGAGAAAATAAGCTTCTAAGTCGCGGGTCCAGTGCACTCGGCGCCCGAGCGATAATATAGTACCGCCCGAGCGCCACTCCTTCTGTCCGAGGGTAGGCGTCCAGTATACCTGGCGCTCGAGTAGTAATAGTGAGTTGGTTGTAGGTTCAAATAGTGAGTTCATGTCTTTTATTGTTGGGAAATGTTCACACGTCATTTTAGAGTTTGTTTCGGGGTTTGATGTCATGGTTAGTATGATTAAACGAGGTCAAGTCCCGAGGGATCTAGAATTTCATAAGCTAATTAATTGATTCGGTGGTGAGCACGAATACCTACGTCTATGTTATGCAAGTTAAGTGTTGGAATTCATGTTAGCATGAGCAGCAGTGACCCTAAGCGAGATCCAACGAATCCCTCAACGCCAAGTATGTTTGACGTGCAAAGAAAATACTTTTAAGTTTTTTAGGTATGCTAAATATATTGTGACCAATTATGTATGGGATTGAAAAGCAGTAAAGCATGACCAGGGACCAATCCATTCCGTTAAAGCATGAACGGGTTTAGATCAGGATTGGAAAGCGTTAAAACATGAACGGGGACCAATCCACCTGTTAAAGCATGAACGGGGATCTCATGTATGTGGTAGTGGATTTTTCCCTGTCAGCCAGTACTGTGATTTAGTCTGATCAGGAGTATTTATGTATGGGTCACTTGCTTTGAAACATGACTCTACGAAAAATGAAGTTCATGTATGTACAAGTATGCAAACATGTTTAAGAAAAGTTTCACGTTATGGCACGTCTATGTAGGTATGTACGTATGTTCAAGCTTTTGATCTGCAAGTTCAAGTTTCAGTATGTACATTCTATTTCGAAGTTGCATGTGGTTTTATTACGTAATACTTGTTATCTCCAGTTTATACGTGTTGAGTCTTTAGACTCACTAGACTTGATCGATGTAGGTGAGGATGTTGTTGAGGAGACGAGAGATGTGGACCAGTGAGCTGACTTGGACTGAGCGAGAGGCTACACCCGAGGACCGCCATGTTTTAAGTTTTATGAATGTTTAAAAATACTTTGAATTATATTACTGGTTATGAACTTTTAATCAAATGCTTTTGGCAAACCTTTTTTTTAGATCTTTTGTTGCGACCATTTTGAGACGTACAGTTTATTTTATCGAAGTTTGAAAGTTTACGAGTTATTTAAGAAAATTTTTATTTTTCCGCAAAATTTTAAGTAGTAAAAAGTACGGTACGTTACAACTTCTGCTCTTCAATCTTCAACTGCAGAAATTCAGCTTTACACTGAAGCTGATTTATCATTGACGAATATCGACGAAGTTATACAATCAGTCGACACTGATATTCAGCTGAATATTTTATCTACATTCGTCACTGAAGAGCCAAAGTGAACAGAACAACTAGCCGAAGAGGCTATTTTGATTCGAACTGAAGAGGCAGTTCAGTCGTCTGCCACGACTGAACAAGCAGCAATCGATGAGCCAGTTCAATCAACCATCATGACTGAACAGGAGGTGCTCGTAACAACTGAAAAACTGCCTGTTGATGAACCAAGCCTAACTGAACAACCAGTCGCACAGACTTTGTTGATGCAAACTGAAGAAGCAGTTCAGTCGGAAGTCGCGACTCAACATGCTAGTCCATCAACTATATGGCCAATTATTATATCAGCTGATGAGCCTTTTGAAGAGCCATCTACTATCTCAGCTGATTCTCAGACTGAAGAACCTTCCAATACTGCTGCTGATCCAAATCTGTCTTCTCCTCTATAGCTTCAGGAAGAAATAACAGAAGATGTTCCAGAAACAGAAAGAATTACATCAACTGACAGAGATTTGGTGATTTTTGATCAACAAAATAGGGAAGAGGCACCAGAAACCTCTGGAGCCATGTCTCTTGGAATTCATATAGAAACTGAATCAATATTCGAAGAGATTCAGGCTATTCAAACCAACCTTGTCAGTATGATGACTTCTCTCTCTAGCATCAAATCAACTCAACTGGCGCATACAATGAAGATCGATACCATGAAGGAAAACACGTCCAAGAGTCTACAAAAGATCACATCAGATGTTACAAACTTGTTCTTTCATATGGATCAAATCCGAAAAGACAGAGCATCAGATGAGACACATTTTAATACTCAGGAGATGTTCAACAAACACTTCGATTATTTGCAGAATTCTCTCACCAAGCGAATGGATAAAATGAAAGATCTTCTGATGAATGTCGTTTCTAACATCAACTCAGAAGTTCGAACATTATCCAAAAAAGTGGAGGCGTTTGACAAAAAGAGGGAAGAAGAAGCTCAGCAAGCTCAGCAGAAGGAATCTCAGTTGAAGGAATCTAAAAAGAGACTAAGTCAACCAACTGATCAACCACCAGCTGATAAAAGAGCTCAGAAATAGAAGATCAGTTAGAAGACAGTCTCTACACTTATTCAGTTGAAGATTATGGCAGATTTTTGAGTTATTTTATTCAGTTACAAGATCCTTTATTCTTTCATTCTTTGTACGAATCTGGACATTGGAAGAGTTGTCAATAAAGAAATTATTTTATCTACAAAGTATCCAGTTGATCAGTTCACTTATTCTAAGTTTTGTCAAACACCTAAAAGTTTTGTCAAACACCTAAAAGGGAGAAATTGTTGGAAACTAAATTTCTCCGATTTGACAAACTGAACATTTATTAAGATCGAACTAACTGATCGAGAAGACTGGAGGTAACTGATCAAAATATGCGAACTGACAGTTGCCTTAACTGAAGATTAATGCGAAGATAATTAAGGGCAACTGAACCAGTTGAACTGAACTACACAGACAACTGACTGATCAGTTGGAAGCTACAAACAGTTGTAAGCTTATCAGCTATTATTTTTCATCAGATCTTTCAACTAAACATATGAAGAATAAAGACGTTCAACCGACATACAGTACAAGCAGACTGCAACTTATAGTGGGAGTGCCGCATTTCAGAAAAAGCTGCAGTGTACGAATGTCAGAGGAATGTTGACATGGCAAACAACGGATAAATAAAATATTCAAATGTATTAATTGTTACCGTTGGAAGTGAAACCTATAAATAGCAGAGACGAAGCAACAAAAGAGATCCGACCAACTTGCAATCATTCTGCTGAAATTATCCTGAGATTCAAAGCTCTCACTTATTGTATTTACTGATAGCAATCAGGCTACTTCGAGCTTTCTAGCACAAATATTTGATGTTGTAATACTTGATCTTAAAGAGATCGGTTGCACTACATCTTTCCCAAGTCCAGTTGAATACTGAGAATTTCATTTGTAAACTAAGAATTTCAGTTTGGTAGTGTTAAGTCCAAGACTGAAGTGGGTCTTTGCAATTGTTTGTATCGATCAAAGTCTTTTAGTAAAAATCCTATCATTGTGATAGAAGGGTTGACGTAGGAGTGATTGAAATCTTCGAACATCCATAAAATCTTTTTGTTCTTATTTCAGTTTATATTCTATCTTTCAGTCAGTTTATTTCTGCACACTACTTGTTAACTGACTGATATCGACTGACAAGATTCCCGAGTTTTAGTTTATCACTAAACTGACTCGATATTACAAAAAGTTGTTAAAATCGTTAAGTGTTTATTTAACCCCCCTTATAAACAATCTTTCAGCTCATAGTCGATCTTATCACAAAGTATGGGCAGTTAGCATGAATAAATCAGCTAGTTGAGAGCACAAGCCCTTGTATGAGGATATATTTGAGATGTACACTGTAAAGGATTAATTCCTCACACACAATCACTCACACATATTCAAGAGAGCTGAACTTCAAAGATTAATTGAGTGAGTCTTGCACAAAGACAATAAACTTGTGTATGTAGTCTTTGCATATGAGACATTAAACAATATGCTGATTGTGAGGTGTTGCCTACAATCTTGAGTGCTAGGAGTTCAGTTATGCAGTAGCGTAAGTCCTAGCTGAATGGGTTTGTACAAGTAGTTGTATAAATCAAAGTCTTCTAATGAATCCTTCCCAAGGAGAAGAAGTGGTGACGTATGAGCATTTGAAGTCTCCGAACATCCATAAACAAATTCGTGCCTATTTGTTTATTGCATTTACTTATCATTTTCATAGTTTTAAAGATGCATTGTTGAAGCATTTTATGTTTTATTCAAATACCAAAATATTGATACCAAGTGTTTGATAAAATGCTTCAACCAAAATAGTTTTACTCATTCAACTTGCATATATTTTTTAGATGCATTAAAAAATATTCAATCAGTTTATACGAAGGATTATTTCGAGTATCTTCCGCTTGGTTTGAAAACCAAACTCGATTTAATTCATCGATGTTCAATATTTCAAGAATCGAGCTATTGTTACTCAACGATTTTCTCCCAAATCGATCCTAACATACACTTTTAGAATAATGTCCTAAAGATAGCTTGAAATTTCCTGTCATCGTTATATTGATACTTCCTATCTCTTTTACTCAACTCGCTCCAAGGTTAGCTCCCTCCCTACTCTTCCACTTGTAGTCAGTTTATATTTGGAGTGGCTGTATCCCAAGTCGTGGCAGTGTGGGCCGGTGTCAGAGCTACTAATCTGCAGTGGGAATCGTCAGTTTCCGTCTTTAGACTTGTGATACGTGTGTTTTTCCTAAAACTTTTTGTTTAAGTATAAGAATTATAGAAAGGAAAAAATATTGAGAATTAGATGATTTACAAACTTTGTGTCTAACTAAAAAAAAGGTTCGAACCACCAATAAATATATATACACAGTAAAAAAAACAAGTTACATATAAATAGAGTTTTAAATTTTTTCCGAAGCCACGGAGATCTTCACTATTAGCGAAATCAAATTTTAACTTATAAAAACTATAATATCTTTTTTTTCATTATCTTTAAAAATTGTCATTTGTACTTTATTTTTAAAGTTTAGATAGTTTTTTTTTTTTACTAATTTTTAAGATTTTTCAATAAGAAAAAATGAGTGAAAATAAAATTTTGTTTTGGTTTCATTGGAGATATGTACGCTTAACGTCAATACATAATAAAAACAAAAGTTCAGTCAACTCAACAAGGATCTAATTTGAGCTCAATAAATAAAAATTGAAATTGATGCCTACTAAACCAAACAAGACAAATAAATAAAAATTTAAAAATGATAAAGTACAATCACCTCAACAAATGTACAATTTGAGCCCGGTAAATAAAAGATTGAAATTGGTGTATAAGCCCAACATATACAAATAAATAAATATTAAAAAACAAACTAGAAAATAGTAATGAAAGGTATTGAATCATGCACCTCTACCATAAAAAGTTAGTGCTCTATCATCAAAGTTACTGTCTTGATTATTCAGTTGACTAACTAATTTTTTTAATACATATACTGGAAAATGCTGTATATAATAATAAGATTTTAACAACATATAATATTGTAATCGCAAAGAAGCTGATGTCTCTTAAAATTGACGCATCTGGATTGATCAAGATCTATCTTAAAATTGGCCCTAGCTCTGTAAGATAGAGGACTCTTTATTGATTAAGGGCCCGACTACCTAGCCCAACCATATAGTAAGGTGTCCGAGCCCAGAGTCCGGGCTCATAAATTCCTAACAAGGCTAGACCCCTCAACCATGTTTATTATAGATTCGAACTGATTACTAGAAATCCGAGTCCACTCAAGGGGTCGGGAAGCCCAAACCCTAATGCAGCTAGGGAATGTGAAGATATTCCTTTCAATAAATGAGTCTCGATAAATACGAGAGTCGATCAAATCTCATCGAGATAAGACAAGAGTCCTAGACGTCATCAAGAGTCCTAACTATTGTGGTCAGAGAGTCCTACCATATGATATTTCCTATCTTATGTAGGATTCTACCTAGCAAGAATCCTACTCCAACAAGATAAATATTATCTCCTGCTTCTATAAATATCAGGTATTGGTCACGGTTTTAGAACACTCATTCTCTTGCTCACTTAGCATTAATATCTCTCTATTAAGTTTGTTCTCCGGGCTTACTTAAGCATTAGATGGGTCACGCTGGAAAACTCTCTGACGCCTCCTAAATCTATTTATGTCTGTGCAGAACTCAGAGCACTGCCTCGATCCACTCAACTACGAAATTAAAAGACTCGTTCTTTAGATCGAACCCAGGATAAGATTTTGATATCATCATAAGCAAATATACTAAATCAAAATTATAATTTTCTGTCATTTTTTCCGTCGGGAGATATATCTTATAGATTTGAATATAAGACTTGGAAGGAACCCTTTTCGGAGATGGATAAGAATGCGTGTGGTGCCAACACAACTACACAGGCATTTCCTCTCAATATGGATAGGATACAACAAAAACCCAAAGATATATAATCATTTACTCACAAAGTTTTAACACTTACAAAATTCTTGAAAAATGGCTCCAATCACTACAACACTTTGCATCACTGCACCAGCAGCTGCCACTGCAATGGGGATATATTTCTTCAATAAAAATCATCCAACTGTACCGGTAAATTCTTATATTTAAATTTAAAAAAAAATACTTTTTTCTGGCTAAATGTTTGCAACGTAATCTTTGTGTAAATGTTTGGTATTAGCTTAATTCTTGGTGCTGTAGATGCAAGAATGTGGCGGTGGATTAGGGGCTTCAGTTAGCAGTTTCGTTGGAAAAGCCCAGAAGAAAGTGAAGGCTTCCGAAATACCAAAGGTGGCACCCCAATTTGATGGCTTATTCAGTTTCGAAACTATAATATAGGTTTCCGTGTGAACTCAGTCCGGCATAGCACAGAATAAACAGGGTTCTCGGCTCCCCGTTACAGGATGTCGGTCTCTCGTAAAATATGAGAGATCTACATGATCAAATAACTCTACCGGTAGAGGGCATCAGTTTTCCTGTATAATATAGTATATTCATCTTTCAAT
This sequence comes from Primulina huaijiensis, assembly GCF_012295235.1. Taxonomy (NCBI): domain Eukaryota; kingdom Viridiplantae; phylum Streptophyta; class Magnoliopsida; order Lamiales; family Gesneriaceae; genus Primulina; species Primulina huaijiensis. Next base: position 10,792,595 of record NC_133317.1, on the reverse strand, counting down.
GACATTTTTTTGTACTATTTTTCTATGTTAAACCTTCTCTCTTTTATTATTACAATTTGGATTGACATCAAACAATGAAGGCTTCGTCGGAAGTCCCTAATTACATGAAGGGCTGAACAAAGTCAATCTGTGAAATTCATTTAACATATCGGTCTGAAGGGCATATGATTAGAACTCCCTATCCTATAATGCACAAACAAAAGTTACATTTGAGATGAGTGAACAATCAAAATTATGACGGAAAAAGAGGCATAACATAAATTTTGAATGTTCCAACTAATCAATCTATCTAGCTAAAAACATTTTCAGTGTGTTGTATTGTATGGTATTCCAGAACTTTTTGTACAGAAACAAGCAACAGCTACACATCAATACTTGCTAGTGAAATTTGTTCCACCTCAACTAGGCCGAGGCAATGCTCTTTTTCCCATGTTGCCAAATCTCCGAGCAACACCAAATAGGAGGGTCTTGGTCAGAAGCCCCCGATCGAGACTGAGAGCAACAGCGATCACCCCACCAAATATTAGGAGTTTCGGAATATTCACACCCTTTTGTTTCTCATCAGTTGAAGCCACCAGTTGAGTTTCTTTCGAGTCTTCATCACCTTCGAAAAACTTGAGATAGTCGGGGTCGATCTTTGTGTTTACTTGAGCCATGATAGCATGGTGGGAGAGGGGAGCTCCAGAAGCTCGGTGCTTTTGGTATGCTCGGAAGCCACGTTCGATATTCTTGACTGCACCCCACATACCTTGTCGTACCCCGAACTTTGCAATTTCCCATGGAATCCCCATGTCTTCGTGATGGAAGAGCACCACCTCACATGCAGACAGTTGCCCATTCCCTTGCCTTGACTCGACTGTTCCATTCGAAAACAAAAAAATTCAGACATTTTCGAGAGAAAAATTAACTCTAACCAAGGATTTCAAGTAAATGATGCAGCATTCTTTTATAACATACCTGCTTGAATGTACCAACTAGAATAGTAAAGATCCACACGCCTTGGTTTAACTCGCCTTGGAACAGATGGGTAGGGAACTCCCTGGTTTAGAGATGAAGGGGCAATCAAACTTCATCATAAGAACTTCAAGTACGAAGAACATTAGAACACAATAACTCCGGATATTATGGGATGTGCCCAAAACTCATATGGTTTCGATGCAATTTCTGAAACTCACATAGCACAGCACTATGCGTATTTTGAAGAATACATTTTTCCATGATCAGAAAAAACGTGATTAAGCCAATTCATAATGGTAGATCAACTCCAAATCATTGGGTTGAAAAATAATCCATACAGAATCACAAAAGAACCAAATCAAAAGTATCCACGGCTTTACCTTCGTTACACAATAATATGAACGTCCTGATTCCCACATTCGACGGCCAATTATGTATTCTCTGTCGCTGCAGAAAAAGGGAAACTGCGCACAAATAGTCAGAAATCAATTATGTGATCTCACATCAATAATATTCATGAACAATTTTACAGAGTTTTTAGTTGAACCAGGGCCTTGTAGTAAAAAACAGTGGACCCCAAGTGATTATTGATATGCTATCACGAGAATTACAAATTTCAGGTTCACATAGAAAATTAATTGAATTTCCCAACCTTACGTATCCAGTGGACAATCATTGTTCTTGTCGTAGGGCATTCTTTCAAAATTGAAGCATGTAGGATCATATCATCCCACTTTAGTCGAAACTCGTCATCCCAAAAGAAATCCCTCACCAATTCTGGAGTTGCATCCTCGTAAACAGTCCTGCTGCAATATTGTGGAGGACCAGTCTGGCAAATCATAACAAGTATGATTCAAGATCTTACAGAAGCAAAAATAATCACGGTCTCAGATATTGTAAAATAGGGCATATGGCACCTCAGGATCTCTCTGCCATGCTTGGTAGCTCATATCATGAGTTGATCGATTGAACACATGCTTCCAGGATGGACCTCCATCTTTCCTTTCAACAAGGTGACACAAATGTTCCAAATCTTCATCCATAACCACCACACTATATTCTTTTCTTGATTCTGATGAACTATCAAAGAATCACACACATTGTGTAAGAAACTTACACATCACCAACTTGAAAAGTAAATTTCAATCTCATTTCGTGTGTATCTACTATGGAAAGGGTAAAATGACGTTTTCATATTTTTATACTAAGCTAATTGGGGATCTTCTGTTGTTGAACCGATTTGGGCATCCAAGTTTAAGACATCCTTGTCCCAAAATCACACGACACAAACCTTTTCACATTCAATCCAGATATACAACTTCAGGTTGCACACAATGACGCATAATGAGAAATTATTTTGTTTAAGCACTCAGAGCAATATCATATCAGGACTTCGAAGTTTAAATATCTATATCTACCGAACCGTTCATAACTGATGCAATTAGCTTCCTAATGAAACATGCGTGTCAACAAATATATAAACTTCATACATTCAAGTCAGTTCATATAAACAAGATGAAACCAAAAAAAAAAACAAAACAAAACAAGATTCAAACATGACAAATCAACATAATACAAGTTGGCCAATGCATTACCAATGCTTAATGGAGAAATGAACCAACAAAAAAACAAAAATTTATACATTTACCAAAAGCTTACCTGCAAACAGCAGTTTCAACAGGAGGCAATGCTACTTGCACCTTTTCCAATCCATTATTGAACAAACAAGAACCAGAACTCTGAATTTTAACATTGCTAGAACCCACACTTTTGCTGGTTGAAACAAAACCATTAACAGGAGAAGGGATATTAGAAGAAGGTGAAGAAGGAGCTGAAAATTCAAACTTACGATTCCCTAAACTAGCCCACCTAGGTTTCCAAGCCCACCCCACCGTTACACCCACAAGAAAAGCAATCCAAACAGGCCCTAGCAGCTGAATCATCCCTAAAATCATCGCCCAAATCGTGGGCCTCTCCAAAATCTCCAAGAACGCCTCAACTAACGCCATAACTGCGATTTTTTACAACTGGTCTCCGAAATGGCAGAAGTCAAAAGTTCATATCAAGGAAACATTAAAAGGGATTTTAACAAAGAACGGAAATTTGAAAAAACAAACAATAAAAGGGAAAGAAAACTGAAGAGTATATACAAAAAATTACAGAAATACGAATAAAATAAACGAAGATATCAACCCAAAAGGGAAGATACAGATTACAGAAACGCAGAAGATTAACGTGATAAGGATGACAGGAACGCGAAAGGTGGGAACTTGGCTGAAAAAATTATGCGGGCAAGCTTTACTTAACCCAATGTCAATTTTTATTGGAGTTCCCTCCCAATAAAAATAGTGTCTTGCCAATTTTTGGAATTAAAGATGCACACGGAAGCAAAAAATTGACCGCCAATGTTCTTGTGGCAAGAATCTAATCTGATCCTCTTACTCCTCCAAAATAAATAAATTTAATAATTTTCTGGTTATTGTTCCACGAAATCCACTTGGCTGCCAACCATTTTGCGTTTATAATATAACAAACAAATGGGCTGTCGAGTCTTGATCGATGCATTGTTTGATACTTTGTATCGATATTCTTCAATTTATTGTATTTGAAAGGCCTACCCAAACTTTATATATATTAATATTAATATTATTATATAGTAAAAAGATATATATAATATTAGCAAACTTTTGCACCTACTCCGAGCACAAAATTAAATTTAAATATAAAATATATGTTAATATATGTGTGAAATGTGGTTAAAGTAATTTTTAAAGCTAATATTTGAAATCTTGACAATTTTTCAATTTTATATGACATTGTGTGAGGTCCATCAGATAATCAACTGATCATCTCGTGTAAAAGTACACTTCATCAGATGCTGTGTTTTTAATCACAACAGATGATCTAAATCCAATGGACATGGGTAATTGGGGGGGGAAAAAATTGGTGTGCCATGTCCATCAAGCCCTTGAAATCTTATAAATAGGTCAAGACTTTTATATTAATGAATGTAAGTTTCATGTTATTTTTCAAGTACTCTTGAGTGTCTGAGTAACTCCCGACATCTCTAACAATTATTCATAACGCTGAATATTTGGATTGGTTGACCACCCGAATTGGTCGATCACTTGAGTTGTTTGATCGCCTAGATCCTCTCGTTTCATATATTATTATTTCTTGGTTACATCATATAAAGTCTTATTTACAAAATTAATAATTATGGTGTGTGTGTATATATTTGTGCAGTAAAAAATGTCACACAAAGATAAATAAATGGTTTCCTTCCCGTGCACCCCTTATTAGTTAAATTCTTATATATTTTATAATAAAAAATTTATAAAACACTTTGATGAACTTGTTAAATAATTAAAAATTTATGGTCAGTTTTAAAAAAAAATTATTTATCATTATAAATATAGAAAAGATTGACCGTCTCAATAATAAATATTCTTAAGATCGTATCACAAAAGACTTATTATAAATTATATAGTCATGGTTATTAAAAATATATATATGAGAATGATACTATGATTAGACGATGTGTTAACCTCCGTCGTACTCAAGTCTTGCAATAGATAAATAAATAAATGAATGAATGGAAAAGATTAAAATAGATAATTGAATTGAAAATAAAATAAGTTGATATGTCATTGTTTTGGTCGCTATAGCCCTATGATGTCATTTAATGTGATTTGCACTTGATTTCAAATTCTTTTCATGGAGTTTTATTGTTTCAAATTTAATTGTAAATTACATTTATTTACAGATTTTGAAAATTAATATGATAATAAATATATTATTTATTTTTTGTTAAAAAAGAAAGGAAATTGCTTTTTTGTGTTTACCTGCCCGCGATATGTTGTCAAAATTAATATTTAATAATGTATCTGAATCTGATCGTTTGGCAAATTTAATCTATTTTTTATTTTTTCGTGGAAGTGTCTGATTCAGCATCATATAAAAATAAATTAAATTGTAAAATAAAAATAACGAACAAAAAATGAAATATAATAACATAAAATATCGAATTTTCGAAAAGACAAATATAAATTTTCCAAACTGAAAAATTATTTCCCTATCTATAGATTTGCCAACTCTGCTTAAGAGCCTAATGAATAGTAGCCAGGCTGTGTTATTTATTAATACTTTAATTGTGAGGATACCATTGACCTATTTAATTTTATTCAACTTTTTCGTATTTTGGTTCCGATTTGTTAATAATTTTAGAACAATTCTAAACGTACAACGATATTTACAACAGTTATATCGTGAGATTTTGTTATTATATCATGAGATTTTGATATTATTTCGTGAGATTTTGTATTGAATTTATCATGAGATTTTGATAAATAAATTTTTGTAATGAATTTTTGTGTTGTAAGAATTGTTGTACAAAAATTGGTTGTACATATAACATTACTCATAATCTTATTACGAAAATATCCACCCCAAATGTGACATACCCTATGGATAGGAGAGAAGCCCGAATTCAAGCGAAAAGTCCATGGGTCTGGCCTAAAGTAAAGCCCATTCAGAGAACAAGTCGCTAACGATACTTTTGTAATAAAATATGATTGGATTTTTATGAATTATATTCGAAACTCTTAAAAACTAATATATAAATAAAATTTAACATTTTAAAAAATGTCCAAAAATATTTATAAAAATTGAGAGCAATTGTAAAATATGATAATTTTTTAAATATAAAAATGTCAAATTGTAATTTTAAACTATTAACAAAAAAATAGAAGCAGAAAAAAAAAACCTCAAACTTGCTTCTAGCTTTTGGTTAAAAATCATAGAAATTAATATTTTCAAACACCCTAAAACAGTTCAAGTCAACTAGAAGCCAAAAAATGTTTCACAAAAACTCTATCAAACACTCCCTAAAATAGGCCAATACCCAAAGCCCAACTTAGGCAACTTGGACAAGGCAATGAAGAGGTCACATGGCGTGTTTGAGTATGGTCCCCACTCGTATAATTCTTTCCGACTATATGTTGTCTCGTTTTACCTCTTCTATAAATATTAGGTGGTTGATAGTAATATTTGTTCGTTATATTCATCTTTTAAGTATATTTTGTTATTTTCTCGCCTTTTTTGATTCATGACTCGAGTGTTGAAAGCGATAAAGACAACTTCTCAGCCCTTTCTAACGTTATGTTTGTGATCTGAAGCCCACTTTGTCTTAAACATGTAAAGTTACCCAATCGAAGAGGTTTTGATTCTAACATCTTTTTTGATCCTTTACGTAATTTAAGTGCATCTATGGATCAAGTAAATGTTGTAAGAAAAGGCTATATTGTTGGATCTCGGTTTTCTCATGCTCAAAACACAGCGGAATTTTTAAAAATTTCTAGATCTTGACATTCAAGATTTATTTGAGCACTCGTGTGGTTTTAATAAATAAACATACAAAAGATGTTTAGTAATATACATTTAGTGAATTAATTCACTTGACTCCAAATAATCTGGTATTAGCGGATATAGCTCTTGTTGAATTCCCTACGAAATTTCTTCAAGAACTCCTTTTTTCAATCCTTCTATCAAGTCCACGACTAGAAGATTTGTTCTTCTTCCAAATAGCACTAGAATATTTGGAAGAACTTTTAACGTTGGAGATTAAAAATCAAGATACGACTCAACCAAAATAACTTTGATGGAGGCCGAAATTTGTGAGGAAAAATGGAGAGGCATTTTCGAAAATCATGTCATGTGGAGGCTAGGGTTTTCAAAAATTATGATTGGAATCAATTAACCTCAAACCTAATATACGTATATAAAAGCTTATGGCTCATTAATTAAATCAAATACTTAATTGGCTTAATTAATTAATTACTCTAGTCCAACTAGTTTAATTAATTAATTAATATTTTAAAGTCCAATTAAGAACCTTAATAATTTGTATGTTGGTCTTGTACTCCTACAAGCTCATAATACATACACCCATTACATTTAATTTAAATCCATTATAAATTCAACATTTGAATTTAATATTTAAATTAGAAATTCAACTCTTTGAATTTATCACTTCAAAAATTTAATATTTAATAAACTCAACTTTTGAGTTTACTAAATTAAATTCTCAAATTTTATAAATTCAACACCTTGAATTTATCGCCTCCAAAATTTAATATTTAATAAACTAAACTTTTGAGTTTAATAAATTAAATTCTCAAATTTTATAAATTCAACTCATTGAATTTATTCTCTCCAAATTTTATAAATTCATAAATTCAACTTCTTGAATTTACTATCTCATAAATTCAACTCTTTGAATTTATTTTCTCAAAATTTAATTATCATAAATTCAACTCCTTGAACTTACTATATCATAATATAAATTCAACTTCTTGAATTTATTATCTCAACGGGAACAAAATTGTAATGCCCGAGATTTAAAAACTGTAATCAGGCATTAATCAATTGACTTATTGATGTGATTATAGAAGACATAGAAAAGAAGTGGAACTACATGAATTGGCATGTGAGGTCAGAACTTTGGGCGCATATGCGCCGAGGTAGGCGCGCATATGCGCGAGGAGATTGTGTGCGGGACAGAACTTCTCGCGCATATGCGCGAGATCGGGCGAGCATATGCGCGAGGAGGGCAGTAGCCAAACAGCCAGAACAGAACTTTGCGCGCACATGCGCGATGTGAGGCCGCATATGCGCGAGGTGCCCAGTAGCTAAGATTTCATTCCAGAGAATGTCGCACATATGCGCGGGATTAGGACGCGCATATGCGCGAGTAGTAGAATTGGTTGACGCCGAGACCAGTAGGTCTTGCGCATATGCGCGACCAAAAACAGCCAGAACAGAACTTTGCGAGCACATGCGCGATGTGAGGCGCGCATATGCGCGAGGTGCCCAGTAGCTACGATTTCATTCCAGAGAATGTCGCGCATACGCGAGATTAGGACGCGCATATGCGTGAGTAGTAGAATTGGTTGACGCCGAGACCAGTAGGTCTCGTGCATATGCGCGACCAAAAACAGCGAGAACAGAACTTTGCGCGCACATGCGCGATGTGAGGCGCGCATATGCGCGAGGTGCCCAGTAGCTACGATTTCATTCCAGAGAATGTCGCGCATATGCGCGGGATTAGGACGCGCATATGCGCGAGAAGTAGAATTGGTTGACGCCGAGACCAGTAGGTCTCGTGCATATGCGCGACCAAAAACAGCGAGAACAGAACTTTGTACGCACATGCGCGATGTGATGCGCACATATGCGCGAGGTGCCCAGTAGCTAAGATTTCATTCCAGAGAATGTCGCGCATATGCGCGGGATTATGGCGCGCATATGCGCGAGACGTGCAGGGCAAAGAACGAGCCACTTGCCCCTCACCATGCATGATATATATATATATATATATATTCAAACTTCATTCATTATTCCTCAGAAAGAACCGAAAAGAGCTTCAGAGAATATCGTGAAAATCCTTACGCTTTTTATTTGAGGAAATTGAAGTTTACGAAAGATCCGCCCGTCAGAATTTCAATCCGACTTCAGTATCGTGTTTCTATCTACGAGAGCTTCAACTAAACGTAAGTTTTATTGAGTTTTGATATGATTTGAAATTATGATATTGTCAGAATCGGATAGAATTGATATATGATGTTTTTGAGATATTAGACATCGTAGAACCGAGAACAGATTGAAGAACAGATTGTTTATACATTTGTTATGATTTTTCAGAGATGAAATTGAGATTATTCAGATTTCTGAGAGTATGGATTATATTGGATATTGGTTATGATTTGTAATTGATATATATTGTTGTCTGAGTTGACGGGGATATCAAGACTATACTGTTATGCCGTCGAAACAGAATTAGATTGAGTATTGATTAGAATGAGTATTGATATGAGTTGTATATTGATATTGTTCCTATTTGACACGTTATTTCAGATTGGTATTGACAGCTTCGAATTCAGGACTTCGACTTCGTCAAAACTAACCAGGAGATCTACTTGGGTCAGACTAGACTTGAGTTTCCCTAAATCACATACTTGTATGTTATTGGTTTCATACCTTTATATTGTTTGAATGAGTACGCTTAGTCCATTAATTTATAAAAAAACAAAGAATAGCAGATAGTTATTGAGTGAAAGTCACTGACAGAGGTGCCAGATTATGACAGAGTAGTCATTGGCCCATTGCACATTGTCAGAATAGGCATTGGCGGATATGCTAAGTCTATGGCGGATATGCCAAGACAGCGGATATTTGATTTATATCGATGTTGCTTAGGAGTGGATCGATTCCTATCGCAGAGATTCGATATGTGTGTTAATGTCCAGGAACCAGGATCCTTAGAATAGATATGAGTCAAGTCTGAAATGACGAGTCAAAGAGTTTTATCTATATTCACTAATGTGACATAAATTATGATTCATGTTCTTTGATACATGGTTTATGCTTTTACATATGATTTTATGTATTGTATTGATTCATTGTTTATACTGGGATTTTATTCTCACCGGAGTTATCCGGCTGTTGTCGTGTTTGTATGTGTGCATGACAACAGGTGGGACAGGATCAGGGTCAAGAAGAGGATGAGAGAAAGGACAAGTTAGCGTGGTGATCCGGATCAGAATTAGTTAGGTTTCAGCACTTGATATATAGTAGTTGAACCCTAGTTTCGTTTGTTGTATGCTGTACAACACTTGTACTTTTATATTGATGTGTATACTAGACTGATTCCATTACGTTCCTCAGTTTTAAAAAAAAATTTAGACCATGTTTATCTTAATTGATTGAATTATTCCCAAAGAATGATTAAGATATGAATTAACGTCCGGGTCCCCACAAAAATGATCCAGTGCTTGTGTGACCCTCAATGGTTCAGGGATACAGCTAGCCGTGGGTTCACAACTCTTTGTGATTCAGGACATATTCCTTTATTCGGGCTTACCCTAATTTTCCACATTCTAAATATCAAAAATTGATTATGAGAATGTCAGAAATCATATTTCTGATTAAACCCATCGAATCATGGTAAGAGCGTCTAGTAGCATCGTCCCATGATTCCCTAGGTATCAATGATAGTGCCTGCAAGAGCCAGTCAATTATGATTAACGTACAGTACAGTCCCTTCATCTCATATATCCTAATCGAATCTGCAACCATTGGTTCATCGAGGGTTGCATAATAATTCGATAACTATATGACACATATTTGAGAATAAATAGTGGCATCGCACGTACAATTGGAGCACTCCTTCTCTAACGTACATCTCATACTCTAGCCAGAGATTCCATGCACTATTATTTCATCAGATCACATAGGATATTCACATCCGTAGGTGAGCAGTGAATTCCCGACTACAACGCACTGGATCCTACATGTGTCGCAAATATACCAAATCTCGCCACCTGATGACTCTCCTGGAGTCGGTAAACGAGTCAAAATACAGCTCTAGCATATAGAGCCTCAGTGTTGTCTCGGGTGGTAAGGACTAATGGTGTACAATCATAACCACGGACTTATCCTCTCGATGAATGATAACCACTTGGAAAGTCCGAGGGAGGGTAGTTCGGTATAATCATCATATTACTACCCATCTGCATGTTTGGACATCTCTATGTCCTTACCAAGAAACGCAGTACACAACATCACATATACTAGTCTCGAGCTCAAGCGACCTTTATCCATGTTTTAGGCGGCTGAATCGACTAGGAACGAATTTAGATTATACAGTGTTTACAAATGAGTTTCAACATCGAATTACGATTCATTTGTATTAAAGTATAATCAAGGTCTTTGTCTATGTTGATCACATGGGTATACAGATAAAGAAATAACAAACCATGAAATAATGAATTATATTAAAATAAAGATTGTTTATTACAACTGAGTCAATAAATTCCTTAGCCAACAGTTGGCTTACAAGGCATCTACTCTAACATATACAAACATGTTGCATCAACTTTTTCAAACTGGGTTGTAGGCTGGATCATGAGATGTATGGATTGTAAGGTCCAAAATTAAGAAGGCGTAATCCAACTGCATGCGAATCTAGGAAACATAAAAAAATGAGTAATTAACTGATTTTAATTGCTAATTGATTATGTGACATGTATGCTTATATGTTAAATATGATTTTATAATCATCATGCATAAAATTGTATTTTTAAGGAATATTCAAGTTGCGATCGAGGAACGGAGACCGATGGCTGAAAAACGTAAAATATTTTTATTAAATAATTATTTTTAATGGTTTAAAATATGGTTGATGATTTTTCGTATTTTTGAAAATAAAGGGTTTTGAGGTGATTTTATACGCCGGGACGTAAAATTTATCTGTGCTGGTTTTTCAATAAAAATGCGAACGTTTTGGCAACCCGACTAATAAATTAATAAATTTATTTAAACAAGGACTTTGATAATATTTTATTAAATTCTACTTAAGCAATAACGAGCTCAATTGGTATGCTTAGTAGACCTAAGCTTAATTAAGGATTTAAATTACTATTTAATATGAAAACTCACCTCAAACCCTTAGAAAAGGCACGCCACTTTCAGAATTTCTCCTCACCTATTCACGGCTCACACCACACGAAGAAGTGAAGGAAAGTTGTGAGGTTTTGAAGAAAAAAATTCAACCTAGGCTCCTACGTCAAAGTTCCTCGCATCGTCAACGTATAGTCGTGCGTTTAAAACGCAAAGGCACGCATATTTCTTCCCTTCAAAATCTATCACACCATATTAATCACCTAAACGTATTTTTGAAGGAACAACATGACACACAAACTTTATTTTCGTAACTTTGTGCATAGGTGTTCCAAACTTGTGTTTTTTATCTTCAAATTCATGTAAGTATGTGTTTAAGAGGGCTGCCATGATTAGGATATGATCAAGCAAGGTTTTACATGACTTTAGAGTCTTAGAAATCATTCAAAACACCACCCACGATCAAGAACACCAGCTGGAAGCAAGTTGCTGTCATGGTGACCTTGTGGGTTCGGTTTTCATGTCTTGGGGCTTGGCTGGGTTCGACTGGGACCAGGGGCTATCCAGGGCCGTGGGTGAGTCAAGAGAAGAGTCCTAACAATTCTAGGACTCGAGCTAAGTGGGCTGGGAGGAGTTCTTGCCAACAAGGACTCCTACCCGAGAGATGCTAAGAGGGACGCGCAGGTTCAGGGCTTGCGCAGGGCTAAGTGGCTCGGTCTAGGGACTTCAGGCTGGGCTAGGGCGTGACTTTAGGGTCCTAGGTGAGTGCTTGAGAGGCTGGTTCAGGAGTTGGAGCGACGGCTAGAGTCCTAGGCACCAATATGTAGAGTCCATGCGCATAAGGAGTTCTCGGCCAAGACAAGGCTCAGATGTTGGGTTTGGTTTTGGGGCTGGGCTCGAGTCCTATGGGTTAGCATGAGTCCAGTAGGTCCCTAAGGGGGCTGGGAAGGGGTTGGCTCAAGGTGGCTCGAGTGTGGCTCGACAAAACCGGGAGTTGGCTCATGGGTGGTCTAGGGCGTGAGTTAGGGTTTTCTTTTAGGAAAATATTTCGAAACATGACTCACGGGGGTTGAGTCATGGTTCACGAGGGCTAAAATAATATAAAAATCTAATTTTTTTTATTTAGAAATTTTATTCTAAAGTTTGGGATTTTTCGGGATCAAAACACCGTCAAAACAATTAATTCAAGATAAATGAAAAACTCTAACATTTAAGCTAAATAAAATTATGAAAAAAGTAATTTAGGCTTAAATAATTATTTGAGACATGTTAGAGTCAAGAAATCAAGAAAAAGTCAAAAACGAAAAATGTCAAGTTCGGGGGTAAAACAGTTTTTTGCACCAAAAATTAGTAAACATCATGGCAGTGCTCTAAATGCTATTTTTATGATATTATGATTATTTTTAAATGTTTATGAAATGTTCATGTTTAAATTATGATTTTTCATGTCAATGGGATTTTTATGATATAAGGAAGACATTTAAAAGACATGTTGCATGCTTGGTTTCAAAAAAATAAAATTATACATTATGCATGATTTTATAAAGTGGTGTGAATGTAAAACGTTGAAAGAAGTGAAGTAATTGTGACTAACTCGATAATGCTGGAGGTATCGTGAGGGTGACGGTCCTAGTGGGAGCCCTACGATCGTATTTCCATCATTACGAATATGACGTAACGGTTATGAGGTAACGGTAAAAATGGGAATATCGTGAGGGGAAAAGGCCCCAGAGAGAGCCCATTTATGGGAAAAGGCCCCAGAAGGAACTCCGACGATCGTATTTCTATTCAAAAGAGGATAGGCCAGGGCCCAGTTGACTAGTGAGAGTGTTGCTGGTGTCCCCCGCCGCCCAGTACTGCGGTTTCATCTAGATGGATCCATTGACTTTTTGAAGTTTGAGGAAAATCACAATTAAATATCTGAATTCAACAAAGGAAAAGGAAAAGGAAAAAGGAAAAATGTTTAAGATCATGAAAAATGTTTTATGTCAATTTGAAGAAAAAGGGAAAGTTAAAGTTTATGTTTGCATGACATGAAATGTTATTTTTACGTAAAAGTATTTTAACTGTTGCATGTGGTTTTATACATATTATTTCTTACAAAGATTATGGTGTGTTGAGTCTTTAGACTCACTAGGTGTAATTGATGCAGGTGAGGTTGAGGGAGGGCTTGACGGATGATTTGACTAGACTGAAGGCGCACGCAACCCGAGGACCAGCGCTTCTGCTTTTTTCGCATTACGTTTTATGATTCATGATTTATGTTAAACATTCTAAGACTATTTATTTATGCTTTTGAGATATTTTTGAGAGGTTTAGTATGGACTATACTTTTCAAATTTATTGCTTTTTAGGTTTGGTAAAACATGCGACGATTTCATTTTTATGACTATCTCATTGATTTTTGAAATACTAGTTGGTTGAGGTTTTATTTTAGCGGGTAAAATATTTTATGTGTTAAATGTCATGGGCGAAAATTGAGTGTAAAAAAAAAATTTCTAGTACTGTTAAAACAATAAAAAAGGTAGATGTTTCATGGATCCTATCCAGATCCACTACTATCACTTGATAAGCATGCATAATTAACTTAAAAAGAATATAACAGCTAAAACGTTAAAAGCTTAGAATGACAAAGACAATAGAACATAATAACTGAATTAAATACAATGAAATAAAAATAATGATAACCTTCGCTCCCCTGCTTTCTTGCATTGACTGGTCGCTATCCTGTCCACATATGGAACCTGCAAGCTGCTCCGTCGAGTGGGGTGTCCGAGATAACAAGGATCGTGAGTGAAAATCACTCAGTACATATTATATGAGTATAAAAATCTATATGCAATGTATGCAACACAAACTTGTATCTGGGATCAAACTGGATCATCACTGATCAATCATAGGAACTAGAGTATGTAACATGCTAGTTTGTCGAGTCATTTGGTGCCTTACATACCTTTATCAATTAGATGTGAACGTGCGATGTCCAGGGTAGATCAGTCAACTCACCATACATGACTATGTGACCCTGTTACCCGTTCGTCTCCAAAGACTGAGGCTCATTAACAAAACAATTGGCTTATCTAAAAAAAAAAAAAAAAAAAAAAAAAAAAAAAAAAAAAAGCAAGAACAACATGATATGCAGAGGACGCACATATAAACATGTCACTAAATAACATGAATCAAATGAAAGATAAAAAAAGCAACACACACACATATATACATATTCAGTTGAATATCTCAGTCAATATTTACGTGCCTCTAAACACTGGTATATAAATCCTCACCTCCGATCCTACCCAACATAAAATACCAACATTACTAACTGGTATTGCTCATAATATCCCCAACCATAATTGTAGAGCCCAAAATCCGTACACGTAAATCTTATGCATTTATTTAATTGTTAAAGTATTTAATCAAATTTAAAATGATTTTTTTGAGATGCATGATTTATGAACTTGCATTATTTTAAATTATTTACGTTTATGTGATGCACATTAAAATATTTTCTTGAGTTTCATGTTTTAGGCGATTATTCGATGCGGGATCGAGGAAAAGAGATCGGCGACGATTTTGACAATTTTGAAATATAGTATTTTATTTTAAGTTAGGATTGGGGCATTTTAAATGTTTTATTTAGTTTTTAGCATTTTGAAAGCCTAATTTGGTTATTAGGTTATTTTAAAATTTCAGAATTTTAAAAAGTTTATCAATTGTGTATTTTATTTCAATTTTTAAGATGTTAGTATTTTGTGGAGAATAAGTATTTTAGTTAGTATATTAAGTGATTATTAGTATTTTAAATAGCATGCTAGTTATCATTTAAGCAATAATTTCCCTAATTTAACTACACACTCACGCACACCCACACATTCACTAACACTTACACGATATCACATACACACACATTTTATTCCATCAATTCAGATTTTTTTGAGAGCAAAACCTAGGGTTCTAAGAATTTCAGCCGCCCCTGTCTTCTCTTATTTTCCCAGCGATTTCGTTGGCTTTTCTTCAAGAAATTTGCGCCACGTTCGTCCCGTATCGTCTCTCGCATCTTTCCCGCTTCGGTATCATAGTTTTGGTAACTTTAAATATCAAAAGGCATGAATATTCTTTCGTTTATGCATCGATCTCGTCATAGTATTTGTTTTTATGTTTATTATGCGTAAAAATATATGTACGTTGTAAAAAGTTTGAGCAAAAAATTTTTTGGATCGGTTTTGAAACGATTTTAGATCTGAAAACTCAAAATTTGATGTCATTTTAAAAACTGCGACTTTTCGATCGATTTTCTGAAAAAACTTTCAACATATAAAACGTATAACTTTTTGATACCTTCTATTTGACAGTAAATTCAAAATATTTGGATAATAAATGAGTGAGTTACTATCGTTTTCGTGGGACTGCTCAAAATGCGTTTTTTCTGAAAATGCGTTCTTGTTTTGTTCTTGAAGTTTTATTATTGCAGGCTTCGTTGGGGATCGACGGGTGATCGCTGCTGCATTTTATTACATAGAGAATGATGTTGGGATGATTGTTGGTGTTTCGTTTCTTGTCGTTAAGCACTTGGTTATATTAGAAGTCGTAAGCATTGATTTGGCGTCAAATGTCGTGTTCACGGATTGGGTTGCGTTGTTTGTTATGTGTAGTTGTTTTGGGGTCTTTGTTGGAGTTTTATTAAGTGCCATAGCATCCTAGGATGGGTCTCGGGGCATTGGTTCATGGTCTGTACGATCGAGTTAGGAAGAATAAGCCTTAGGTGTAGTGATTTTCCATTAATTCGCGTTTCCAGCACCTACACGGACCCGTAGCCGGACCCTGGCACGTGGTCCATGCACTTTTTCCTTCAAAATGTGAATTTCCAGCACCTACATGGACCCTTACATGAGGTCCGTGTCCCTTTATAAAAAAAATTAATTTTTTTAATATGAATATAAAATATAGGATTTGTTTTGAGGGTTCTATGTCATGGTTCAATTCGATGATTAAACAAGGTCAAGTCCCGAGTAATTTAGAATGTCATAAGCTATTTATTTACTTCGGTGGTGAGCACAAGTACATACGTCTAAGCTATGAAAGATAAGTGTTTGAACTCATGTTAGTATGTCCGGAAGTGGCCCTAAGCGAGATCCAACGAATCCCTCAACGTCAAGTAAGTATGTTCGACGTGCAAAAGAAAATATTTTAAATTTTTTAGGGATGCTAAATGTCTCGAGACCAAATTATGAATGTGTTTGGAAGTCGGTGAACATGGCCAAGGACCTCTCCACCCTGGTAAAGCATGACCGGGTTTAGATCAGGATTGGAAAGCGGTAAAGCATGACCAAGGACCAATCCACCCGTTAAAGCATGAACGGGGATCTCATGTATGTGGTAGTGGACTTTCCCTGCCAGCCCAGTACTGTGGTTTAGTCTGTTTAGGAACTTTTATGTATGGGTCACTTGCTTTGAAACATATCTCTACGCAAAATAATGTTATGTATGCTCTAGTATGTATGATGCAAGTATGTTTAAGAAAAGTTTTATGATGATGATGACACGTCTACGTTTATGCTACTACGTACATGTTTCAAGTATGTTTATGCTATTATGTTCAAGCTTCAAGTATGTAAGACCTAATTTAAAGATGCATGTGATTTTATTATGTAGTACTTGCTATCTCCAGTTTATACATGTTGAGTCTTTAGACTTACTAGACTTGATCGATGCAGGTGAAGATGACTTTGAAGAGACGAGGGGTGGGGACCAATGAGCCGTCTTGGACTACGTAGGAGACTAAACCCGAGGACCGAGCATGTTTTAAGATTTTATGCATGACGATTTTAATACTCTGATTTCACATTATCGTTTACGATGTTTAAACAAGTGTTTTTCTTAGGCAAACTTTATTTGTGATCTCTTTTATTGCAAATGTTTTTAGACGAGCAAGTTATTTTAATGCAAATTTGAAAGTTTATTTTGTATTTAAGAAAATTTTAATTTTTCCTCAAATTTTAAGTTGTTCAAAAGTACGGTACGTTACAGTTGGTATCAGAGCGGTGTTCTTGTAAAGGGTTATGCCTACTGCTAGTTGCGAGAAGCTCACAAAGCCACACCTCAAGTATGTAAGTTTTGAGGTTTTAAATTATTTCATGTAGAAAGCACCAAGTCATGGTTTCAGCATGTGCATATTTAAATTAAAATTTCGTGCATCTTATGTTATGATATTATGTTCATGCATGTTGCGTTTACGTGTTGGATAAATGTTGGAAAAGTATGCCTCCCAGACGTAGGATTGTGCGTGAGGCGGGCGATGAGAATAGGGAAGCTCAGGATGGGGAGAGGGTCACTCCTCTTCGTCAACCCCCAGATATGCAGGCTCAGATGCTTGCAGGGATGACGCAGTTCTTTGAGCAGTTTGCGGGGAACCAGGCTACAGTAGATACAGGGGCGAGGCCCAGATCGGAGGCAGTTTACGAGAGGTTTAGGAGGATGGATCCGAAGGAGTTTTTGGGGACTAATGACCCGATGGTATCTGAAGGATGGATGAAGTCCATCGAAGTAATCTTTGCGTTTATGGAGCTACAGGATGCAGACAGAATTAGATGTGCCACCTTCTTGTTGACTGGAGACGCCGGGCTGTGGTAGGAAAGTGCGTCTATGTCGGTTATTTTCCAGACTTTGACTTGGAACGGTTTCAAAAAGGTTTTTACTCCAAGTAATTCACTTAGGAAGTACGCTCCAGATTGACTAGGGAGTTCATGACGCTACGACAGGGAGACAGCAGCGTGGCAGATTTCGTCAAGAAGTTCGAGAGGTGGTGTCACTTTGTACCCCTGATTGTGAATGATGCCCGAGAGAATCTGAGACATTTTATGGATGGGTTGCGGCCGATCTTGCGCCGTGATGTCAGGGTTGTTGGTCCTACTACCTATGCCGTTGCTATATCTAGAGCCTTGGTGGCAGACTAGGACCAAAGGGATATCGAGAGTGATAGGCAGGGCAAGAGGCCCTATCAGGCACCTCAGCAGCAGCAGCGAACCCAGTTTAAGAGGGGGCAGCAGGGGAAGAGGCCATTTCAGAGACCGCCGAAGGACAAGGGTCCTATTCCTCAACAGAAGGCTCCTCAGAGACCCGTTGAGTACCCAGTGTGCCCGAAGTGCAACCGCTAGCATCCGGGACAGTTTTATATGGATCGGGCAAGTGCTTTAAATGCAGAGCCAGCGATCATATGTTGAAGGACTTCCCATAGTGGAGGCAGCCGACCCAAGGTAGAGTGTTCGCCATGTAGGCAGAGGAGGCGAACCCAGACATGACCCTGTTGACTGGTAACTAATTTAATTCAGCACCGCATTATTCTTGTTATGCATGTTTTGTATTTATTTGAGGATTATTAGTGTGCTAGTTTATATTTTGGTGACTTGGGATAGAAATTTTCTGCTATACTGGAGGTTAAGATTAGAAGTTTTGGGATATAAGTTTTGTATTGTGCTAACGTCTCTCAGGAAATATTTTCATAAAAAGAGTAGCCTCGAAGGCCCTGATAGATTAAGGGGCCACACACTCTTTTATTTCGCAGACATTCGCTAGTCATTTGGACATCAAGTCCATTGGGATCGACATGAGTTATTCAGTGACAGTCCCATCAGGGGAAGAGTTATAAGCTACTAGTGTGGTTAGATACATCGATCTTGAACTGCAGGGCCACTTAGTGTATGCCGACCTGATTGTGTTGCCGATGCCAGAGTTTGATATCATTTTGGTAATGGACTGACTGACGAATAACAGAGTTCTTATTGATTTTCAGAAAAAGGTCAATATTGGTAAGACCTTTGGGCATGGAGCAATTTCTCTTTGAGCCAGATAAATGGAGAAGTTTCCCTCGCATGATCTCATGCATGCAGGCTCGGAAACTTATTCACAAGGGTTGTCAGGCTTTCTTGGCCAGTATTATTTCCGCACCTGATGTGCCCACTCCATCTATATCTGTTGTACCTGTGGTTAGAGATTTCCCTGACGTTTTTCCTGATGACGTCACAGGCCTTCCACCAGAGAGAGAGGTGGAGTTCACGATTGATCTTGTGCCAGGCACTGTGCCAATCTCGAAGGCACCGTACCATTTAGCTCCAGCTGAGATGTTAGAGCTCAAGCAGCAGATTCAGGAGCTCTTAGAAAAAGAATTCATCCACCCTAGTTTCTCACCATGGGGCGCACCAGTACTCTTTGTAAAGAAGAAGGATGGAAGCATGAGGTTGTGTATTGATTATCGAGAACTAAACAAGGTAACAATCAAGAATAAATACCCACTTCCAAGGATCGAGGACTTGTTTGATCAGTTGCAGAGAGCTACAGTGTTCTCTAAGATAGATCTACGATCTTGGTATCATCAGCTGAAGGTAAAGGATGAAGATGTTCATAAGACAGCCTTCAGAACTAGATATGGGCACTATGAGTTCTTAGTAATGCCATTTGGACTGACAAAAATGCTCCATCGATATTTATGGACCTCATGAATCGAGTATTTCAGCCCTACCTAGATCAGTTCGTCATAGTGTTCATTGACGACATTCTTATTTACTTTAAGAGCCATGAAGAGCACAGTCAGCATTTGGTTACAGTTTTGCAAGTCTTACAGAGTCGCAAGTTGTTTGCAAAATTCAGTAAGCTAAGTGTGAATTCTGGTTGGAAAAGGTAGCGTTTTTGGTCACATAATATCTAGCAGTGGCATCGAGGTGGATCCAGCGAAGGTAGCAGCCGTTAAGGAATGGGTTGAGCCGAAGAATGCATCAGAGATCCACAGTTTCCTAGGCTTAGCAGGCTACTATAGGAAATTTATTCAGGGATTTTCTTCGATTGCAGTGCCACTCACTTCCTTGACCAAGAAGAATGCTAAATTCATTTGGAGTGATGAGTGCCAGAAGAGTTTTGATATTTTGAAGCAAGCTCTTATCACAGTGCCAGTGTTAGTCATGCCAGTAGGGCAAGGCAATTTTGTGCTATACACCGATGCTTCTAAGCTCGGATTAGGCGCATTTTTGATGCAGCATGGTCGGGTTATAGCTTATGCATCCAGACAGTTGAAGGTGCACGAGAATAAATACCCGACTCATGATTTTGAGTTAGCCGCCGTTGTCTTTGCGTTGAAGATTTGGAGACACTACTTGTACGGAGAGAAATGCCAGATATTTACTGATTACAAGAGTTTCAAGTATTTCTTCACGCAGAAAGAACTGAATATGAGACAGAGACGGTGGTTGGAGTAAGTGAAAGACTACGATTGAGAGATTAGCTACCATCCGAGGAAAGCTAATGTTGTGGCAGATGCTTTAAGCAGAAAAGTTGCAGTCATAGCACAATTTTCAGTGCAGAGACCTCTTCAGTCAGAGATTCAGAGATTTGGGTTAGAGGTTTATCCTAAGGGCAGAGCTCCTAAGCTGTCTA
Source organism: Primulina huaijiensis (assembly GCF_012295235.1). Taxonomy (NCBI): domain Eukaryota; kingdom Viridiplantae; phylum Streptophyta; class Magnoliopsida; order Lamiales; family Gesneriaceae; genus Primulina; species Primulina huaijiensis. Next base: position 10,771,757 of record NC_133317.1, on the reverse strand, counting down.
ATCTGACCGTCCAGCCTTCTTTGTTAGACCAAATCAGTCGAGGTCAGTCTTCAGATGAGCAGTTGCAGAAATGGCGACTGAAAGATGAAGCCAAGGGCAGTGTACTCTACACAGTGTCCGATGGTATTGTGAGGTACAGAGGAAGGATGTGGGTGCCTAATGTTGATTCAATCAGAGAAGATATTTTGACAGAGGCACATGCATCTCCGTATTCTATCCATCCAGGAGGTACCAAGATGTACAAGAATTTGCATATTTTGTATTGGTGGTCAGGTATGAAGAGAGACATCCGCCGATTTGTATCTGAATGCCTCACTTGTCAACAAGTGAAGGCAGAGCATCAGAGGCCAGCAGGAATGCTCAAGCCACTCCTTATCCCCGAGTGGAAGTGGGAGAATATCACCATGGATTTCGTTGTTGGGTTGCCGAGGTCAATCAGAGGATCTAATGCTATTTGGGTTATTGTGTATCGACTTACCAAGTAGGCACACTTCTTGCCAGTGAAGACGACTTTCTCCATGACGCAGTATGCAAAGCTCTATATCAAGAAATAGCCCGATTGCACGGGATCCCAATTTCTATTGTGTCCGACAGGGACCCGAGGTTTACATCGTCCTTTTGAAAGAGTTTGCATGCAGCCATGGGGACAAAATTGCTATCCAGTACAGCTTTCCACCCTCAGACAGATGGCCAGTCTGAGCGAGTGATTAAGATATTTGGAGGATTTGTTGCGAGCCTGTGTGATCGATTTTCATGGGAATCGGGAATCGAAGCTACCTCTTGTGGAGTTTACATACAACAACAGTTTCCAATCATCTATAGGTATGACTCCCTACGAGGCATTGTATGGAAGAAAGTGCAGACCACCGATTCATTGGGATGAAGTCGGTGAGAGATCAGAACTTGGTCCAAAGATTGTTCAGCAGACTGCAGATGTGGTGGTAAAGATCCGAGACAGGATTAAGACCGCCCAGAGTCGTCAAAAGAGTTATGCTGATAAGAGGAGAAGGAATATTGAGTTTGCCGTAGGAGATCACATTTTCATAAAAATAGAACCTATGAAGGGTGTTATGAGATTTGGGAAGAGAGGCAAGCTGAGTCCGAGATTCATTGGGTCGTTCGAGATTCTTGACAAGGTTGGGACACTAGCTTATCGTGTAGCCCTACCGTCGAATCTGGCTGGTGTACACAATGTGTTCCCCGTCTCGATGCTGAGGAAGTACCTATCGAATCCTTCGCATGTGTTGAGTTTTGAGCCGTTGCAACTTGCTCCAGATCTGTCATATGAGAAAATACCTGTCTAAATCCTAGACAGACAAGAGCGGAGACTTCGGAACAAAGTAACCAAACTGGTCAAAGTCCAGTGGCTGAATCAATCAGTGGAGGAAGCCACTTGGGAGACCGAGGCAGATATGAGAAACCGTTACCTAGAATTGTTTGGTAAGACTTAATTTCGAGGACGAAATTTATATAAGTGGGGGAGGAACTGTAGAACCAAAAATCAGTACACGTAAATCTCATGCATTTATTTAATTGTTAAACTATTTAATCAAATTTAAAATGATTTTTTTAAATGCATTATTTATGAACTTGCATTATTTTAAATTATTTATGTTTATGTGAAGCACGTTAAAATATTTTCTTGAGTTTCATGTTTCAGGGGGTTATTCGATGCGGGATCGAGGAAAAGAGACCGGCGACGATTTCGGCAATTTCGAAATTTTATTTTAAGTTAGGATTGGGACATTTTAAATGTTTTATTTAGTTTTTAGCATTTTAAAAGCCTATTTGGTTATTAGGTGATTGTAAAGTTTCAAGATTTTAAAAAGTTTATCAATTGTGTATTTTATTTCAATTTTTAAGATGCTAGTATTTTGTGGAGAATTAGTATTTTAGTTAGTATATGAAGTGATTATTAGTATTTTAAATAGCATGCTAATTATCATTTGAGCAATAATTTCCCTAATTTAACAACACACTCATGCACACCCACACATTCACACACACTTACACGATATCACACATACACACATTTTATTCCATCAATTCAGATTTTTTTTTGAGAGAAAAACCTAGGGTTCTAATAATTTCAGCCGCCCCTCTCCTCTCTAATTTTCCTAGCGATTTCGTTGGTTTTTCTTCAAGAAAATTGCGTCACGTTCGTCTCGGATCATCTCTCGCATATTTTCCACTTCGGTGTCGTCGTTTCGGTAGCTTTAAATATCAAAAGACATGTATATTCTTTCATTTATGCATCGATCTCATCATAGTATTTGTTTTTATGTTTATTATGCGTAAAAATATATGTATGTTGTACAAAGTTTGAGCAAAAAATTTGTTGGATCGGTCTTGAAACTATTTTAGATTTTAAAACTCAGAATTTTCTGTCATTTTAAATACTGCGACTTTTCGTTCGTTTTTCTGGAAAAACTTTCAACATATAAAACGTAGAACTTTTTGATACCTTCTATTTGACAGTAAATTTGAAATATTTGGATAATAAATGAGTGAGTTATGATAGCTTTCGTGGGACTGCTCAAACTACGTTTTTCAGAAAATACGTTCTTGATGTGTTCTTGAAGTTTTATTATTGCAGGCTTTGTTGGGGATCGACGGGTGATCGCTGCTGCATTTTAGTACATTGAGAATGATGTTGGGATGATTTTTGGTGTTTTGTTTCTTGTCATTAGGCACATTGTTGAATTAGAATTCGTAGGAACTGATTTTATGTCAAATGTCGTGTTTACGGATTGGGTTGCGTCGTTTGAGATGTGTAGTTGTTTTGGGGTGTTTGTTGGAGTTTTATTAAGTGTCATAGCATCCTAGGATGGGTCTCGGGGCATTGGTTCATGGTCCGTACGATCGAGTTAGGAAGAATAAGCCTTAGGGGTAGAGATTTCCCGTTAATTCGCGTTTCCAGCACCTACACGGACCCGTAGCAGGACCTTGGCACGGTGTCCATGCACTTTTTCCTTCAAAATGTGAATTTCCAGCACCTACATGGACCCTTACACGAGGTCCATGTCCCTTTATAAAAAAAATTAATTTTTTTTAATATGAATATAAAATATAGGATTTGCTTTGTGGACATGAATATAAAATATAGGATTTGTTTTGGGGGTTCTATGTCATGGTTCAATTCGATGATTAAACGAAGTCAAGTCCCGAGTGATTTAGAATGTCATAAGCTATTTATTTACTTCGTTAGTGAGCACAAGCACGTACGTCTAAACTATGAAAGATAAGTGTTTGAACTCATGTTAGTATGTGCAGCAGTGGCCCCAAGCGAGATCCAACGAATCCATCAACGCCAAGTAAGTATGTTCGACGTGCAAAAGAAAATATTTTAAGTTTTTGAGGTATGATAAATGTCTTGTGACCAAATTATGAATGGGTTTGGAAGTCGGTGAACATGGCCGAGGCCCTCTCCACCCCGGTAAAGAATGACCGGGTTTAGAACAGGATTGGAAAGCGGTAAAGCATGACCAGGGACCAATCCACCCGTTAAAGCATGAACGGGGATCTCATGTATGTGGTAGTAGACTTTACCTGCCAGCTCAGTACTGTGGTTTAGTCTGATCAGGAACTTTTATGTATGGGTCCCTTGCTTTGAAACATATCTCTACGCAAAATAATGTTATGTATACTCAAGTATGTATGATGCAAGTATGTTTAAGAAAAGTTTATGATGATGATGACACGTCTACGTTTATGCTACTACGTACATGTTTCAAGTATGTCTATGCTATTACATTCAAGTTTCAAGTATGTAAACCCTAATTTAAAGATGCATGTGATTTTATTATGTAGTACTTGCTATCTCCAGTTTATGCATGTTGAGTCTTTAGACTCACTAGAATTGATCGATGCAGGTGAGGATGACTTTGAGGAGACGAGAGGTGGGGACCAATGAGTCGTCTTGGACTGCGTAGGAGGCTAAACTTGAGGACCGCCCATGTTTTAAGATTTTATGCGTGACGATTTTAATACTCTGATTTCACGTTACGGTTTACGATTTTTAAACAAGTGTTTTTCTTAGGCAAACTTTATTTGTGATCTCTTTTATTGCATATGTTTTTAGACGAGCAAGTTATTTTAATACAAATTTGAAAGTTTATTTTGTATTTAAGAAAATTTTAATTTTTCCCCAATTTTTAAGTTTTTCAAAAGTACGGTACGTTGCAATAATTATGGCTCACAGATCATACATTCATCCGTCATCAGCCCTTTGGGAAATATTACCTCGCTAACTGCTACTAGCGATGCTACCACTCCTCGAAGCACTTCAGAACTGAACTTTCCTAATTATAAGGCTTAGAAACTACTAAAATTGAAACGATCTTGACTTTTTTTTTAAAAAAAAAAACTAATAAACTTGAAAGTTACTAAATAAAATTACTTAACATTTTCATAAATCATAATAATTTAACTTTTGACATCTCAAGTGCATAAAATAAATATCAAAATCGTCAATAACCAAAAATCCTACGTCGACCTTTAAAGTGATCAACGAACATAAAATTAAAGCATAAAAACTCCTTATTAAATCATTAACAATAATCTTTTAAACCTTTTAACTATCAAGCTAGTGCGGAAACTAAAGGTCTTTAGGGAGTGTACTGCAGCACTCGATCCACTCAATTGTCAGCGCCTCCCATAATATCATCAAATCCTGCATCATACAAACCTAGTGACTCTATTAACTCAGGACATTCTAAATATGAATACCAAATAATACATATATAATCACATGCATTTAAAAATCATACTTTTATTTAAAATAGCTTTTGAACATAATTAAACCATTAAAAATAATTTTTAAGCATAAATAAATCATTTAAAAAGCTTTTAAGCAGAAATCATATATCATAAAATCATTTTAATCGTAAAGCTTTCAATCTTTTATCATTTTTGGGTGAAATTTGATCCTTGAAAGTGACTAACTTTTATCCTCCGGTCGACTTATCAGTCTTAAGCTCCACATGGCCTAAGGGAGTGGGCACTAAGCTCCACCATGAAAATACGATCGTCAGGGTCTCTCTGGGGCCTTGTCTTGTAAACGGGGTCCCTCTCTGGGGCCTTGTCTCGTAAACAAGGTTTCTCTAGGGCCTTGGCATTCACGATATCCCCACAAAATCATATATCATATATCATTTGTCACAATCAATTCGCATCCCTTAAAATATTTTTCATTTTCTTTTAAAAGCATAAAATATCATAGCTTTCCAAAAATAGCATTTTTCATAGTAAAAATTTTACAGCTTTACCATAAATCATAAAATATAATATTTCATAAAAATCATCATTTTAAATCATAAAATATCATTTAATATGCGTTATGATCTTTCGGGACGATGCCAAGCTTTTACGAAATTCTCAAGTGTAAAATGATCGTTTTGCCCCTAGACGTAAAAATTCTCGATTTTATTTTTTTCTCACTTTTAACGACATGGGACTATCCCAAATAATTATTTAAGCTTAACTCTAATTTTTTCATAATTTTATTCAGTTTAATTCGAGGCTTTCTAATTATTCTTTAATTAACGATTCGTAAGGTGTTTAAATCCCAAATAAATTCAAAACTTAATATTTTCTTTTCAAATTTTAACAATAGTCTTTTTAATACCTAATCTACCCTTGTGAGCCATGAAGCACACCCGTGGACCCATGGTTCCAATTTATGTTCAATAATTCTCGTTTTTGACCCTTACTCGAACACACCGAGCCATCTTCCTATTTACTCGAGCCATGGTCGAGCCACCTCAAGCCAACCTCGAGCCAACCCATCTACGAACCCTACTGACCAGCTCTGACCCCTAGACCTATCCCCTAACTCACGCAAACACTCCTGCACAGAAGATGCAAAGCTGCGCACAAGTGCTTCCTTACTCGCCTAAGACTCCTAGCCAACTAGGACTCTTCCACTCGAGCCACCAACGAGCCCACCTGACCCTACCTGACCCTGGACCACATCCACACCCAACCAAGCCCATCCCAGACCCCTGAACCCCTCCAGTGAACCACCTGAATCAAGAGACATCAGCCACGCACACAAGCTGCTTCCCACGGCTGCTGCTGTTATATTGTGTGGAGGTTTCTACCCAGGCCACCACCGAGCCCAGCCCTTCCTAACCCTCACTGGACCATCCTAAGAAATCGTCTAGACCACCTAGCCCAGCCCCCTACTGAGCCGAGAGCCCTCTTGCCCTAGGATTCCCCGAATACGCATGGGGAAGAGTCCCAACTCCCGTGCCCAAATGCAGCGGAAGTTTTCTTAAAACGTGCTAGAATTTTTTTTAAAAGACTACTAGTTTATGATTTATGATTTATGATTTTAATTTATGTTAAAGATATTTTTACGATGATTTATTTATGAGAGGTTTTTTAGATGTTATAGTATGGGCTATACTTTTCAAATAATTTTTTAGATTTGATAAAACATTTGAAGATTTTATGATTCAAACTATTTTTATTTGGATTTTTAAATGTTAGTTGATTGTTTTATTTTTAAAATGGTGTCAAGGTACTTTAAAATATATATATGTATATTTCGAATTATGTGAGCCATGAACCACACCCGTGGACCCATGGACGGGCTCGGGCTGGGGGTGGCTCTCGTCTGGGACTGGTCTAGGGTCAGTAAGGGTCGAGAAGGGCAGATGGTTAACCAGCTGGAAGTGTCCTAGTTGGGTTAGGAGTCCTAGAAGTACATGGAGTCTCACACACACACATGCAGAACTTGGGTCAAGTTTCAGGAGGGTTTGAGCGAGTTAAGAGCTAGGTCCAGGGGTCAAGGATGGTCCAAGAAGGTGCCTAGATGGGTTGGCTCGGGTTTGGCTCGAGGTGGCTTGGGCGTGGCTCGAGTAAATTGGGAGAAGGCTTGGTGTGTTCGTCGATGTGTCAAAAACAAAAATTAAATGTTGCGTGTTTAACACACGATTAAACCTTGACGATTGCGAAGAAGGCGACGAACGACCTTGGCTAGAAAACCCTTGCAAATTTCAAAACTTCCCCTTGCTTGATACTTTGTGTGATTAAAATATACATATATATAATTTAAAATACCTTGACACCATTTTTAAAATAAAACAACCAACTAACATTTAAAAATCCAAAGAAAAATAGTTGAATCATAAAATCGTCAAACGTTTTACCAAACCTAAAAACATTATTTGAAAAGTATAGCCCATACTATAACATCTCATAAATAAATCGTCGTAAAAATATCTTTAACATCACTTAAAATCATAAATTATAAACTAATGCGGAAAACTAGCGTCGGTCCTCGGGTTATGTGCACCTTCAGTCCAGTCAGATCAACCATCAAGACCTCCATTAACATAATCATCAGAATCACCTGCATCAATCACATCTAGTGAGTCTAAAGACTCAACACACTATAATCTTGATAAAAAGTAATACATATACAGATCACATACAACAGTGAAAATACTTGTACTTAAAATATCGTTTTAATGAAGATGCATAAACTTTACCCATAAACATTTTCATAAAGATGCATGAAATTTAAACTAAAAAAATTTTCAAAAACTTTTTCATAAACATAAACATATTCATATTCATCATATTCGTATCCATATTCGTATCCATATTCTCAGATCGATAATTGTGACTCGTATTCGTATTCGTATTGGGCAATGGATCCATCTATAAAAACCACAGTACTAGGCGGCGGGGACATCAGCGACACTCTCACCCGTCAACTGAGCCTTGGCCAACGTATTAACATATCATCGTATTCGTATCAATGAAAATACGATCGTCGGGCTCCCACTGAGACCTTCACCTTCACGATATCTCCAACGTATTTAGTCACAATTACTTCACTTCCTTCAACGTTTCGTATTTTTATCATCTAATAAAAATTAAGTATACATATAATGTTTTTCTTTTAAACCAAGCATTCAACATATCTTTTAACATTATCGTTTCATCATAAAATCCATAAACATTTAAAATAAACGTTTTAACATATACAAATCCTTAAACATTTAGAATAATCATTTTAACATCATAAACATTTAAATCGTAAACATTTAAAATAAACGTTTTGATATATTAAATCATTAATATTTAAAATAAATATTTTAACATATTAAATCATAAAAATATCCATAAACATTTAGAACCAACATTTTAACATATTAAATCATGACATTCAAAATAACATTTTGACATATTAAACCATAAACATTTAAAATAAAATTTTAACATATTAAAATTCCATAAAAATTAAAAATAAACACATTAACATCATAAAAATTCATAAACATCCATAACTATTGAAAATAATCATATTAGCATATAAAACATCATTCAGGACACTGCCATGACGTTTACTAATTTTCGGGTGTAAAATTGTTGTTTTGCCCCTAGACGTAAACTTTCACGGTTTTGACATTTTCTTAATTTCATTGACTCTAAAATGTCCCAAATAATTATTTAAGCTTACATGAATTTTCTCATATTTTTTTAAACTTAAATCGAGGACTTTTAATTTAATCTTTAAATATGACATATTAATGCGTTTTAATCCCGAATTAAACCAAACCTCAGTATAAAATTCCCAAATTAAAAACTTAGACTTTTACTAATTATTTGAGCTTAAATTTAATTTTTCATATTTTTATTAAGCTTGAATCTAAGCGTTTCAATTAATTCTTTAATTAACATTTCGCGAGGCGATTAAATCCCGGATAAAACCAAAACTCATTATTTTGATCCCAAATTTTAAACATAATATTTTTATTATTTATTCTACTCTTTTGAACCATGAACCACACCCGTAGACCCATGGTTCTAATTCTAGCCTTTTAAATTTCGTTTTTGACACATCGAGCCATCTCCCAATTTACTCGAGCCACGCCCGAGCCACCTTAAGTCAAACTCGAGCCAACCCATCTAGGCATCCTCCTGGACCATCTTTGACCCCTGGACCTAGCTCTTAATGCAACGCCCCGGATTCGACGACTGTCTTCACTGTACCAAGACGAGTCTTTCCAGCGTGCTTATGTCCTCACTCACACGCACCCTAGGAAACTTCCCAGGAGTTCACCCATCCCAGAATTGCCCCAAGTCAAGCAGGCTTAACTTTGAAATTCTTATGTGATGAACTACCGAAAAGAAGATGCACTTTCGTGGTATGAGTAGTACATATCAAATCTTTTAAGTCCTCTTCAACTGTACAGTCCATTACATTGAACAGTTTGGAAATCCCCCTCCTTCCGGTGTAAGCTCGGTTCATTCATGTTCCTTCCGCCTAGAAGCTTGCCAGAAGCCGCTCATTGTCCGTGCAACCTCATGGCACCGGCGATCACCCCCCGCCATCTTCCGCCCCGGGCCTCATATGTCCACCAGCTTCCGCTTGGTTTGTCCCCGAACCCACACCGTATGTGGGGACCCGGACGCTAATCATCTTCTTAATCGTCATTGGGATAATTGAATCAATGTAATTAATATGGGTCTACAAATTATTTATTTATTTATTTTAATAGAGTGCGGAATGTAATGGAATCAATCTAATTATACATATCAGTATAATAGTACAAATCTTGTACAACAAACATCAAACTCAAACTAAGGTGTAACAACTAAATGTCAAGTGTTCCCAACCCTATATACATGAAAGTCCGAAGTCTCCACTCTATCACGATCTCTCTCCTCATCTCCTCGACCCTGATCCTGTCCCACCTGTTGTCATGTACACATACAAACAAGACAACAGCCGGATAACTCCGGTGAGAATATGATCCCAGTATAAATCAACGAACATGCGATAATATAATCAATATAAAAGCATGCAGTAAATATCAGAAATAAATGTCAAATCTGAAACATGAATCCATATAAAACTGTAAATAAACTCGTGACTCCACGTCTCAGACTAGACTCAATCCTAGTCTAGGGATCCCGGTTTCCAGACGTTGGTATCCCTATATCGACCAACAGTAATAGAAGAAACTCCGATTCAATCCACGTCGATATAACCAAACATCCAGTGTCTTGACCTATCCGTCACAGACTGTGGCACTATCGCCAATACACTATCTTGTGACATCGTGCAATGTGCCCGTGGCAATCCCGCCACTATCAGGTACTTCTGTCACAAGATCACTCGTCTAAACACATGCTCTCTATATATCAATAGAACAAGCATATCAAATCAAATCAATGCAATTAATACCAATTAGTATGTGATTTAGGGAAACACAAGTATATCCTACTTGTGTCGATCTCCCAATACCACATTGACTTATACCTTCCGTTTGTCGTCTCGGTCTGAAGCAATATCAGTTCTGAACTCACGACTGTCTTTGTTAGTCTGAAACGGTATATCGAGAATCATAATATCAATATTCCATTCTCAATTCAACACTGAATCTGATTATTCTGAATTTAATTCAAATCATCGACATAACGGCACAACCTCAATATCCCCGTAAATACTATATCAACAGATAACGGTTACAATCTATAGTCAATATCCAAAACAATCTGTAATCCAACCATAATCCAAATCTGTCCAATACCAATCAATATAATCTGAAAAATCATAACAAATCCGTAATCAATCTGTTTCTTAATCTGACTTCGATTCTACGATGTCTAACATGTCAAGAACATCATATATGAATCCTATTCAATTCTGACAATAGCATAATTTCAAAACATATCAAAACGTAACAAAACTTACGTCCCGTTGGAGCCTGCGTCGATAGGTACACAGTACTGAAGTCGGATTGAAAATCGGACGGACGGATCTTCCGTAAACTTCAAATTTCAAAAAAAAAGGCGTAAGGATTTTCAACAAACGTGTCTCGGTTATTTCTTTCTTCTGAAATGCTGAGGAATCACAAGATATATCTATCTCATGCATGGGGAAGATAGGTGGCTCGCTCTTGGTGCAGCACGTCTCGCGCAAATGCGCGACCAGCACCGGCGCATATGCGCGAGACCTACTGGTCTCGGCGTCAACCAAATCGACTACTCGCGCATATGCGAGCCCAATCTCGCGCATATGCGCGAGGTCCTCTGTCCTCGCGATAAGCCCCTCGCGCATGTGCGCGCCTCTTCTCGCGCACGTGCGCGTAAAACACTACCCGACATTCTTGTACATGCATTGCTATTCCATTTCCAATTCGATGCCTTTTAACTTAGCTCTCAACTTGATCTGACTATCATCTCATCAATTTATCGATAATTAATCTCAAATTACCGTAATAAAATCTCAGGCATTACACCGTACTAGGAGAACCTGGCTCTGATACCAAGTGTAACGCCTCATATTCGACGACTGTCCTCACTGTACCAAGACGAGTCTTTCCAACGTGCTTATGTCATCACTCACACGCACCCTAGGAAACTTCCCAGGAAGTCACCCATCCCAGAATTTCTCCTAGTCAAGCAAGCTTAACTTTGAAATTCATATGTGATGAGCTACCGAAAAGAAGATGCATCTTGCTGCATCAATCTGCGCGAGCTAGGACTCCACCCAGCCCCTGGTCTTGAGTCTTAGCGTGGCTAGGACTCTTCCCCTGACCCCTCACAGACCCTAGCCAAGCCCTGGTCCCAGCCGAACCCAAGCCAAGCAATCAACCCCATAAACCGAGCCCTCAAGACACACATACACGTGATTGGATTTTCAGCTTCTGTTATTTGTGTTGTGCAGCATATTGTGCATCTTAGGACTTTATATTTTGTGTGAAACATGACCCTTGATCACTCCTAATCAAGACAGCCCCTTCTAACACATAAAAACATGATTTTTGGATCCACAACATGGTTTAAAAGTTCACCTTTGATGCATAAATGATAGGCTCGTAATAGTTAATATTTTATTTTCATATTTCCCATTATTCTAACCTCCAATAGGTTTAATTGACACATTTTTGTGTAATTTTATTGTAGGAGGAACTTTTACGGTCTTGGAGCAAATTTGACTTAAAAAGATGATTTTTATCACATTTGAAGTTTCCAAGATAGAGTTTGAAAAAGAATGGCCAAACCAGAAGAGGTCCTGGGGAGCAAGGCGTGGCCACGCCTTGTGACGATGTTTCAGCTGCCAAAAATTGCAAGAAAGGAAAAATCTGATTTTGTGAAGATTATGCAAGATTTGAAAGAATGATTGAAACTCTAGATAAGATTATCTATTATTTTATATTTTTAGATTTATGGTTAATTAAGAGTTAGTGGGCTTTTAGCTTAATAATTTTAGACCCAAACAAATCAAATAAAAAAATCTCCACTCCACGTAAAAGGAAAAAAAAAGGCGCAGCCTTAGTTTTTCTCAAACCAATTTCCATCCTCACGTACGCAGCAAGAAGGCGCTGGAATTTTCTTCATCTCTTAATTAGTTTGCACTTTTTTTCTATTGTTATTTATTTTTTATAGATATTGAAGATCAAACTATGTTAGGTTAGTTTTCTTAGTCTGATTCAAGGGATAGTCTACTATTTTAATGTTATCACTGTGAGGTTTTTGCAATTTAATTTATTATTCTTGTTTGTCCAAGTATTCGTTGATTTATGATTTAATTATATGAATGTTATACGTCAATTAATCTGACAATTTAATTTGATATATGATTTTCTACTGCTAACCATGAATTCAGTGATCCGTAATTGTCATGAACGATTGGTACGTGAGTAGCAATAGGTTAGATGTGTTGTGCTATCATAATATATTTAATATAAATAAATCGACGGAACTAGATCTTCCAATTGCAGCTATCTCGGTTGTTAGATTTTAGGATTAACTGTTTTCACGAAACTAAAATGCTATCTTTAATTAATATGGAATGCTATCTTGCCCAGTTGATTATTGGTAAGTTTTGTCTAGATGCTGGGTTTGGTCAATTAATTTAGGAAAACGCAAGAATTTTATCGGCTATCCCTATTATTCTAAGGTTAATTGCTTGGAATAACATGAATAAATGATTGGTTAACCGATGAACAATGAGATAATTAAATAATAGAATCCCCTTGAATCAGTATTTTCTCATAATAAATTCTTCACTTTATTCTCGTCGATTAATTTTCAATTCTAGATTCAGTATTTTTCTTGCTGGGTAATTTTATTTTAGGTTATTTTATTTAGTAATTATCAAAATAAATCCACCCTTTTTTATTTTTATTATCAAAAGAAATAAATATACCATTCCCTGTGGATTCGACCCTACTCACCATTACACTAGTTTTTTATTTAAAAGAGTAGGAATTAATTTGGTGGTCAATGACAGCACACCAATAAACGAAATTATTTGAAAGCTCCACTTGTTTTTCATGCAAAAAATATATAAAAAATTACTATAGTATGATAGATGTTTGAAGGAAAGAATATTGCGTGTCTTTGCGTGTTTAACGCACGATTATTCATTGACGATTGGAAGAACGACGACGAGGGGACGTTGGCTTGAATACCTTGCAACTTTCGAAACTTTCTTCCTTGAAACTCTTGTGTGTGTTTCGTGTAAGTTGAAAGGAAAAGTGTTTGGATTTGTTGGGGAAGTGGGGCGTGTAATTGTGTTGGGAATTGTGGTGTTTTTGCACTTTAAATATTAATTAACACACTAACAAAAGCCTTGGCCCATTAACAAGTTAATTAGGTCCATTAATCCCATTAGTGCTTAAATAAAATATTTTGTTAAATAAAGTTTGTGAATTTATTAGTCGTGTTATCAAAACGTTCGTATTTTTGTTGAAAATCCAATACCGATAAAAATTACGTCCCGGCTTATAAAATCACCTCAAAACTCCTTATTTTCAAAAATAAGAAAAATCATCACCCATATTTTAAATAATTAAAAACAATTATTTCATAAAAACATTTTTCTATTTTTCAGCCTTTGGTCTCTGTTCCTCGATCGCAACTTGAATAACCCTTAAAAATTCATTTTTAATGTAACCATGTAGAAAAGTATAATTTAAACATATCAATATGCACAACATAATTAATTTATGCGATTAAAACAATTAATTGAAATACACAAGGAATTTAATAACTTGTATGCATGTGGTTCGCGTGAACCTTCGAATTTTCAGGGCGTTACAGAGCCCAGCCCTTCCTAACCCTCACTGGACCATCCTAAGGCACCGTCTAAACCACCTAGCCCAGCCTCCTACCGAGCCGAGAGCCCCCTTGCCCGAGGATTCCCTGAATACGCATGGGGAAGAGTCCCAACTCCCGTGGACTCTTCCCTAGCGTTTCCCTCGAGTCCTAGCCATGCTAGGACTCTTCATAGGACCTAAACACATCCCATACGAACCCTCGTCAAGACCTGGTCGAGCCCCATCACCCCATGCACCCTAGCCTAGTCCCTTGAACCTTGCAAAACCCATGAACCCTTGGCTTCTCTCCTGATTTGTTCCCCTCGGTTCCAGCACGTTTCCCCTTTAAGAATTATCATGTTTTAACCATATTTCATTCATATTTCATCTTACGTTTGAAGCCCATCCCTTGGAATCATAACGTTTTCAAAACGAGCGTAAAATCATCATATATTTGAAAATAATCGTTCTACCGTAAAAATATTCAAACACATATTTTTTTCATGCATAAACAATTAAATCATGCATATTATGATTTGTATGATGTTTAAAAGAGTTTAGAAAACGTTCTTTTGCATTTATAATGCTCGAATATTCAATCGTTGGCGAGAGTGCGAAGATGGAAGATATTTTCGAAAATCTTATGTGTGTGTGGTGTGTATTTTCGGCTCATGATGGGTTGAATTATTGTAACACTCGTGACTAAAATGCATAATTAGTGCAGAAGCTTTGAAATATAATTTGGAGAAATGTGTACTTATAAAAAAATTTGGGTAGCATCTTCCCGCAAATAGGACATGCCACGTACCTCAAGCAACACATAAACACATGCAAAAGATTTCCATATACATCAGATACAAAATAATATAGTATCTACACATATTGCTAATTTCAAATACCAAAAAAAGATTTACAATATTTCCCAAAATAACCAAAATCATAACACATCAAAATAGCATCCCATCGAAATCTCCAAAGTTTGGCATATTCCTTTCTCTCGCTTCGACAACTCAGGGATGATAAGTCTTTCTTACCTTTGCCTGCATCATATGAACATAACTGGAATGAGTATAAAACTCTTGAAATGGAATCAATACTAACAAGATACATATATATCATTTTATCGTAAAACATAAAATGGATAGCCTCAATTTCATTTTGTTGAAAACATTATCCATCTCATTTCATAAACGTCGAATCATCATTAATATCATCCGTCAAGAATCATAATACAACAATACATACGAATGATATTCATTTCATTGATTAACTGAAGAATTGATAGTTCATGAAATATTTGTCGTAGAAAACCCTCTTGAACTCCTCCCAAGTCAAAGTCGCCAAATTCACCCCTCGCTCCGCTTCCTCCCACCATAAGGAAGCGCCGCCCTTCAGCAGATAGATAGAACAACGAACTCGGTCAGCGTCCGCCATATCCATATAACGAAAAAAGACCTCTAAAGATCAAATCCATCTCTCAGCAACGAATGGATCAGTAGTGCCTTGAAAATCCTCGGGGTTCATCCTCCTAAAATACTCATAAGCAGCTTCTGGTCTAACCCTCGCTCCATTTGCTACGTGTTGCTCTAGTAAACGTGCCATACCAGCTAGTACACTGGCACTAGCATCTTGATTAGGTGGAAGCTGTGGAATCTCCTCCTCGTGTCTATCCTCATCATTCATACGCAAAATCCTGCTAGGAGGTATCTCTGTATACGTCTTCCAAACCACGTAACCAACATGCACTTAAAATTTTTTATGCAACATGAAACTAACATTTATATCACGTATCATAAAAGCATTTTTAAAAAATTTTAGCATATAAAACATAAAGCAGTAAAAACTCACAAAATTGAGGCGTGATTTATTGAGCTTCTCGGATTGACAGTACACAACCCTTTAAGGAACCTTGGCTCTGACACCAACTGAAACGACCTCGACTTTTTAAAAAAAAAACTAATAAACTCGAAAGTTACTAAACAAAATAACTTAACATTTTCATAAATCATAATAATTTTACATTTGACATCTCAAGTGCATAAAATAAATCTTTAAATTGTCAATAACCAAAAATCCTACGTCGACCTTTCAAGAGATCAACTAACATAAAATTAAAGCATAAAAACTCCCTATTAAATCATTAACAATAATCTTTTAAATCTTTTATCTATCAAGCTAGTGCGGAAAATAAAGGTCCCTCGGGAGTGTACTGCAGTACTTGATCCACTCAATCGTCAGCGCCTCCCATAATATCATCAAATCCTGCATCATACAAACCTAGTGGCTCTAATGACTCATGACGTTCTAAACATGAATATCAAATAATACATATACAATCACATGTATTTAAAAATCATACTTTATTTAAAATAGCTTTTCAACATAATTAAACCATTAAAAATAATTTTTAAGCATAAATAAATCTTTTAAAAAGCTTTTAAGCATAAATCATATATCATAAATTCATTTTAATCGTAAAGCTATCAATCCTTTATCATTTTTGGGTGAAGTTTGATCCTTGAAAGTGACTAGCTTTTATCCTCCGGTCTATTGATCAGTCTTCAGCTCAACATGGCCCAAGGGGGTGGACACCAGGCTCCACCATGGAAATACGATCTTTGGGGTCTCTCTGGGCCTTGTCCCGTAAACGGAGTCCCTCTCTTGGGCCTTGTCCCGTAAACGGGGTCCCTCTGAGGCCTTAGCCCTCACGATATCCCCACAAAATCATATATCATTTGTCACAGTAAATTCACATCCTTCAAAATATTTTTCATTTTCCTTTAAAAGCATAAAATGTCATAGCTTTCGAAAAATAGCATTTTTCACAGTAAAAATTTTACAGCTTTACCATAAATTATAAAATATCATATTTTCAAAAAAACAATCATTTTAAATAATAAAATATTATTTTACATGCGTTATGATCCTTTGAGATGCTGCCAAGCTTTTATGAAATTCTCAAGTGTAAAATGACTGTTTTGCCCTTAGACATAAAAATTCTCGATTTTATCTTTTTCTCACTTTTAACAACATGGAATTATCCCAAATAATTATTTAAGCTTAACTCTAATTTTTTTCATAATTTTATTTAGCTTAATTCGAGGCTTTCTAATTAATTCTTTATTTAACGATTCGTGAGGCGTTTAAATCTTGAATAAATTCAAAACTTTATATTTTCTTCTCAAATTTTAAACATAGCATTTTTAATACCTAATCTACCCTTGTGAACCATTAACTACACCCGTGGACCCATGGTTCCAATTTATGTTCAATAAATCTCGTTTTTGACCCTTACTCAAACACACCGAGCCATCTCCCTATTTACTCGAGCCATGGTCGAGCCACCTCAAGCCAAATCCAAGCCAACCCATCTAGGAAGCATACTGACCAGCCCTTAACCCTGGACCTAGCCCCTAACTCTCGCAAACACTCCTGGACAGAATATGCAAAGCTGCGCACAAGAGCTTCCTCTACAGCCTAAGACTCCTAGCCAACTAGGACTCTTTCACTCGATCCACCACCGAGCCTACCTAACCCTACCCAACCTTTGACCACGCCTAGACCCAACCAAGCCCAGCCCAGACCCCAGAACCCCTGCAACGAACCACCTGAATCAAGAGACAACAGCCGCGCACACAAGCTGCTTCCCACGGCTGCTGCTATTATCTTGTGTGGAGGTTTCTACCCAGGCCACCACCGAGCCCAGCCCTTCCTAAACCTCAATGGAGCATGCTAAGGCACCGTCTAGACCACCTAGCCTAGCTCTTTACTGAGCCGAGAGCCCCCTAGCCTGAGGATTCCTTGAACGCGCATGGGGAAGAGTCCTAGCGTTTCCCTCAAGTCCATGCTAGGACTCTTCCTAGGACCTAAATACATCCAATACAAACCCTCCTCAAGACCTGGTCGAGCCCCATCAATCCATGCACCCTAGCCGAGCCCTTTGAACCTTGCAAAACCCATGAACCCTTGGCTTCTCTCCTGATTTGTTCCCCTCGGTTCCAGCATGTTTCCCATTTAAGATTAATCATGTTTTAACCATATTTCATTCATATTTCATCTTACATTGGCAGCACATCCCTTGGAATCATAACGTTTTCAAAACGAGCGTAAAATCATCATATTTTTTAAAATAATCGTTCTACCGTAAAAATATTCAAACACCTATTTTTTTCATGCATAAACAATTAAATCATGCATATTATGATTTGTATGATGTTTGAAAGAGTTTAGAAACGTGTCTTTGCGTTTGTAACGCTCGAATATTCAATCGTTGGCGAGGGTGCGAAGATGGACGACCGGACGACGAAGAACTCTAGTCTTTCTTTCTTTGATATTTTCAAGAATCTTATGTGTGTGTGGTGTGTGTTTTCGGCTGCTGATGGGTTGAATTATGGTGTTATAAAAGTCTAGGAGTCCTTTTATAATTTAATTAACATGATAATGGGCTTTGGTTTTGGGCCTCCAAGTATAGGAGAAATTGGGCCTACTCAATTTGGTTAAATTGGGCCCAATAACACTTATTTAATTAAATAATAGAAGTTTATAAAAATTACTTTTCAAAAATAACGCATTTGATATTTTAAAAGTCCCTTGTTTGCCCAACCGACTTGCCGAGAAAAATCGAGCTCGACTCTTAAAATGATTCGAACTCCAACATTTTTAGGGAAATTAAATCATGTTTAATCATATTAAGAAGCCTTGAAATTATTTAATGAAAAATAAATATTCTTGTCTTGGTCGTCTCCGGTCTCCTTTCCCCTGCTTATTATCGAATATTCGGGTAAAATCCTTCAATTTCATGAAATCATGTCATATAATCATTTAATCATGCAATCATACCTTTAATCATTTAATAAATATCATGCAAGCATTTAAAATCAATTAAATAAAACAAGTAAACAATTTAAGTAATTTGCGTGCATACGGTTTACGTAAGTTTGGTTTTCAGACGTTACAAAAATATAGACTGGAACTGAGAGAAAACTCAGAGAATTTATATCAAATTATGAAATCATCACGCATATTTATATGCAAGATTTCGGAACGTGAGAACTCTGCATGTGCATGCCATGCTCGCTTTGACCCTAAGTGGGCTTCGGAAGTTTTGATCTGAGTTCGGAAGGTCTGATCACTTTGGATGTTTCGAACTATTTTTATCTGATTTATTTAATTAATGATCTCTTAATCATGTTTTAGTATTTAATTGCTCAAAACGCAGGTCACTACATAAGAATTTAGTGAAATGAGATGACCTAACACATTTTGAAGATTCACATTTTTTCTTGAGTTCCTTGGATGATAGATTCACGATCTTCTATTTCCTGAAAATATTGATGAGATGGAAAACAAATACAATTTAACAAATGTTATTTTTATTAAATGTGGGTTTACAAATAAGCCAACGTACGTAATTAGCCATAAATCAAGATAAACAAATTTCGGAAAAACAACATTCCAATCATCTGAATTTTAATTTTAATAAACTCAATCCTACAATAATCTATCAAAAACATGTTCATGCATTCAAATTGAAGAACTCATGCTCGCCCAGTTAAAACTTAAGACATATACTTGACCCGACACGTACATGTTTAATGAGTTGAACTTGTTAGATCCATCAAACAAATATTATATATATATATACACACACTATATATTAAAGTTACACATGTCATGTCCGATGATCGAGATGTGATATCGATGTTGTTTAACAATTTAAAATTGTAAAACAACAACTCTCGTTGTAAATTGAATAACCAAAAGTCGGTCTATTGTATAAAACAAGAATGTTTTTACAATGCAGAACATAAATAAGGAAGCGATAACAAAATTGAAACCAAACTAAAACAAGTGCTTGCAACTTCATATTTCGAACTTTATCACCAACTCCAAAACACGTTTTGGTCATCCTCGTTCACTTGATCTTCGTCCTTATTTGGGGAGAGAAGAAGGTGATTGTTTGGGAAAAACTCAACAAGTGGCCGCAAATTGTACACACACAAAAATAAAAAATATGCATATGTGTAAGGGGTTTATTATTCTGTTTAAAATAAATTGTAAAAGTATACGAGAGTTTGTGTGTATCAGATTTAAATGTTGTAAAACTTGGCTCAACATGCAGCGGAATAATATAACACAAATAAATAGCTTAAACTAAAATAACTCAGAACTAATTGTGCACAAGTATATATACTTGTGCGGTACCTCAGAGCAAAATAATCACTAGAAAACACCTTTCAGTTTACAAAAATCAATCACTAGTGACTTGAATGAAAATCGATTTTTTCAAACCTTTGAGAAACTAAAATGCTTTCTAAAATAACTACCAACATTAAAATGTATTCAAGAAAGAAAAAAACGTGATGCCAAAAACTAGAGCAACAAAACGTGATCTTCAGCCAACACTTGCACGCGTGTTGTCTGCAGATGTTTCCAACAATCACGGCAACACGTGAAACATCACTATTCAAAACAGCAATATCTTTTTAAATAGTTTTTCTCTAAATTAACGTGCTAAGGTGTACCAGTACGCAGCCACGAAAACTTCCCAGTGAAGAGTCAAAAGAAGAATTGTCGTTCCTTTATTAGCTTGCTTCTCTTATTTATAGTTTCCTCATGTCCTAGGGTTTATCTTCAAAAGAAAATCTAGAAAATATGTAAATCAAGAGTTTTATTAGAAATAAACTCTTTTTAAATCAATAATATCATATCATAAAATCCTTATTCATAAATATCATATCTAGAAAGGCAAAACTCTTTAGATCAATATTTCACACAATCTTATCAATAAGAAAATTAAATTTAAAGAAAAGATTATTTCAAGGAATAAATTATATCTTGGAATCCAAGATTATTTTTCCTTTCAATCTCCTCATTTTTGCTTTTCTGGACAAAATCAGCACAAACACTATTTTCCATATTGATCCCATTTGATCTCCCCCGGTATATGGGAATCCTTTTCCCCCAAAATAAGCGAGGGAAATGACAGCTTAGATGACTTCATTCCGCCTTCAGCATATTGGAGGACTGTCTTGAATACCAGACTTCCAAAGTTAAGCATGCTAGTCCCAATTGCAAACAATATCAAAGCTTGAGTTTTTGTTAACACCGTGGAGTTAGTAGACGGTGTCCAGTTCCGGATGGCAACTTTATGAAGCACAAAGTAAAGTGCGATGAGATTTGTGGCATAGAGGCATTCTGGGTGCGCAGGAAACTGTTGAATCAATCCTCCTGTCAGTACTGAAGTTACCTCCTTAAGGTCTGGTTGAGGGCCATCATCAATCTCGTGGGTGTTATAATAGGCGACGATGAACTTGGGATTGAATTTGTACACCCTGTTGGGAAAAAATACTCGGCCAAACTTTGCAGACCTCTCATCACCTACTCAAGGTGATATGTTGGTGTAGAATTCAAACACATGTTTGCGACAAAATGGTAGCACAACAGAGACAGTAGAGAACATACCTCGTGATTTGAGGAAATTCAACATATTTTTTCTAAAAATGCTTCTATGTCGACATTTCTTTCTTCAACAATGTCCCGGTTTGCATAGAGTGACTATTGTGAGAGAGCCTTATCGGTATAGAATCTTGTACTGAAGGTTCTATCCAAATCATAGTTATTGAGATCAGTGTTGTCCGGGATGTCTTCAACATCTGGCACAACACTGGCACTATCAGAGGAAGCATCTGTGCCTTCCTCAAACATTTCATCAGTGCTCTTTGAGGAGGATTCGGTGGAAACTGAGGGGCGATTATCTTCAAATTCCTACATCATTTCAGTATCGGTTTCTTCATCAGATTCTCGAGGAGCGGATGCAGGGGCAGAGTGCTTGGACTTCTTCAAATTGGTTAGCACTTGGGCCAAGGAAACCTCGTCCTCATCAGAGAATGTTGGTTCCTACTGTTCAGATTGTCGAGCGTCATCAGCAGAGCTCGAGTCTTTCTCATCAGACGAGGAGGAGGAGCTCTTTTTCACAGTTTTTGATGTGGTAATTTTACGGGCCACCAGCTCGTAGTCCGCGTCGTCAGAGTCGTCGTCGGAGGTGTTATAAGGATCAGCAAGTTAGGGTCGAGCTGAGGAATCACCCTTGTGGCAAAACCTTTTGTTGGTGGTGAAGTTAGGATTGTAACAAGCCTGCCTCTTCGATCTTCTGGCAATTGGTTCCGATGGAAATACTCTATTTAGCACAGTATAATCCGGAGGATTATCCACATCCAATTCATTACCCGGCTCGCCTGGGGCTATTGTTTTGAGAGGAATCGGCGTTTCTGCAACAGGGATGATTTGCAGGTTTGGAGCAGTGGGTGTTTTAGCAGATGTTGCAGGAGCAGGGGCAACATCCTCCCTATGACCCATCTCGCTTCGAATGTCAAGTGGATTGTACTTGTGTCCTGTCATTGTAGAATTCATGGGGATTAAACGAAGATGAAGAGTATTTCAAAAATATTGCGAAGAGAAAAACCGAGGGAATAACAAACAATTTTGCTAAGAATGTGTAGAAAATGTGAGTAACAGTGAGAGCCGTTCTGGATTAAAAGATAATCCCACATACTCAGTAACGGTAACAAAATTGGCAACCCATCAAATCCTAAAAAATTGCTCGGTTAGTTTCTAACGGTAAAAAACATTTCTAACAGGTGAATATGTTTCCGAAAATCTTGCTACATGATTTTATCTAGCATAATTGTTTTCAAAAATTAATTCTAGATTTAAAATCCTCATCAATCAACCACCCACTAAACCATCGGAAAACATAGAAATTAGATTTCTAGCAAAATCATGTTCTTCACCGAATTTTCTTTATTTAAATACTCATACCCTCTTGACTCAACAATATTCACAGTAATACGTATATGCATATCCTAATTATGCCTTGCAACAGAATGTAACAGAACTAGAAACATGAAAACAAGTATGAGATATGTTTACGAATGAGGTGTTTTCACTGATGTTGGCAACATCTTCTGACAACATGTATAATTCCAAAAAAAAAAACAGTTTTGACTTTTCTACACACTTAGAGACATGTTAAGTTTCTGAATATAGAATTGATAGCTCTCACACTAGAAAAATGGTCTTCTCATGACTTCTCTAGGTAGGTTTTTCCATTTTTTTCTATTTTTACTTCTGTATTTGATTCAGAAGAGGTAGCTCCCACACTAAAAGAACAGTCTTCGTTGGATTCTTTTAGGTAGATTTTTCTATCTTTTATCTTCTGACACCAAACATAGTTTATTTTTATTTTCTTAATAAGTCACTTTTCACACGGGACATGATTCTAGAGTTCAAGAAAGTCCCTTACTACTTTGAGACTTATTCAGAGTGTATAATGTCCAAGTTTGTTGATAGAATGTCTAAGTCCTAAAAGATTGTGTAACATAGTGAAAACACACCATATAACAGTATGCATGCCAATGCAGAATGTCTAAGTCCTAAAAATGTACATGTATAAAGGGTTTTGTCTGAGATGTTGCAACATCTAAGACAATATCCATGAATGATCAGATTGCACACATGCTGAGAGATTTTCTAAGGTTGGAGAATCTCTCAAAGTCTAATTTTTTAGTGAATATGTCTGCCAATTGGTTATTAGTACCAACAAATTCCATGTGGATCAAACATTTTTCTACTAGATCTCGAATAAAATGATGTCGGATGTCAATATGTTTTGTTCGAAAGTGTTGTACTGGATTTTTTGAAAAATCAATTGCACTAGAATTATCACAGTACACAAGTAGGGTTTCACTCTTGAGTCCATAGTTATCTACCATTTGATTCATCCATAAAAATTGCGAGCAAAAACTTCCAGCTGCCACATATTCAGATTCAGCAGTTGAAAGTGATATACAATTTTGTTTCCGACTATACCAAGAGACTAAGTTATTTCCAATGTAGAAACATCCTCCAGTTTTGGTCTTCCTATCATCTAAATCTCCAGCCCAATCGGCATCTGAAAAGCATACCAGGTTGGTGTTAGTTTCTTGGGTATACCATAATCCTAAGTTCATAGTTCCGGCTATGTAGCGTAGGATACGCTTCACAGCTTTTAGATGTGAAATTTTAGGATTTTATTGGTACCGAGCACACAAACAGATGCTAAACATTATGTCAGGACGATTGGCAATCAAATACAATAGGCTTCTTATGATGCTATGGTATAAGGTGTTGTCAACATTTTCGGCAACATCATCCTTGCACAATTTCTCACTAGAGCCTGTAGTTGTTCTGATGTGTTTAGTATTTTCGTTTGCAAATTTCTTAATCAGATTCTTAGCATATTTACTTTGGCACAAAAAAATATTATCATGCATTTGTTTAATTTGCAAAACACGAAAAAAAAAAAACTTAACTCACCAACCGTGCTCATTTCAAAGGTGGATGACATACACTCAACAAAATTAGTAGCATGTTTTTTAGAATATGCACAAAAAATGATGGCATCCACATAAACTTGACAGATAAGAATTTCACCTTTGGACTTTTGAATAAAGAAAGTTTTGTCTACTTCACCTCGTTTGAAGCCAATTTCGAGTAAGTACTCGGTCAATCCACCGTACCATGCTCGTGGTGCTTGCTTCAATCTATAGAGGGTTTTTTTTCAACTTATATAAATGATCCAAGTGATGTGAATCTTCGAATCTTTTAAGTTGTCTAACATATACTTCTTCACACAAAATTTCATTCAAGAAGGCACTTTTGACATCCATTTGATAGACTTTGATCTTCATATAGCATGTAACAGTTAGAAATAGTCGGATTGACTCAATACGCGCTACAATAGCAAAGGTCTCATCAAAATCAACCCCCTCTACCTGTGTACCCTTGAGCAATCAACCTAGCTTTGTTCCGAATGATGTCTCCTGACTCATCAGTTTTGTTTTTAAAAATCCATTTCGTACAAATTATATTACTATTATCAGGAGGTGGAACTAAATTCCACACATCATTTCGAACAAATTTCTCAAGCTCATCATGCATCGCATTTGTCCAAAACTCATCCTTTAATGTTTCATCGACATTTTTGGGTTCAAATTGAGATAGAAAACATGAATGTCTAACCTGGGAGTATATGGAACTCATGCATAGTAACCCGACCATCTTGCGGTAATCAACTTTTTCTTTACTTCGGGTTTGAATATCTCCATGCACATTTCCAATGATTTGAGTCGATTGATGATTTTTCTGAATTTTGTTTGGAATATTTCTTCCATATTTGATTAATCATCATCATCACTCTGCTTTTCATCCTCAGGTTCAGTCAGTTGAGAGTCACGTGTTGTGCTTGGTGTTGCAACATCTGGGGCAACACCTGGATTTTCTAATGAGATGAAAATTTTCAGCAAGTCATCCACATCAACCTCGACAGTTTTCTTTTTTCAGATCTGCATGATCATAAAAAACAGCATTAATAGACTCCATAATAGTCATAGTTCTAAGATTAAACATCCGATAAGCGCGACTATTAATGGCATATCCGAGGAATACATTTATCACTTTTCGAGTCAAATTTTGCAAGGTGATCTATATCATTCAAAACATAGCACACACAACCGAAAACATGAAAATATTTAAGATTTGGTTTCTTTCCCATGATTATCTCATATGATGTCATTGTTGAACCACTTCTTAAATACACACGGTTTGTTATGTGACATGCAGTGTTTAGGGCCTCAGCCCAAAAACATTTTGAAATGTTCTTCGAGCTCAGCATCACCCAAGCCATTTCTTTGGTTTCTTTCCCATGATTATCTCATATGATGTCATTGTTGAACCACTTCTTAAATACACACGGTTTGTTATGTGACATGCAGTGTTTAGGGCCTCAGCCCAAAAACATTTTGAAATGTTCTTCGAGCTCAGCATCATCCAAGCCATTTCTTGAAGTGTTCTATTCTTGCGTTCGTCTATCCCATTTTTTTGTGGAGTTTTTGGAGCAGAGAATTCATGTGATATTCCTTTCATATCACAAAAAGATAAGAATAAGGAGTTTTCAAATTCTTTACCATGATATGTCCTTATTCTCCCTACCTTCAAATTATGAAGATTAGTAATTCTTGTGACCAGATGTTTAAATGCATCAAAGGTGTCTGAATTTTCTCTAATAAAACTTACTCATGAAAATCGTGAAAAGTCATCTACACACACAAAAGAATATTTCTTACCTCCAAAACTTTCAATTTCCATAAGACCCATAAGGTTCATGTGTAGCAACTCGAGACAACGTGTTGTCCCGAAGTGTGGAAACACGGGATGTGATACGCGAGTTTGCTTACCTTTTTGGCAATCTCCACACACATATGGTATACCAGATGACAAGTTATGAATACCTCTCACGGCATCATACTTACTCAGATTCTTCAAGATTTTGAAATTTGCATACCCCAACTTCTGATGCCAGAGCTCCAGTTCACTTACCTTTGCATGTTTGCAGGTAATTTCTTCTCCTAATTGATAGCAGTTATCCGGAGATCTCGTTCCTGTCATTATGCAAATATTAGCATCATCGAAAACTTCACATGTATGTTTATCAAACTTAACATGTAAGTTGTCATCACACAATTGGCTAATGCTTATTAAATTTGGATTTAATCCCTCGACATGTAGCACATGTGGTGTGTCACGCCCCAAGTCCGAAGCATCGGTGACATCCGGCATTGTTTAACAATTACATTGAAAACAATAAAGCCTCGTATCAAATCAAACCAGTTTTTTTCATAAATAGAATATTGTCTTACAATGACAAAAGAATAAACTTTTACACAAGAGTTTGCAGAAACTAGAAAAGAGTACAATTTCTTGATTTCTCGAATTCTGATCATCATCCCCAAAACGCTTCTTGCTCCTCCTCGTTCACTTGTTCTTCATTTTTATCTGAAATTTGTAAGGGGTGAGTGTTTTGGAAAAACACTCAGCAAGTGGGGGGTCGATCGATTCCAAATATACATATAGAACTTAATTCTTTAAAATTTTTCTTTAACATACTTTCAAAACTTAATATTCTTAATTTGACAAGACGGAAACGAATCGAATGAAAGACAGAACTTATCAAACAAAACAGAAACAATTCAGATCATTTCAGAACAGACAAAACACTGTTACTCATCTCATTTCCATGGTCAAATTGTCCCCAATATGTTAGTCCTCTAAGGGGTGAGGCCAGAACTCGGTTTTATACCCACCGGTGGGGGCCAGACAGAAATGGTTTTATACCCACCATTGAGGGCCAGAAAGAATCACAATTCTCGTCCCATTTCAAATTCGAATTGTAACAGCGTACACAGAATTCAAAAACAACAGACAGACTTATTAGATTTCTCAGAGTTCAAAATTTCAGATTTTTAGACAGACGCAGCGGAATCAAAGGGATTCGAAACATAGAAGAAACACATAATCGATCGTAATTTTAAACAAATTAGATAGCCATTTTCGAAAATAAGGACACACATATATGCATGTCACATAATTTATATCAAAGTTTAAAAATACAACAAAATATGTAACAAAAGCCCACTTACCGATTTTTGTAGGAAGTTTCTTGTCGAAAATCGGGCAGCACTTCGTCGTTACTTTGGCAAATGCTGTCTTCGATCGAGCAGCACTTTGACGTTGCTTTGGCAAATGCTGCCTTCGATCGAGCAGCACTTTGACGTAGGATTTCTGTACTGGACTACACGAAAAAATCTTCCTTCTCCTTGCTTGAGTTCGGCCGAGACTAGTGAAGGGTGAGGAGAAGAAGAGCCGAATTTTTCTAGGCTTTTTAGAATGCATTTCTTTCCAACCTTGATGTCTTATTTATAGGTGCATGTGAGACCTTTCTCCTACCCCAAGGGACGCCACCTTGCTCCCCAAGCCAAGCCTTGAATGTGGTCAAAGGCATGCCAAGCATCAAGGGTCATTCGTTGCATAATAAAGATGTCCTAGCCCTTAGCTCCTCCCGCAGCTCCTTCATGGGTTAACGCAAAGGTTATTTCCTGCACATTTAATTTGTCCAAACTCTTGGCTCAACTTATAGCTCTCTTTTTGGTCTTGTTAAGACAAGCTTGGTTGAGCTGCTTTGAGCTGACAGATCGAGTCCTTGAGCTGGGGTTTTACTCCTCCCGGGACAATACTTTGATGGATGCGATTACTTGTAGCTTGGCCTCCCGTTGAGTTAATCTCCGAGCTTTGAAGCTATTTCTTCGAGTTAAGTTAGCTGAAATCTAAGTTAATATTCAAGATATTTAGTTGGAACGAAAATTTTAGAGCTTAGTTTGAGTTAAACTTCAAGTTTGTATTACTTACTTGATTCGCCTTGGATCGTAAAATCTCGGGTTCTCACATACCTCCCTCCTTATTGAAAGTTTCGTTCTTGAAACTTGTATTAGTTTGATCTTTCGAATAAATGAGGGTATTGTGATCGCATTTTCTCCTCTAGTTCCCAAGTTGCCTCCCTTTCAGTGTGATTTGACCACTGTACCTTGACATAAGGTATTGCCCGGTTTCTCAACACTTGGTCTTTTGAGTCCACTCTTCGGGTAGGGACTTCTTTGTATTTAAGTTCTTCGTTGAGTTTTCCTTCAATCATCAATGGTGTAACCTTGAGTACATGATTCGGATCTGGAACATATTTCCTCAGCTGTGAGATGTGGAAAACATTGTGAATCCTGGACATATCAGGCGGCAAAGCAAGACGGTAGGCTAAGGTTCCCACCTTTTCCAATATTTCAAATGGTCCCACATATCTCGGGTTTAACTTTTCGGATTTACTGAACCGAACTACTCCTTTCATGGGAGAGACCTTGACATAAGCCTTTTCACCGATCTCCAATTCCAACGGTCTTCTCTTCAAATCTGCCCAGCTCTTTTGTCTATCTTGGGCTATCTTGTGTCTTTCCTTGATTATGGCTAATTTTTCAACGGTTATTTGAATGAGCTCTGGTCCAGTAACAGCATTTTCTCCGACTTCATCCCAGTATAGAGGCGACCTACAATTTCGGCCATACAGAGCCTCATACGGAGCCATCTCAATGCTACTGTGGTAGCTGTTATTATAAGCAAACTCTATCAACGGTAACTGCTCACTCCAATTTCCATGAAAATCCAGAGCACACGCTCTCAACATGTCCTCGAGGGTTTGAATTGTCCTCTCGGTTTGGCCATCAGTCTGAGGATGATAGGCTGTGCTGAGAGTGACTTTGGTTCCCATCGCCTTTTGAAAACTTTTCCAGAATCTTGATACAAATCATGGATCTCTGTCAGACAGTATACTTGTCGGGACTCCATGTAGTCTCACTATATTGTCCATATACAAGGTAGCGAGTTTATCCAGGTTGTAAATCATCTGTACCGGTAAGAAATGTGCAGACTTCGTCAATCTGTCAACGATTACCCAGATTCCATCATGACCTTGTCTTGATTTTGGTAGTCCGACTATAAAGTCCATGGAGATGTTATCCCACTTCTATGTTGGTATTTCCAATGGCTGTAAAAGTCCTCCAGGCCTTTCATGTTCTGCCTTGACTTGTTGACAGGTTAGGCATTTTGGAAACAAAGACGGCTACGTCTTTCTTAATTCCATTCCACCAGTAGTTGTTCTTCAGGTCTCTGTACATTTTGGTGCTTCCTGGATGTACTGAAAATCTCGATTTATGTGCCTCGGTCATTAATTTTTCTCGAATTCCATCGACATCGGGCACATACAACCGTCCTTCCATCCAAAGGAAACCATTCTCATCAATTTGAAATTCTGGAAGTTTTCCTTCTTGGATCTGTTCCTTAATTTTAAAGATGGAGGTGTCTTGGCTCTGCTTCAATTTGATGGTTTCCCGGAGTCCTGATTGTGCTGATAGTGAAGATAAGCTTACTTTTCCAAAGTTTCTTCGGCTTAAAGAATCTGCCACCTTATTCGCCTTACCCGGATGATAATTGATTACCAAATCATAATCTTTTAGAAGTTCCATCCACCTTCTTTGCCTCATATTTAATTTTTTTTGGGTGAAAATGTACTTGAGGCTCTGGTGGTCAATAAAAACTTCACATTTTACTCCATAAAGGTTGTGCCTCCAGACTTTAAGCTCAAATACCACTGCGGCTAACTCCAAGTCATGAGTGGGGTAATTCTGCTCATATTATTTTAGTTGCCGTGAGGCATAAGCAATTACCTGACCCTCTTGCATAAGTACACACCCTATTCCTCCTTTTGAAGCGTCACTATATAATGTGAAGTCCTTTCCATCTTCAGGGAGGATTAATACTGGTGTAGTTGCGAGTTTTGTTTTCAGGGTTTCAAAATTCTTCTCACATGCTTCATTCCAAATGAACTTTGAGTTCTTCTGAGTAAGTTTAGTAAGAGAAATGACAATTGACGAAAATCCTTCCACGAACTTCCTATAATAACCAGCTAAACCAAGAAAACTCCTTACTTCAGTTATTGTCTTCTGTTGTGGCCAATCCTTGATTGCCTCTACTTTCTTTGGGTCTACTGACACCCCAAATTCAGAAATTATATGTCCTAGGAACGCCACACTTTTTAACCAAAATTCACACTTCTTGAATTTGGCATATAGTTCCTTTTCTCTCAGTGTTTGCAACGTGAGATGCAAATGTTCTCGGTGTTCTTCCTCACTTGGTGAGTATACCAAGATATAATCTATAAAAACAACCACAAACCTGTCGAGGTACGGTTTGAACACTCGATTCATCTGGTCCATGAATGCTGCAGGAGCATTTGTTAAACCAAAAGACATTACTGTAAATTCGTAATGTCCATATCTTGTCCTAAAAGCAGTTTTTGGGATATCCTCAGTTTTGACTTTCAGTTGATGATAACCAAATCTTAGATCGAGTTTTGAGAAAACTTTGGCTCCCTTTAGCTGATCAAAAAGATCGTCTATTCTCGGGAGTGGGTACTTATTCTTTATGGTGATCTTGTTTAACTCCCGGTAGTCAATACATAGCCTCATACTCCCGTCCTTCTTCTTGACGAATAGTACTGGGGCTCCCCACGGGGATGCACTGGGACGAATCTGCTTCTTGTCCAGTAATTCCTGAAGTTGTTCCTTTAACTCTTTCAATTCGGCTGGAGCCATTCGGTATGGTGCATTTGAGATTGGATCAGCACCAGGGACCAAATTAATTTCGAATTCCACTTCCCTATTGGGTATCTCACCCGGTAATTCCTCGGGAAAAACATCTGGAAAATCCTGAACAATTGGAATATCTTCCAACTTTGGGACTTCTTCTCCCTTGATCTCAGTGATCATTGCCAGATAGATTTCTTCTCCTCCTTTTATGGCCTACCACGCTTGTGAGAGGGATAACAGAGATTTCTTTTCCTTGGATTTTCCGTGGTATATGACTTCTTCTGTAGTCGAAGTCTGAAGCCTAATTTCTTTCTTTTGACAGTCCACTATGGCATGGTTTTTAGCTAACCAGTCCATTCCAAGAATGATGTTAAACTCAACCATATAAAGTTGAATCAATTCCACTTCGAAAGTTTGTTTACTAATACCAATTTTACAGTTTCGATACACTTTGTGTATCTCAACTATTTTACTCGCCGGTGTTGCCACTCTTAATGGTTCACTAAGAGTATTATGTTCAAGTTTAAGCTTTTTAGCAAATCTTCTAGACACAAACGAGTGCGTAGCACCACAATCAAACAAGGTATATGCAGGCATTTCATTGAGTAAGATAGTACCTGCTACCACTTCATTGGTGTTATCAGCTTCCTCTTGGGTGATTGCATATACCCGTACATTGGTTTTGTTTTCATTTTGCTTGCTGGGCCCCATTCCTTTGTCTTTGTTGTCTGGACAATCTTTAATTCTATGACCCACCTTTCCGCATTTAAAACAAGCACATGTCTTCCGATAACATTCTCCAACATGCTTCTGTCGACATGTATCGCACTACTTTCCTTCGGTGTTGCCAGTACTGTTAAAATTTCCTCTTGGAGGTCCGCTGGAATGATTTGGCTTCTTAAATTTGGGACCATTTTAGGTCGTTTGGTTGACTAACGGTCTCTTATTTCTATTTTCATCGTCACGGCGCTTAATATCTGTTTCTGCGTTCATTGCCGCGCCCATCAAATCAGCAAAGTGGTTTGGTTTCAACACTGCCAAAGCCGATTGAATCCGGCTGCTCAGTCATTTCTTAAAACGATGCATCTTTAAGGTTTCATCAGACATAATTGTTCGGACGTAGGTTCCCAAGTCATTAAATTTTGAGGTATATTTCATTACTGTCATATCTGGTGTCTGCCTGAAATTTTCAAACTCATTCAGCTTCTGCAGACGAAACTCAGCTGGGTAGTATTGTTTCAAAAATTCTCTTTTGAAAACCTGCCATGTGATTTCTTCCATTTCTGCTAGAGATGGTGACACAGTTTCCCACCATTTCCTAGCTCTGTCTTCAAAAAATGGTGTTACAACTTCCACTCTCAGTTTTTCAGGTATTTCCAGTAAATGCAGTTGTGTTTCGATATTCTTCAGCCAGTTGTGGCTGACTTCCGGGTCTGGGTTCCCATCGAAGGTTGGAACTCTATTTCTTCTCAGAGATTCATAATGGTATTTAATTCCATGAGGTTGTGGTGCTTGGGGTGGTTGGATCGCGTTAGCCAATGGGTTCACGAATCCTTGCAATGTCGCGGCTACGATAGTAGCTTTCACCATCATGTCTTCTTGACTGAGATTCACTCTCCGTGGTGGTGGTTGATTTTCATTTTGGTTGGCGCCACGAGGGTTACGGTTGTTTCGGGGTGGTCTGCTTGCCATTTCCTATAAACATATATTTTATTAATTTATTTTCCATAATGTAAAATTAAAATAATTTCATTAAATCTTGAAATTCATACGATGAAAAGTTTCAAAGCAATTGATTAATCAAATAATTCTGGACACAATCAATGCCTAATCTAGAGCTCTCTCTCTACTCGTCTATGACTTCACCATCCCCTACTGTCTCATTAATTTCCTCTTCTACAATAGGATTTTCTTCTTGGTTAGCTTCAAGTTCTTCCAAGAGTTCCTCCATATTGATCATGTTATTCTGTAGCTGATCAATATGATTTTGTAACTGTGTGTTGTGGTGGTCAAGGTGGTTTACTTGCTCCTGAAGCTCCTGTATTGTTGATTGGCTTACTTTCTCATCAATTTCCTGTTCTTCGATCCGTTCTTCAAGACGGAGGCGTTGTGTTTTGAGAAGGCTATCATCCCGGATTTGGAGTGTAAGAATCCTATCCTGAGCTTTGTTTAACTCTTGCTTGGTGATCTCGTGTCGACGTTCCGACTCCAGATGATAGGCAGCATAACGTCTAACGTCCTCGCGTAGTTTCTTTTCTTCCTCTCTGGCTTCACAAAGATCCTCCATCATGCATACGTTATTCCCATCCAGCTGGTAGTTGTCTCTCTCAAGTTTTTCATTTTTTTTTTTCAGTGTTTTAATTTCTGTCTCCTTTTCTTGAAGTTGTTTTCGAAGTTCATTTTTAATGCTTTGTAGATCCATGTTTGTTTTCCTATAAAGATAAAAACACAATTTTATTGATAGTATACTCATCCAATTTTTAAATATGCAATAAGATAATAGAAAGTTTCATTTAAAATAATTTTATACACATAATATTTTCTTAATCGCAATTTTATTACAATCCAGATACTTTTATTATAATCTTGATGATAATCTAATCTATCATCTCTCCTTCGTCGCTGTCGCTGTCACTATCGTCATCGACCACCTCCATCGGTGCTTCTTCCTCTTCCTCCATGTTCTCTATTACCCGGCGCAAATAGTTGTTCTGATCTTGGAGTCTGTCCATAGTGCCGTGGAGCTTTCAGATGTACCGCTCTTGCTTGGCGCTGAAATCTTCCTGACACTGACTAGCCTGAGTAGCGCGCTCTCTCTCTGTCTCAACTCTTTCCAGCAGATCCTTGTTTAGTGAAGCTAAGCGCGCAATGCGAGCCGAATCAGTCGGTATCTGTAGAAGTTGGCTCTCACCCAGGTCCAAGTGATGATTCAATCGATGTACGTCAGTATCTAGTATGTGCCTGATCTCACTAAGTTCATGCTTTTCCAGTTTCTCCTTAGCCAATTACGCCTTCAAAGTTGCTATCTCCCTAGCTTGATTATCGATGGTAATCTGACGCATACGAATGGCAGCCTGTGCGCGCGTACGTGGAGCAGCCATTTCCTAGGATAAAGATTGAGGTAAAGCATCAGAATCGTATAAAGGATAGAAAGGCACAAATAATGGAAAAAAAGTTGTCGTGGAAAATTTTTCGATACTAAGGATTTGCGGAACGATTTAAGGGATAGATTTGTGAAGTGTTCGAAAATTAGAGAACAATTGGAAGTTGGACTCAGATTGAGATACACTAGTCTTTTGCCAAAGTTTGACTTTGTCAAATTTTGTCTGTCAAAATCCCAGCGGGATTATGAACCTTGTGGCTCTGATACCACTTAAATGTCACGCCCCGAGTCCGAAGCATCGGTGACATCCGACATTGTTTAACAATTACATTGAAAACATTAAAGCCTCGTATTAAATCAAACCAGTCTTTTTCATAAATAGAATATTGTCTTACAATGACAAAAGAATAAACTTTTACACCAGAGTTTGCAGAAACTAGAAAAGAGTACAATTTCTTGATTTCTCGAATTCTGATCACCATCCCCAAAACGCTTCTTGCTCCTCCTCGTTCACTTGTTTTTCATTTTTATCTGAAATTTGTAAGGGGTGAGTGTTTTGGGAAAACACTCAGCAAGTGGGGGGTCGATCGATTCCATAGATACATATAGAACTTAATTCTTTAAAATTTTTCTTTAACATACTTTCAAAACTTAATATTCTTAATTTGACAAGACGGAAACGAATCGAATGAAAAACAGAACTTATCAAACAAAACAGAAACAATTCAGATCATTTCAAAACAGACAAAACACTGTTACTCCTCTCATTTACATGGTCAAATTGTCCCCAATATGTTAGTCCTCTAAGTGGTGAGGCTAGAACTCGATTTTATACCCACCAGTGGGAGCCAGACAAAAATGGTTTTATACCCGCCATTGGGGACCAGACAGAATCACAATTCTCGTCCCATTTCAAATTCGAATTGTAACAGCGTACACAGAATTCAGAAACAACAGACAAACTTATTAGATTTCTCAGAGTTCAAAATTTCAGATTTTTAGACAGACACAGCGGAATCAAAGGGATTCGAAACATAGAAGAAACACATAATCGATCGTAATTTTAAACAAATTTGATAGCCATTTTCGAAAATAAGGACACACATATATGCATGTCACATTATTTATATCAAAGTTTAAAAATACAACAAAATATGTAACAAAAACCCACTTACCAATTTTTGTAGGAAGTTTCTTGTAGAAAATCGGGCAGCACTTCGACGTTACTTTGGCAAATGCTGTCTTCGATCGAGCAGCACTTCGACGTTACTTTGGCAAATGCTGTCTTCGATCGAGAAGCACTTTGACGTAGGATTTATATAGTGGACTACACGAAAAAATCTTCCTTCTCCTTGCTTGAGTTCGGCCGAGACTAGTAAAGGGTGAGGGGAAGAAGAGCCGAATTTTTCTAGGCTTTTTGGAATGCATTTATTTGCAACCTTGATGTCTTATTTATAGGTGCATGTGAGACCTTTCTCCTACCCCAAGGGACGCCACCTTGCTCCCCAAGCCAAGCCTTGAATGTGGTCAAAGGCATGCCAAGCATCAAGGGTCATTCTTTTCATAATAAAGATGTCCTAGCCCTTAGCTCCTCCCGCAGCTCCTTCATGGGTTAACGCAAAGGTTATTTCCTGCACATTTAATTTGTCCAAACTCTTGGCTCAACTTATAGCTATCTTTTTGGTCTTGTTAGGACAAGCTTGGTTGAGCTGCTTTGAGCTGACAGATCGAGTCCTTGAGCTGGGGTTTTACTCCTCCCGGGACAATACTTTGATGGATGCGATTATTTGTAGCTTGGCCTCTCGTTGAGTTAATCTCCGAGCTTTGAAGCTATTTCTTCGAGTTAAGTTAGCTGAAATCTAAGTTAATATTCAAGTTATCTAGTTGGAACGAAAATTTTAGAGCTCAGTTTGAGTTAAACTTCAAGTTCGTATTACTTACTTGATTCGCCTTGGATCGTAAAATCTCGGGTTCTCACATGGTGTTTCGGTAGTCTTTCAACATTCAGTGTTCCTTTTTCAACAATCATTCCTTTTGCTCCACCTCCATAGGTTATTCTGCCTCTTTTTTGTTCAACGTAGTCCGTGAGATGTTCACATGAACCTGTCATGTGGAGTGAGCTTCTACTGTCAAAGTACCAGTGACCTGCAGTGTGAGTTTTTTGGAAAATTTCATGTTCGCAATCTTGATTTTGATGTTAAAAAAACTTGTTATTTTGTTTCTAATGATTTATCGAAGTGTGCAGGAAGCTGAAACTGATTAGGCTTCGAACTGATCAGTTACCGAGCCAAAACTGAAGCTTTCGAGACGCAAACTGAAAGTACAAATTGACTGACCAAACTTAATCAATCCAAATGATATATCAGGAACAGTTCAACTGATTGTTCAGTTGATAGGTAGTTCAGCAGCAGATCTTTAGAAGCCCGACCAGCTGATGAAGAGCTCAACTGATGAAGAACCCAACTGACCAGTTCAACTAAATCAGTGAAAACAGTTCAGCTGACGAGCCAACTAACATCATCAAACAAGTTCAAAACCAGTTCAACTGACCAGTTTAGAGCATTAGTTCGGAATCAATCAGTTTGCAGAACACGACAAGCTTATCTAATGAAATCCAGCTAAGCACAATGATACAAAAGCAACTGTACTATCAATATTATAATAATGGACGTTGCAGCAAAGCTTAAATAAAAAATGTTCAGAATGGATGTCAGAAAAGTCGAAACACAAATTTCAAGGAACGCATTCAAGCTGCAACGATCACATTTGATGAGTCTTGCTATATGGTCACCTTACTGCTATAAATACAGACCAAGACCATCAGCAAAATAAGAGATAGGGTGTGAAGAAGATAGAAAGAAGGGCACGCTCAATTCATATCAGCTTACTAGAAGCAATCGGCCCAGAGGGAACACTTCAACGTGTTATCAACTTAGATTAGAAACACAAATCCCTCAGTGTGTGAGAACACTTTCGGGTTGTATTCAGAGATCAGTTCTCACACACACACACACACACACCATCACTCACATATACAGAGAAAATAGCGTAGTGAGTAGCCAAGTGAGTCTTGCACAAAGACGTAAAACTTGTGCATGTAGTCTTTGACACATAGACGTTAAACAAGTGTCGGCAGGAAGGTGCTACCTTCAGTCTAGGCTAGGAGTTCAGTTTAAGAAGTAGTGTAAGTCCTAAGTTGAGTGGGTTTGTACAAGGAGAGGTATAAATCAAAGTCTTCTATTGTATCCTACCCGAGGAGGTAGAAGTGGTGACGTAGGAGCAGTTGAAGTCTCCGAACATGCATAAACATATCTTGTGTATTTAACTATCGTGTTTAAATTTATTTGATCAGTTCGAGTTGTTACCAGTTCAGTTTTTATCATAACTGAATTGATATATGCTAAAATTGATCCCCCTTATTTCAGTTCTTTAGTTTACACAAGTTAAAAAGCTTTCAAATACAACAGCTTTCTTAACGAAGGATTACTTCGAGTATTTTTCTCTTTGTTTAAAACCAAACTCGATTTAATTCATCGGTGTTTACATTCTTAGAACACGAGCTATTGTAGCTCATTGAGAATATTTTGTTCGAAGCACCTTCGTAGGTGTTAGAATCGATCCATCAAAGTTTTTAACGATGTGTATACAACATTGCAGTTAATTTTTACCTTTGGTACCCAAATTTTCCTTACTGTAGGTCGATGGTTGGAGGTGTTGTGGGAAATTTTGTGCAACACATTAGACAACATCCAATTTTCTTTGTTGTTCATGCAGTCATCTCTGAGTTTGAAGCAGTAGGGTTTGATATGTTCATGCTTAAAACAATAATGACAAACATACCTATGTTTCCTTGGATCCGGCTTAAGAGGATTAGCTCGTATTTTTGGTGGAGACTTCTTCAACGTAGATGCAGCTTGCGGCCGTTTAGATGTGTCAACTTTTTATTTCACAAAAACAGTTGATTTAGACGATTCACCAACTTCAAAGATATTGTTTTTGAACCCAAATCCAGCCTTATCTTCTTTTCCCATCATCAGTATGGAATCTAGCTTAGATGCACTCGAGTCGAACTTGGTGAGCGTTTCTGTTGTCTTTTTAAGTTCTTTGGTTTCACACAATTCTAAATCCTTCTTGCTCGAGATCACCTCGAGTTTGGCAACTATAGACTTCAGCTCTGAATTTTCCTTTGTGAGAGTTGTGTTCAACTTATTTCTTGTAATCCAATTAGCATACATTTCTTCATAAAGTTTTTGCACACTCTCTAGAGTGATTTCTTCATCTGCTCTTAGAGTTTTAGAAGATATTGACTTGAGGCAGAATGATTTTGGACATGTGTTGCGGCCAGGTGTGGCAACACCTAATGGATTCACTTGTAACCAACATTTTTCTTTCAGAAGTGCAGTCAAGATGGTGTGTTTATCTTCTTCATTGGATTCTTCCTCCTCGTCAGATTCTTCATCACTCATAGAAACATTATGTAATGCACATGGGCTATCCCGATTGGGCTTAAGTCCCCTCACGGTTATCTCATTACCCATTACTCATAGAACTTTTCAGGCCCAGGCACTGGAGCTTTTGCCTTCCCAGGATTAGAACCCAAGACCTCCTGGACTTATATCGATCTTGGCAGCAATACTGGTTCACGGTTATCCCATTACCCATTACTCATAGAATTAACTTCTCTAGCCCAGGCACTGGAGCTTTTGCCTTCCCAGGATTAGAACCCAAGACCTACTGGACTTATATAGATCTTGGCAGCAATCCTGGTACCAATTGAGCTAGTTGTAGAACCCGAAAAATCAGATTATGTATAAGCCATGCATAATTGCTACTATTTAAATTAAAAATGATTTTTTTTATACATTCATGAAGGGTTTAATTCATTTTTAATATTTTTTAAGTCATGATCATTTATAACGCAGAGGTTTAGTTTTATCTTTTCGGTTAATTACGCAAGGTCGGACTAGAGTTGGAGTATTGAGATAAAAATTAATAATAAAAAAATATTCTTAAATTTAATTTAAGCCAAGGAATAATTTATTTTAATGATAAAGAATGTTTTAAGATTTATTAAGTTAATTAGAGTTAAGTTATTAAATAATTTCTTCTATGTCCAATATTTAATTAATGCCTAAATTAAAATGTGTAACCAATTGGGGTAAATTAATCTAGGCCTATTATATTCAAGAAATTATAACCTAACATTTTAATAATTAATTTTAAAGACCAATCCATGCCATGCAAGAAATGGTATCCTAATTTAATTTATTAAGTTACTAAAATACATAATGGATATCTAAAAACTTTAAGAATTCAAAATACAAGATTTAAGCAATATTTTACCTTGCATTTAGGAAGCAAATTTTGGCCATCACCTAGCACATCAAACCCATAATTCACGTGCAGCATGAAGGAAAGGAGATAATTGATTTGCCAATCAACTTATCACTTGCATCTCCCATCTAAAATAACTTTCATGACTCCTTTATTTTCCATGTGACCTTCCCTTTCATTCCTTGGCATCTCCCCACCCTCTCATTCAAAAATTTCATAAAGAAATAGCAGCTAGAATCGAGAGCTTTCAACAGAAAAATAAGAAAATACAACTCCGACTCCGTCGCGCCGTGTTCGTCGTATAGTTTGTTTTCTTCTTCAACCAATTTTCAGGCATGCATATATTGTTCATTTTCTCTTAAATCAAGTCCTATAGATATTTTTTTAAACCATTCCATGTTCATGATTCCCTAATCAAGGCAAAATGACAGCAACTTTACAAAAATTCTGTGCAGCCCCTCTCGGCAATTGCTTTGTACCTCACGGTTGGATTGTTTTTGTTGGTTACAGGAAGTTGGTCGGTTCCAGACACTCAAGGCTGCATCTAGGCATGATTTAGAGCGTGTTAGGGTCATGTTGGTTCATTAGTTCAAGCCCATACACGCAGGATGAAGGCTTGACAGCAACTTTCCCATTGTTGCAAGTTGGAGACACAATTTTTGTGTTTGGTTGTCTATGGTGAGAGTTCGAATCTTGGTTGGCTCAGGGCCTATAACCATGGTTAGAACCCTCCATTAGCAAGGCTATGACGTGACCAAGATGGCCTTTCAAGACTTGGTTCACGGATACATCCAAATTTTAAAACAACAACATAAGTTCTCTTCGATTTTTCATTTTCTGGGTGAATGAGGCTTCGGCTTTTGGGGGTATGGGTGGATCTTGGTTGGATTTTGGCCCTTAGCCATGGTTCTGACAATACCTCATCATGTCTAAATTGAACCATGGTCGATAATATGACCACTGGAACGATACATAACAGCCCAACAATTCAATACATCACAGTACAGAATTTTGGCGTCCTCGGTTTGAACTTTGGGTGGTCCTAGGAAATTGCTTGAGTTTTGGTTGGCCAAGTGCCCTTATCCATGGTTCAAGCCATGCCTTAGGATGTTGGTAAGGGACTCTGGTTGGTGGTTCAAGCCCCAATGGCCATTAGTTCTTAAACCACGCAAAGGAAGCGCAGCTGCTGCCGCGGCTTTTGACTGCAACTTTGTCTCGGTTCAGTAGATTGGTTCGAGTTCTTGCTTGGCTTTTAGCCTATGACCTTGGACTGGACAGTACCGCAAATAGTTAGAAAGGTCATGTTTTTAGCCGTTTGTGATTTGGTTAAGTCTAGAGGTCATACGAGAATTTACGGTACAATGTGCCAAAGTGACTCTCGAAAGAGCGTTTCATGATTTTGGCCTCCATTCACTAATTTTCGTGGATTACAATTCTTAGGGATATTATTTCATTATGTTAGGTGCATTTTTATCATGACTAAACAATGGTGTGATGTTGGTTCGGGTTGGTACGGAGTCATGGTTGGAAATTAGATTGTTGGTCTCGTTTGTCTCATTTTTGGTTTGGTTATGAAGTTGTTCTCAAGATGAAACTATTTGCATGTGTCTCATGTTAGAATTAGGTCGCAGCAAGATCCAACTCATTCGGGAAAAACAGGGTTATAATTATATTACGTGCATAAAATATAAAATGTTTATTTTGAGATATATGTGATATGTCTTGTGGCCACCTCACGCTTATGGGATCTCCACCCGGTGACTTACGACCGGTTTATGTTTTTGTATGGGTACGGACATCCAGTCCAAGGGCCGTGGTGATCTATACCGCCCAGTATACTGTGGTTTAGTCTGATCAGACGTTCATGTTATGTTACGGGCCACTTGCGTTGAAACATTATCTACAATAGGAAAATCTCGATATGGAATTTTTATGACAGGGCTCTATCGAGCAAATCTTTTACGTACGATTTTCAGATATGCACGTATTTAAAATTACTCATGACACGATTTTCACCTTACGCTTTACGATACGATATTTTTACGTTGCATGCGATTTTATGACATATTTACTTGCTATTCACGTATACGCATGCTGAGTCTTTAGACTCACTAGACTTGATTGTTGTAGGTACTGATGAGGTCGAGACCGAGGGCGGGGACCAGTGAGCTAGCTTGGGTCAGCAGTAGTAGGAACCCGAGGACCTCATGTTTCAGTTTATTCACTTTTTTATGTTCGAACTCAGTTTTTAATATGTTGAATGATTTTTAAGTTGTTTCGAAACACAATATTTACTTCCGGTGTCATATTAAAGTTAAATCCATTTATCAGTTTCTTTTGTGAATGATGCATGTTATTTATTTAAAGAGAAAAATTTTAAATAATTCCGCAAAATTACGATTACGAAATACGGGCCTTTACACATTAAGTCCTTTATTTTTGCGGGATCTGTTTGCACATTCGTTGGCATAATGTCCAAAGCCTTGACATTCTCTGCAGTGTACAGAGTCATACTTTTTCTGATTAAGCTGGTTCTTTCCTTCGTTTCTTGCCTGAAACTGTCCTTGGCCAGGAAAATTCCGTGTTTTGTCAGGAGCAGTAATGCTGGGGAATTTGGATTGCTGTCCAGTCTTCTTTTTATCTCTAATCCTCTTCAAATAGTCTTCAAACTTCTTAGTGATGTAGGAGATAGAGTCCTCACAGAGATCCAACTTATTCACTTCTTGTGACAGTTGAAGAAGATCATTATAGGAGTCATTAGATACCTGGAAAGCGATCATTTTACCTTTGTCCTTCTTCTGCATGTCCATGTTCATCTCAAATGTGCAGAGTGAGCTTATCAAATATTCTAGTGCAATTAAAGTTGTATCCTTTGCTTCATCAATTGCACAAATTTTGATATTTAATCGTTCAAGCAGAGATATGAGAACTTTGCTTACCAGACGTTCATTCGAGATGGGATCACCTAGACTGAATGCTTTATTGATGTAATCATTTTTAACTTTGTTCTCCTCACACTTTCAGAACCTTCACAATGCTTCTGAATAATTTCCCAAGCATCCTTGGCCGATACACAGTTTGTAATTAGAACTAAAATAACTCAGAACTAATTGTGCACAAGTATTTAATATTTTTGCGGTGCCTCAGGGTAAAATAATCACTAGAAAACATCTTTCAGTTTACAAAAACCAATCACTAGTGACTTTAATGAAAATCGATTTTCTCAACCCTTTGAAAAACTAAACTGCTTTCTAAAATAACTACCAACACTAAAACGTATTCAAGAAAGCAAAAAACATGATGCCAAAAACTGAAGCAACAAAACGTGATCTTCAGCCAACACTTGCAAGCGTGTTGTCTACAGATGTCTCAAACAATCACGGCAACACGTGAAACATCACTCTTCAAAATAGCAAAGTCTTTTTAAATAGT
This sequence comes from Primulina huaijiensis, assembly GCF_012295235.1. Lineage (NCBI taxonomy): Eukaryota > Viridiplantae > Streptophyta > Magnoliopsida > Lamiales > Gesneriaceae > Primulina > Primulina huaijiensis. The sequence continues at coordinate 10,728,759 of NC_133317.1, read as the reverse complement.
ATTTCTCTGAATTTTGCAACGTGCTAAGGTACACCAGTACGCAGCTACGAAAACTTCCAAGTGAAGAGTCAAAAGCAGAACTGTCGTTCCTTTATTAGCTTGCTTCTCTTATTTATAGTTTTCTCATCTCCTATGATTTATCTTCAAAAAAATCTACAAAATATGGAAATCAAGACTTTTTTAGAAATAAACTATTTTTAAATCCATAATATCATATCATAAAATCCTTATCATAAATATCATATCTTGAAAGGCAAAATCCTTTAGATCAATATTTCACACAATCTTATCAATAAGAAAATTAAATTTAAAGAAAAGATTATTTCAAGGAATAAATTATATCTTTGAATCAAAGATAATTTTTCCTTTCAATATGAATAAAATTTCAAATCAAAAGTGACACGTCGTAGTATATGTCGCAACATGGGTCAAGATATTGAACATGAAAAATTCGAAATAAGGTATCAAAACATATCATAAACCAACATAAACATATATAAGACACATAAATTTATCTTTTAATCTATGATCTATTTATCAGTCCCTAATCGTTACTCTTTTAAATGAGTGATACCATATATCGGTTATTATAAACCATTGCATCAAGGTGACAACATATCTAATCATGTTTTTAAAATTCCCTTACCACTTTTAATTCGAATCTACTTTCAGAATTTCAAAGCCTAATGAAGGAATCATGCAGAACACGAAAGAAACATCTTCATATCAAAGGACATTAAGCAAATAGTGTAATATCAAATTTTCAAAGCAAGAGAATAATCCTTTAAACATATAGAAGCTCAATTACTTTGAATCACATGGAAAAATCAGTGAAAAGTATTGAATATTTGAACATAATCCTTGCTCGAAACCGGATAGCACCTCAGTAGTGTTAGAGTAGATGTCCTGTAAGCCAACTGTTGAGTGGAGAATTTATTGACTCAAGTGTAATAAACAATCTTTATTTTAATATAATTTACTTTTTAATGGTTTCGTTATACTTTATCTGTATACCCATGCAAGCAGCATAGATAAAGTCCTTGATTATGCTTTAATACAAATGAATCGTAATTCGATGATGACACTCATTTGTAAACACTGCATATTCTAAATTCGTTCCTAGTCGATTCAGCCGCCTAAAACAGGGATAAAGGTCGCTTGAACTCGAGACTAGCATCTGCGATGTTGTGTACTGCATTTCTTAATAAGGGCATGGAGATGTCCAAACATGTAGATGGGTAGTCATATGATAATTATACCTAACAACCCTACCTCGGACTTTCCAAGTGGTTATCATTCATTGAGAGGATTAGTCCGTGGTTATGATTGTACACTATTAGTCCTTACAACCCGGGACATCACTGAGGCTCTATATGCTAAGGCTGTGCTTTGACTCGTTTACTGGCTCCAGGAGAGTCATCAGGTGGCGAGGTTGGGTACAGTCACGACACATATAGGAGCCAGTGCATTGTTGTCGGGGATTCATCGCTCACATACGGGTGTGGATATCCTATGTGATCTGGTGTAATAATAGTGCGTAGAATCTCTAGCCAGAGTATGAGATGTACGTTGGAGAAGGAGTTCTCCAATAGTTCACGCGATGCCACTATTATATGTGTCACATAGTTATCGAATTAAAATGCAACCCTCGATGAACCAATGGTTGCAGATTCGATCGAGATATATGAGATGAAGGGACCGTACTGTACGTTAATCATAATCGACTGGTTCTTGTAGGCACTATCAGTGACACCTAGGGGAGCATGGGGCGATGCTACTAGATGCTCTTACCATGATCCGATGGGGGCAATCAGAAATGAGGTCTGACATTCTTGATCAAGGTGTTGATGAAAAGAATGGGGCTAACTAGGGTAAGCCCGAATAAGAATAAATGTTATTCTGAATCACAAAGAGTTGTGAACCAACGGCTAGATATATCCCTGAACCATTTAGGGTCACACAAGCACAGGATCGTTTGTTCCCGTTGAGAGAATAAATTCAAGAAGTTGAACTTAAATTATGATATAGTAAATTCAAGGAGTTGAATTTATGATAATTAAATTTTGGGAGAATAAATTGAAAGGAGTTGAATTTATTTAATTTATTAAACTCAGAAGTTGAGTTTATTAAATATTAAGTTTTTGGAGGTGATAAACTCAAGGAGTTGAATTTATAATTTAAATATTAAATTCAAATGTTGAATTTATAATATATTTAATTTATTAAGCTCAAAAGTTGAGTTAATTAAATATTAAATTAAATATAGTGAGAAGTTTGCTTAATGGGCTTGTAGGAGTACAAGTCCAACATACTAAATAATTAAAGTTCTTAATGGACCTTGATTAATTAATTAAACTAGTTGGACTAGCCCAAATAATTAATCAGGCCCATTAATGTTAATTATGAATATTGGGTTATGTCTTAATTATAAATAGGTGTAATCAAGCCATAACCCTGGCCACCAACACCACAATTTTCGAAAATCCTCCTCCTTCTCTTCACAAAATTTCGGCCATTTTCTTTTGAAGGAAAAGTTTGAGCCGTCTCTCGTTTTCAATCTCCAACGTAAAAACTTCTTCTAATTTTTGTAGTGCAAATTAGGAGAGGAACAAATCATCTAGTCGTGGATCTGATTAGAAGAATAAAGAAATGAGTTTTCGAAAAAAGTTCGTAGGAGCCAAGTGATTTAAATTACCAAAGATATAAAATTCCAACGCCCTATGAATGTTTGATTTTGAAAACCTTACGAGTGCCTAAAACATATATATTTTGATTGTCAAAATAAAATAAAAATTTTTAAACTTCTGCTGCGTTTGGGCACGAAAAAACCGAGATCCAACAAGTATAACTTTAGCTCGAAACGAGCAATACTTCGGACAGCACATTTGCTACTTCTTGCTTGAATGTAGATTACCCTTGACTCGAAAATTTAGCATAATAACGCTATGAAATTTTCAACTGGATCTGCTCGAAAATACGAGGATCGGAGTAAGGCTTGTATTGGTGTGTTTTTTCTCCATCTTGAGGGTGGTTTATATAGTGGAGGGAGGGGGAAATGAATTACCACTTATAATGGGCCATTATTGTCACGTTTTTATGGCCATTATCAGCCATAATTTGGCAGATAAATCAGCTGTTAAGTGGCTGATTATCATGGTTCAAACCGGTGGTTATGGACTAGTTAATTGTGCCTTAATTTGTTTGTTCCAACTTTCTAATTTACATGCTGATATGGATGGGCTTTTAGGCTGAATCTAAGCTCCTAAAATTTGAAATTTTGGACTTTTAACAGTTATTACAAATCTGACATACCACCATGTTTGATCTTGCTCCATTATTGCATTTTGAATTAATTGGTTTGAGTGGTGTGGTCAAAGTTTCTTTATTATAGGAATAGGTGGCGGTTACAAAAATGTATGGATATAAACGAACCAAACCATTCGCAAGCTATTTGGAGCTCGGCTCGATAAAAAACTCGTTTGAGTTCGTTTGTTAATCATATCAAGTCAAGTTCGAGCTCGACAATTTAATCAAATCAAGCTCAAACCTAAGGATATTCGGCTCGTGAACTCGCAAACATGTTCGTTAATAGGCTAGCTCAAGCTCAGCTGTTTAGGTGGCTCGTAAGCTCAAGATCGGCTCGTTTATGTATTTTTAGTTGTTATGGTTGTCGTTTTGATTATTTATGAATGCATTTACACTTTTATGTCTGATTTAAAATTAGTTCATAGATATATTTAATTGAGTAATGCTATATGTATAACCAATTTTGTACAACAATTCTTACAACACAAAAAATTCAATACAAAAATTCATTTATGAAATTCTCATGATAAATTCAATACAAAATCTCACGAAATAATAGCAAAATCTCGTGATATAATAACAAAATTTCACGATATAATTGTTGTAAATATCATTGTACGATATTTTGGTTATACCTTTAGCATTGTTCTGTTTAATTTTTAAACAAGCTCGAATCAAGCTCAAACTCGAGCTCAATTGTATGCTATACGGGCTCGAAAACGAGCCCGAGTTCAAATTAGGCTTGTTAAACAGATAAACAAGCTATTAATGAACCAAGCTTGAGCCCGGATTGATTAACATGATAAACGAACTTTAAACGAGTTGAGTTTTTTGCGAGTTTAGTAATTTCAAGACAAATCTCGAGTCTGATGATAAAATCTCGAATCGAGATCGAGCCGAGCTCTAGCTTCTATCAATCATAAACGAGTCAAGCTAAAGTCTGATATTGTTTGACTTGGTTTGGATCATTTACGTCTCTACACATCTGTATGTTTGCTTAGTGATGAATTTCGAATTACATACTATTATGGTGCATAATTTTCGAAATTCATGCATTCATGTGGATGTATTTAGCTTTTCGAAATTCATGCAAGCATGCAAATTTTTTCGTATTAAATTTTTGGTACGTTGGCGAAGCTCTTTCTAAAAACAAAAAACATTCCCTTAAATTCCTTATATTTAATAGCGATTACTTTATAACTATTATATTTTAAAAATAATCTTTAAACTGTAGATACCTTTGCGTAAAAAAAAAATACTATGTTTGTGTTTCAAATTTATCACAAATTCCCTTAAATATACACTGAAAATTGGCTAGCTATCTATATCTATAGATATTACACTTTTGTTTTCCCTTTGTTCTTTTTTGTATATATATATAATTTTAAGTTGTAGTTTATTCTGGGAAATTTTTAAAATTATAGTACGGCCCTCATATAAATATAACCAATTCATATAGACGTATCATTAATTTCCACAACTATGATATTATCCTTATTTGAATATAAATCAAATTAATTTGAAAAAAATTGCACGAACAATGGTGCACTAGTATGTAATAAATCCATTTTTAAAAAATTTAAATTCCATAAATATTCCTTAAATTCCCCATCTTTACTACAAATAAAAATGGAACCTTTGTAAATTTTTTTAATTATTACACCATAAAAATCCTATACGAATTAGCATCCTCATTTGAATTCATATACAATAAACATATATTTTTCCTAAAAATGTGACTTTTCTAATGTTAAATAATCACCAAAGCTGATAAAATTATAATTTTCGTTACCATATTTATCCCGAAATATATTTTCAACTGTCAATAAATACATGTTTATTTATATCATAATTTTTTTGGCATGTTGGTGAAATTTTTTTCATAATTCCAAAAGTTTATCATAAATATTCAATTTCATATTTTACAAATATATTCTCATTTTTATCTTTTATCTTCCATCATTTTTATCATAAATATTCAATTTCATATTTTACAAATATATTCTCATATTTTACAAATATACCTACTAGTGTAATCAATAATTGTAACCCTTAACAGATCGATTGTAACACTTTCGACCAGTAGTTGGACGATCAAGTTAAAGGATTTGCGTGATCAATTGGTCAAATACAACTAATTTCGTGTTAATATCTAAAATTTCATCTCTCTTGAGTTGAGGCTATGGAACTTTCTAGTTTGGCCAACTTTGAAATTGAATGTTTGTCTATCTGTCATATGTATTGTATACTTTTTTCATGGAAAATTCGGCGATAAAGGGTGTACGTATTGGAAAGGTCAAATTTACAAACAAATATTTATAAAATATTTTTATAAAAGTTTTTTTTACAAAATATTATTAAATTATTTTAAAATTTCGTTTTAAAAATAAATATATATTTGAATAACTATTATATAAAAATATTTTTAGAGTTGATGAGATCTTTGGTTATTCTAATATATATATATATATAACTATAATTCGATAATATTTTTTAATTTATAAAAATCTTATTCGAACATAAACTTTAAGTTTTTTTCAACTATAAAATATTAAAAACGTTTTAAAAATATTTATCCATTTAGATATAATAAAAAGTAACACTAATTATATTGGGGATTGAATTTAATTACCGTGGTCCGTGTGAAAGAATCTAAAACCTCCCAAAAATATTAAATTAAAATCCTCTTATATAATTTAAAATTGATTGGAAGTAATTAGTCACAATTCTTTTTTGTGGTTTACGTATCTGTCATGCGTTCAAACATGAAATTAACTCAATAATTGGAGTTCTAAAAGTCTGAAATGCAATTTCGAATGTAAATATGACCATTTTACTAGCATAAAAAATACGAAAAAAAATTAAGGATCTCAACATTTTAGAAAGAAATGAAAGTTTAATTGAACTTTTTTATGACAATTGCAACCTATGAACCCAGGCACAATTTTTTTAAAAAAATAATTTGATTCCATCTACCAATGTTCTACGATTTTGGTTAGGAGTGGTATATCGTACCATACCGTATCCAAAATCATATATCGTATGCCGTACCAAAAATTACGGTATAAAAAAATTAATACCGACATCGTACCGAAAATTTCGATACATATAACTAGCATACCGATTATACCGAAATTATACGGTATACCGAGATTTGGGTACGGTATCGGTATATATCGTTTTATACCGAAAAAACCTTACATTTTAAAATTTTTATATATTTATTGTTTTAAAATATTATATATTTTAAAATTTTTGTATATTTTTTCGATATTCCGGTATATAACGAAATTTTAAATTGCATACCGTTACCGTATCGAAAAATTTGGTATTGTTACCGTACCGTACCGAAATCTTCGGTATATCGAAAATTCGGCATTTTTCGATATGGTAATCTCGGTATACCGAAAATTCGGTATTTTTTCCCACCCTTAATTTTGGTTGATTGTATTATTAGAATTGAGTTTTAATCAAACAATTTTTTTTTTGGTAATTTCGGTCATTTGTCTTGCAATTTTAGTCTTTTTTACATGAAAGTGATTACATGATACTAAAAACATAAACGCAATACCAACCATATATATGAAAAATACTTAACTTTGAAAGGGAAAAAAACAGATTAATACTGAAATTAAATAACACATTGTCGAACGAAATTCTCCGATATGAAGTAAGATAAGTTCCTAACCATGGCATATATATCTTCAACCCGAAGGAGTCAAAATTTGAAAATAGTTAGATTCATGGTCCATGCAAAGGCAAATACAAGAAGCCAACAATTCAAAAAAAGGCGACAAAAAAAAACATTATATTTTAGATTTAATCACAAATCTTATCTAAGAGTCATTTTCAATAAAATTGGTGCCCATTGCCAACTTCCAAAGATTTCCCTTTTCCTACATCAACAATGATAACACAAGCACCACAAAATTCATGATACTTTAAGCTTTACGTTTTATCACACCAATAATTACCCAAGGCAACTAGAGGACAATTTTTAATAGATATATTATTATAATTTATGATTTTCTTGTGTTGTTAAAAATTGATTAATTTTATTGTATTACATTTCCCAGAAAATATTTTTTTAATACTAATTTTGTAGATTTTTTCATTACGAACAAATTAAATTAGTGAAATAAAATTAAAAAGTTAAGTTTTAGTTTCATGGAAGATTTCCATGCTTTGGTCTCAATGGTAGACATTGAAATTGGAAATGAAAATGAGGGCCTTAAAGAATCAAACCAATACACATATATAAGATATTGAGATCCAAATTTTAAAATTAGTTTTAAGAAAAAAAATATGAGTTTGAACAATTATTCTAAAAAGACGTTTTTATAATTAAAAAATAATATGTTTTGATCTCCATCATTTTCTTCTTTCTAAAAACATTAAAAAAAAAAAAACACATCTCAGCTGTTCTTTTAAATCTATACTTTGATAACACTTTTTAAAAAACATTTTGTAGAAATCTTGTCCAAAAACATATATAATTTAAGTTTTTTCACTTATAAAACATTAAAAAAAATTTAAAGTACTTGTCCAAACGAAATCTTGATATCAGCTTCCATTAAAATATAATAATCTCACGTGATCGATCTAATTATGATGTCCTTACTCACTATATCTTGAAAAACATAGCAAATATCTCATAAAGTTGGGGTTTATCACTTATTTATTTGCAGCAAGTCATCCAACTAAACAAACAAGTGGCCATCCATCCCTCGAATTGATTAGTCTCAGTCCAAAAAATGGTACACCATGTTGAAAAATTATTTAAAAAATGAAAAATATTTATGTTGAAAATGTGAATGTTGAATGTTGAAAATTAAGTAAAATTAGGTGTTGAATATTGAAAATTAGTGTGTGATGATGTAGGTAATGATGTATTTTATTTTTGGATTATTTGTAAAAATTTTCTATAAATAGATCTCTCATTTGTGAAGAAAATCACAATTGAGTTGAGAGAAAAATATTATAAAGTGTGTAGTGTGATAATTTTAAGAGTTTGAGATTTTTACTTTTTACCATAAATTTTTACTTTTTCACAACACGTTATCAGCACGAAGCTCTAAAAGTCCTCCATATTTTTCCAAGCTCCGAACAGAAGAAAAAGGTAACAAAAGTAATAATATTTATTTTACTGTTATTTATTTATTGTTTATATATGTAATATATAATATAATGTTATTGTTAGAAATAATAAAAATAATTTTTTCAAAAACTTGTTATAAATCCTGGGAGGATGTTAAGACGACATCCCACACTCCCGGTAAGGGATACGACAAGTATAAAAGCCTATAAGGTTTTTTAAACAAAATAACTTATGACACCTAATTATAATAATGTGATATGATATACATAATTATTTAAATATGACTAATATTATATACACCATATTATTACCATAAAATTATACAAATACATACATTTATTTTCTTATACACCAACGGTAATAAACGGTAACAAAACGGCTAGTTTTTGCTCTATAAATACAATCTCACAAATACATTCAATCACTCCAACTTTCTCTTCTTCTCTAAAAATTATTCTTCATCAAATTTTCGAAGAAAAAAAGAAGATGGCTTTCACGAGGTTATTTTTAATTATTTTGGTTATCATACTCACCAGTCTTGTATTTATCGGAGAATATCCTCCTCGTGTGTTTTCTTTATTTTTACGAATACTTGTACTTGTTGTTTATCCATTACTTTGTATTGCAATATTCATTAACTAATAAAATGCATCGTAATTTTTAGTACCACCATGGCAAACTTGGCAAAGCTCGAATTCATCGCTCTTGATATTACTGGGAAAAACTATATGCCATGGACTCTTGATGTAGAAATGCATCTTGAGTCATTGGGTCTAAGCGAGACCATTAAAGAAAATGGTATATCTTCATCACAAGAAAAAGCAAAAGCTATAATATTTTTACGACGACACCTTGATGAAGGTTTAAAATGTGAATATCTCATCGAAAAAGATCCCATGGCTCTGTGGAAAGGATTAAAAGAGAGATTTGAACATATAAGGGAAGTTATACTTCCGACCGCCCGTGATGAATGGAATATGTTAAGATTCCAAGACTTTAAAAAAGTCAGTGATTACAATTCAGCGATGTATAGAATAATCTCGCAGTTAAAATTTTGTGGACATGAGGTGACAGAATCGGAAATGCTTGAAAAAACATTTTCCACGTTTCACGCATCAAATATAACTTTACAGCAACAATATAGAGTGCGTGGATTTGCGAGATATTCTGAGCTCATCGCCTGTCTTCTTGTGGCGGAAAAGAACAACGAGCTATTAATGAGAAATCATCAGTCCCGACCCACTGGATCATCAGCATTTCCAGAAGTAAATGCTGTAAGTAAAAATGAATTGAAACATGGAAACCAAAATCAAATTCAAAGACAAGGTTTTGGTCGAGGTCGAGGTCGAGGTCGTGGACGTGGACGTGGACGAGGAAGTGGTCGTGGTTGTGGACGCGGCCGTGGTTTTGAAAATAATCGAGATAATTATTTCTATAACTCATCTCAAATAACATCCCAAAACATCCACAGAAAAGGCATCAAGAAAACATGAGTGTTAATGAAAATCACTCGAAAAGATTTGAAAGTTCTTGTGTCAGATGCGGCACTCCAGGACATTGGTCTCGTATTTGTCGAGCCCCTGAGCACCTTTGCAAGCTCTATAAAGAATTGATTAATGGGAAAGAAAAAGAGACCAACTTCACTGAGCGAAGTGACCGTTTGAGTGATTCAACTCATTTTGATCCTGCTGATTTTATGAATGATTTCTCTGGAAATGATCAATATGTTGGTGGGATAGAAATGAACAATATTGATGCTGCAGATTTTCTCAATGATTTCTTTGAAAATGAACAATATAGTGGTAGAATATAAATGTGCAATAATTTATTTTTCATGTATTTATATGATAATGTTTTATTGTACAATTATTATATGTGTTATATTTACATATGTATTGTCATTAATTTTTTTTCATTGCATATTTTTTGAAGTTCAAATATGAAAAATGCTATGAGCAAAGCTGAAGTTTGCATACCCGATAGTGGTTCAACGCACACTATCCTCCGAGATAAAAGATATTCCTTGGAACTAAAACCAACAAAAACAACGGTGAATACAATATCAGGTCCTGTAGACTTGATTAAAGGATGTGGTAAAGCACAATTTTTGTTACCTAATGGTACAAAATTTTTGATCAATGATGCTTTATATTCACCACAATCGAAAAGAAATTTGTTGAGTTTTAATGATATATATTCCCATGGGTATGATACTCAAACAATGAATGAAGGGAATGAGAAATATATGTGTCTTACCACATATAAATCAGGAAAGAAATATGTGATTGAAAAACTACCAATGCTCCCTACTGGATTGCATTATACACATATACGTCCCATTGAATCAAACATGGTAATTGATAATTCTTCAATATTAACCAATTGGCATGATCGATTAGGACATCCTGGTTCAACAATGATGCGAAGAATTATAGAAAATACACATGGTCATCCATTGAAAGACCAGAAGATCTTTCAGAATAATAAGTTTCAATGTAAAGCATGTTCTCTTGGAAAACTTATTATAAGACCATCACCAGCCAAAATCCAAACTGAATCACCAATGTTTCTTGAACGTATTCAGGGTGATATTTGTGGACCAATCCATCCACCATGTGGACCATTCAGATACTTTATGGTATTGATTGATGCCTCCAGCAGATGGTCACATGTATGTTTATTGTCAACTCGAAATGTTGCATTTGCAAGATTACTTGCTCAAATAATAAAATTGAGGAATCAATTTCCCGATTATACAATCAAGAAAATTAGACTTGATAATGCTGGTGAATTTACTTCCCAGACTTTCAATGATTATTGTATGTCTATGGGAATCATTGTTGAGCATCCTGTTGCTCATGTACATACTCAAAATGGATTGGCTGAATCATTGATTAAACGTCTGCAAATGATTGCTAGACCAATGATTATGAAAACAAAGCTCCCTATTTCTATATGGGGACATGCAATTTTACATGCTGCTTCATTAATTCGCATCAGACCAAGTGCATATCATAAATACTCCCCATTGCAGCTTGCATTTGGTAAAGAACCAGACATTTCTCATCTGAGAATTTTTGGATGTATGGTGTATGTGCCTATTGCACCACCTCAACGAAAGAAAATGGGACCTCAAAGAAAGATTGGAATTTATATTGGTTATGATAGTCCATCGATCATTCGATATCTTGAACCACAGACAGGCGACGTGTTCACAGCACGTTTTGCTGATTGTCATTTTAATGAGGAAATCTTCCCAATGTTAGGGGGAGAACAGAAACATACCGAAAAAGAAATTACATGGTATGTATCATCATTGTTACATCTGGATCCAAGAACAAAACAATGTGAAAAAGATGTACAGCAAATTGTGCACTTGCAAAGAATAGCAAATCAAATACCAGATGCATTTGCAGACACAAAAGGGGTAACTAAATCATATATACATGCTGCAAATGCCCCTGCTCGAATTGAAATTCCGAAGAAACAAATTGAAGATAGTCATGATGTCATTAAACGCCTGAAGCGTGGAAGGCCAGTTGGTTCCAAGGATAAAAATCCTCGAAAAAGAAAATTCATAGAGAAACACAATGATCACAAAATAGAGAATGATGTTCCTGAAGAAACACATAATGATCACAAAATAGAGAATGATGTTCCTGAAGAAACACATGATGATGAAAATGTTTTGTCAGAACCACAAACTGACGAGAATCATGAAATCTCTATCAATTATATTAATACTGGAAAAATATGGAACCGAAAAGATATAGAAGAAATTGATGATATATTTTCTTATAATGTGGCAATCGACATCATAAATGATAATGAAGATCATGAACCAAAATCTTTTGGTGAATGTAAAAATCGGCAGGATTGGATAAAATGGAAAGATGCCATCCAGGTTGAATTGGATTCGCTAAATAAACGTAATGTTTTTGGACCTATAGTCCTTACACCTGAAGGTGTAAAACCTGTTGGATACAAATGGGTTTTTATTCGAAAGCGAAATGAGAAAAATGAAATAGTAAGATATAAAGCTCGACTTGTTGCACAAGGTTTTTCTCAAAGGCCTGGAATTGATTATGAAGAAACGTATTCTCCTGTGATGGATGCAATTACGTTTCGGTATTTGATTAGCTTGGCAGTATCTGAAAATTTAGAAATGCGTCTTATGGATGTTGTTACAGCCTACTTATATGGATCACTTGATAGTAATATATATATGAAAATCCCTGAAGGATTTAAGATGCCTGAAGCACAAAGTTCAAAACCCAGAGAATGTTATTCTGTGAAATTACTAAGATCATTATATGGGTTGAAGCAATCCGGCAGAATGTGGTATAATAGGCTAAGTGATCACTTGATGAAAAAGGGATATGTAAATAATTCAATATGCCCTTGTGTTTTCATTAAGAAAACAACATCCGGATGCGTAATTATTGCTGTATATGTTGATGATTTAAACATCATTGGAACAAATAAGGAAATTCAAGAAGTTGTGTCATACTTGAAAGAAGAATTTGAAATGAAGGATCTTGGAAAAACCAAGTATTGTCTGGGTTTACAAATTGAACAAAAAGAATGTGGAATATTTGTTCACCAGACAAATTATACAGAAAAGATCCTTAAACGTTTTAATATGGACAAATCAAATCCTTTAAGTACTCCAATGGTTGTTAGATCATTAAACATAGAAAAGGATCCATTCCGTCCATGTGAAGATGATGAAGATATTCTTGGTCCAGAAGTACCATATCTAAGTGCTATCGGTGCCCTTATGTATCTTACAAATTGTACAAGGCCTGATATATCTTTTGCCGTAAATTTATTGGCAAGATTTAGCACATATCCAACAAAGAGACATTGGAACGGAATTAAACATATATTCCGTTATCTACGAGGAACGACAGACTTGGGACTTTTGTATTCAAAAGATGCTAATCCAAGTATAATTGGTTATGCCGATGCTGGATACTTATCTGATCCACACAAAGCACGTTCTCAAACTGGATATGTATTTACTCGTGGAGGCACTGCAATTTCTTGGCGTTCACAGAAACAAACACTTGTAACAACTTCATCAAATCATGCCGAGATTATTGCACTACATGAAGCAAGCCGTGAATGTGTGTGGTTAAAATCAATGACTCAACATATCCAAATCTCATGCGGATTATCATTCGACGAGAAGCCTGTGATACTATATGAAGATAATGCTGCATGTGTTGCTCAAATGAAAGAAGGATACATAAAAAGCGACAGAACTAAACATATTCCTCCTAAGTTCTTCGCATTCACCAAGGAGCTTGAGAAGAATAAATGTATTGATGTTCGTCACATTCAATCAAGTGAAAACTCATCAGATCTCTTCACAAAGGCACTTCCTACGACAATATTCAGAAAGCACATATATAATATTGGGATGCGCAATCTACGAAATTTGTGAAGAATTGTTCGTGTCAACATGAGGGGGAGTTTACGTGACTGCACTCTTTTTCCCTTACTATGGTTTTTATCCCAATGGGTTTTTCCTAGTAAGGTTTTTAATGAGGCAGTATAAAAACACGTAATGAAGACAATCATTATGATCATCATCACAAGGGGGAGTGTTGAAAAATTATTTAAAAATGTGAAAAATATTTGTGTTGAAAATGTGAATGTTGAATGTTGAAAATTAGGTAAAATTAGGTGTTGAATATTGAAAATTAGTGTGTGATGATGTAGGTAATGATGTATTTTATTTTTGGATTATTTGTAAAAATTTTCTATAAATAGATCTCTCATTTGTGAAGAAAATCACAATTGAGTTGAGAGAAAAATATTATAAAGTGTGTAGTGTGATAATTTTAAGAGTTTGAGATTTTTACTTTTTACCGTAAATTTTTACTTTTTCACAACACATCAATCCTATAATTCTTAATCTAAACTAAGTATTTTTTCATTTTAAAAAAAATGTATGCTAAAAGATATCTAAAGATCGTGGTAGAGTTTTTCCATGACAAGATTTTCTCATAAATCATGCAAAAAAAGCCAAAGATCTTTCCAAACATTGGAGCAATATAATATAAAGAAATTGTCCACAATGGAAAGTTAAAATGGACAAAAATTCAAAAGTAATAAGGTCAGATTGGAAGTCATTTAAGAAAAAAAAAAATAATGGCCTAGCTAGCTGCTTTATTTTCAAGCTGAGTCTTATAATTAATTTGAAAGCACACTTAGCTTTAATTTGCAGCAAATATTCTCCAACACGACTCCATAATTGAAGGGCCTCTTTTGTTTTTTTGCATTTTAATTCAATCAACCACAGCCATATCTTATATATGTTTTAAAAAGTGATTATATAGTGGGAAGATAGAGCTTTCGAAATAATACACAATATCCTTTCTTTAATTAAATTTGGACAAGAAAAAAACTACATTTTTTTTAACTAAAAAAATTTAATCTAATAATATATAATATATAGTATCTCATAAATTTTGATGAGGGAGCCAAAAATGTTTATAATCTTCTTTGGAAATTAATTAAACAATATTTAATTTACATTTATATTAGGAGTGACGTCATGTAGTTAAAGAAATTAGAACAAGCTAGAACGGAGCAAAGGGTATGTAAATACAAACATAAAATTCCAAAAATGGTGGAGAGACATTATTCTTCAACTAATCCTTACCAAAAAGCTACACCTTTTCCTTAACCTAAAAGTAAAATTTTTATGAATTGAATTAATATATACGTTTCAACAAGAATAAATTAATTTATTTGAGATTGTAAAAAACTTATATCTGAATTTTTTTTACGTATTAATTCGAAATAGTTCCGGAACAGCATAAAGTTATATATTTATATAGTTCGTAATATATATAAATAGTTCGTTATAATTATACATTAAATTGTAACTAAAACATAATAACAAGCAAAAGATTAAATAAAAATTATAAAAAAATTTTGTAAAATAATCATACTTGTGTGTTATTACAATATGTAATTATAATAATAAAATAATTATAATAACAAGGTGCAAAGGGTCTACCATGCACACATAAAGTTTTTACGAGATTCCCTCTGTCTCGCTATTCTTTTGAATCCCCCCTTTTCGAGTACATTTATAATTTCACACACATAGTAGTATCCAATACGTATTTCTTGAAGATTTCATTATTACACCTTTCTAATTTGCTTAAACATTTTTCAACATAAAGAATTTAAATAATTTTCACGATTATTAATATATGGAAAATTGTATTGTTAATAATTTATAATAATTTTCTTTTTGGCGATTTTGGTTCGATATATTGTTAAATTTATGTATTACGTTTGCTATCTTCACATATACGTATATAGACACACACACACATATATATTAAGTCTATTTTCGACTTGACGTTAATATAGCACTGACAAAACGTCAATATGATGTTGACGTACGCAATGTCCACGTTACATTTCATATGAAAAACACAAAAATTAAAAGATACATGACTAAAATTGAAATGTATCCACATAGAATACAAAAATTACGTACTAACATCATATCAAAATTTCAATTTTCCCTATTAATATATATGTATATAGACGAACTGTTGGAAAAAAATTATAAACACTTAAAGTACTCCATAAGAGAGGCTAGATAAGTTGCATGGCCTAGCTATTGATTCTATGTACTAGCACTTTGAAAAGTGATCAACTTTTGTTTTCAGAAAGTCTTAAAGTACATCCATATGAGGATTTCTGATTGAGTTAGATGTCCCAAATTTCTTCTTCAGTATCTGGTAGTGCATGTCAGGTATATGCATGACAGTTAATTAAGTGCTTGCATATTCATGGATCACCATGCACATTCAATTATTAATTAAGACTCCATATAAATTTTTTTATATATATATACATTGCTAAGACTGAAACATCATAAATAATTAAATATAAATAACCAAAATCGCAATTTTCCCAACTTATCTTTCATAAGTTTTTTAGATATAACATTTTTGGAATTTTAAATTATTTTTCCTTCAGAAATAGATTTAGGTCCTTTAATTAGACAAAACCGGGTCTACATGAAGTAAGTTGTCCTATTAATTGTTCATCTGTAGTCATATATATCTTGGGGGTGTTGATATCTATAGTTGTCTAGATGAGTTAGATTCGTCGGTTCAGCCCTCATAAAATAGATGGGTTGAGTTGGGAAATTCTCAACCCATCCAAATGACGGATCGGCCGCCTTGACAAATAATGGGTTATGGCAGGTTACGAGCCGGTCCGTCCTACCAATTCCTGGTTTGACGTCTCTAGTAATATCCAGCACTATTGGCTGCAGTCCGATTAACTATAATAAGTTAGCATTGACTCAATCGAACAGCAGCGAGTCTAGAGAGCAGTTAATTAGCACCAAAATGATGGCACCTTTTTCAACCCAAGAAGCCCTTTATAAACAAAGAGAAACCCCATTATTCACTCATTCCCACGGCACACCAAATGTCTCAAATCGACGTAAAATCTCCCAAGCACTGCGCAGACAAACACACAGTGCTCGCCGGCTCTCGCAGATTCAACAAGAAACTCTACCTCTACTTCTCCACCATCTTCCTCCTCCTCCTCTCCCTCATCCTCCTCGTCTGGCTCATCCTTCACCCCACCAAGCCCCATTTCTCCCTCACACAAGCCGACGTCAACCAGCTCAATCTCGCCTCCCCTTCCCTCCTCAACTCCTCCATCCAGCTCACTCTCCAGTCCACAAATCCCAACAAGAAAGTCGGCATCTACTACGACGAATTCCAGCTCTACGCCTCCTATAAGAGACAAAAGATCACTCCCGAAACATCCATCTCCCCGTTCTACCAAGGCCACGAGGAAACAACATTTCTTAGCGCGTCCTTGGCCGGAAACCAGCAGCCAGTGTCACCGTCTTTCGCGTATGAGATTCAGCGTGACACGGGTACAGGGAAATTGTTGTTGAATTTTAAAGGAAATGGGAGGCTTAGGTGGAAGGTGGGGAGTTGGGTTTCGGGGAGGTACAGGTTTATGGTGGATTGTGTTACTGTAATGCCGTTTGGGGCGATACCGTCGCCGCCGTTGAGTTCCAGACAAGGCACGGTGTGTTCTACTACGGTTTGAAGCGCTGATGAAGCCAAAGATTGAAGTTTTTCAGTACATGAACATGTTAAATGATCTTTTCCGTCTATATCGAAACTCTATATACTGGTTCGAGATGCTAGGAACTTGATATGAATACCGGGAATCAAGAAATAAGCAAGAAGCTTGGTAGCTTTTATTCAAGATTGGAGCTTGAATTTTGTTACAGAACATATGTTCGACTATTGTGCATGAAAAAATATTAAAACTTTTTTCATAAAATTGTAATTTAAATAACAAGATACGTATATTGTTCGTATTAATGGTAATCAACAGTTCGTGTTAGGTATATATAATCATGTTTTATTCTCTAAGGAACAATCGAGATCAATTCGATCTGTCTATGTAGAACAACCAAGATCGGTTTGGTGTGATCACTTTTAGAGTTTGGTTATTTCTCTTTTTTGTTGCAATAAAATATTAGCAATTTTGAGGATAATTATTGAGTGATCTTGTGTTACACTTTCTTTGAATCATTGTCTTTAAATTTTGAATAATTTTCATACGTCTCATAATACTATTGTTCTCGTACATAATTTTATATTATATTATATAATGATATTTGTGAAAATCATTCTTAGAATATTTGTTGCAAAGTGAAAGTTAAAAAGGCGGAAAATGTAACAATTGCGGCTGCTTTTATTTCTCCATTTTTAAGATTTTGTATCATTAAAATTAAACGAACTTTAATGGGCCCTTTGTGCAACAAGTTCATGTTTAATCTCATTGGGATCAAATTCATTATAGTTTGTCAACATGTTTCTGTTAGAGTAAATACAATGTAAGCCAACTGTTTGTTTGAAATTTATTGACTCAAGTGTAATAAATAATATTTATTTTAATATAATTTAATTTTTAATGATTTCGTTTTACTTTATCTGTATACACATGCAAGCATCATAGATAAAGTACTTGATTATGCTTTAATACAAATGAATCGTAATTCGAAGTTGAAACTTATTTATAAACACTGCATATTCTAAATTCGTTCTTAATCGCTTCAGCCGTCTAAAAAAACATGGATAAATGTCACTTGAGCTCGAGACTAGCATCTGTGATGTTGTATACTGCGTTTCTTGGTAAGGGCATAGAGATGTCCAAACATGCAGATGGGTAGTCATATGATGATTATACCGAACAACCCTCCCTCGAACTTTCCAAGTGGTTATCATTCATCGAGAGGATAAGTCTGTGGTTATGATTGTACACCATTAGTCCTTACAACCGGGGAAAACACTGAGGCTCTATATGCTAGGGATGTGCTTTGTCTCGTTTACCGGCTCCAGGAGAGTCATCAGATGGCGAGGTTGGGTACAGGTGCGACACATACAGGAGCCAGTGCATTGTAGTCGGGGATTCACCGCTCACCTACGGGTGTTAATATCCTATGTGATCTGAAGTAATAATAGTGCTTAGAATCTGTGTCCAAATTATGAGATGTACGTTGGAGAAGGAGTTTTCCAAATAGCACACGCGATGCCACTATTATATGTGTCACATAGTTATCGAATTAATATGCAACCCTCGATAAACCAATGGTTGCAGATTCGATCGGGATATATGAGATGAAGGGACCGTACTGTACGTTAACCATAATCGACGGGTTCTTGTAGGCACTATCAGTGATACCTAGGGGATCAGGGGGCGATGCTACTAGACGCTCTTACCATGATCCGATGGGTGCAATAAGAAACGAGTTCTGACATTCTTGATCAAGGCGTTGATGAAAATAATGGGGCTAACTAGGGTAAGCCCTAATAAGAATAAATGTTATTCTGAATCACAAGGAGTTGTGACACACGGCTAGCTGTATCCATGAACCATTAAGGGTCATACAAGCACTGGATCGTTGTTCCAGTTGAGGGAATAAATTCAAGGAGTTAAATTTATGAGATAGTAAATTCAAGAAGTTGAATTTATTAAATTTTGGAGGTAATAAATTCAAGGAGTTGAATTTATAATTTAAATGTTAAATTCAAATGTTGAATTTATGATTGATTTAATTTATTAAGCTCAAAAGTTGAGTTTATTAAATATTAAATTTTGGAGGCAATAAATTCAAAGAGTTGAATTTATAATTTAAATATTAAATTCAAATGTTGAATTTATAAGGGATTTAAATTAAAAGTAATGGGTAAATGTATTATGAGCTTGTAGGAGTACAAGACCAACATACATATTATTAAGGTTCTTAATTGGATTTTAAAATATTAATTAATTAATTAAACTAGTTGGACTAGAATAATTAATTGATTAAGCCCACTAAGTATTTAATTTTATTAATGGGCCCTAAGCTTATATATATGTGTATTAGGCTTAAGGTTAAACACAATTCATTCACAATTTTCGAAAATCCTCTTCTTTCTCTCCACAAAATCTCGGCCACTTCTTTTTGAAGGAGAAGTTTGAGCCGTCTCTCGTTTTCAATCTCCAACGAAAAAACTTCTTCTAATTTTTCTAGTGCAAATTAGAAGAGAAACAAATCATATAGTCGTGGGCCTGATTAGAAGAATAAAGAAAGGAGTTTTCGAAGAAAGTTCGTTGGGATTCATCAAGAGCTATATCCGCCTAAACCGGATTAGTAGGAGCCAAGTGATTTAATTCACCAAAGGTATAAAATTCCAACGCCCTATGAATGTTTAATTATAAAACCATACGAGTGCCTAAAACAAATATATTTTGATTGTCAAAATAAAATAAAAAATTTAAAACTCCCGCTACGTTTGGGCACGAGAAAACCGAGATCCAACAGTTTCTTTTATTTTTTTCTTCATCTTTGTATCGATTAAGAGTTCATGGCGACGTTTAGTAATATTTTCATTTAATTAAAAGTAAAAACTATGATAGAAGATAAAATAATGTGATTAAATGTATTTTTCGAAAATAATTTTGAAAAAAATATGTCATGTTTAAGGATGACAATATATGTACGAATAGAATAAGTATCTGATTTAGACCTATCTCGTTTGGGTCGGGTTTGAGTAGTGTTAAATGAGTATGAGACGGGTAGTGTGTATTCAATTTTTGTATTTGGACAAGTATGGGTCGGGACGAATTCTATAATACCTAAAACATTTGACCCGTTTAAGTTTTTACTTCCTCTGGAATCTAAATTTAAAGATTTCCTTTTATATGAGATTTTGTGATTTACATATATATACTTTTTATCCAATTAATATTTCGTGGATTTATGTGAATTATTGGATGATAGAATTTATTCTTTTCTTTGTGCGTATATATATTGAAGTCAAATTTTATTGATCTAAAAAAAATGTTGTTTCACAATTATATGGTGATTACTATAAAAATATTTTTTTATGATAAAAGATTTAAGTTCTATTTTTAAATTTATGCTGTGATTCGAATACCACCTGTATTATCATGAACAATTGGAATTTTTCACGAAGAAATTTATATATCTGGTTCGCATTGTATATGTATTTTACAAAAGTTTTCAAATGCATTATTATTTTTATTTGTTTCTTTTATTGATTGGTTTTTAAATGCATCTTCGAATTATTGACACATCCATTTATTTGTCACAACTCCCTAAAACTACATTTTTACTTATGTGCCCTCCTCTCTTTAAACTTAAGTGAACCTCCTTTTCCAATCCAACGAAGATATATGAATTGTTGGTATATCGTTTTCTCGTATATAAGATGTAGCGGAACTTGTAAAATTTTATTTTGACGTTCAAAATTTTCTTGGGTGTCGTATGAGTTAAAATCATTAATAGGACACTTAGATTTGATTTATCTTTGCATATTTAACGTTGGCTCCAACTATCCCGGTATTTAGATGAGAATAGCTCTTCTTGTAAACCACTATGAACTTTCTTCAACGTGCTAATCAGATCTATGATCAGAAATTTTGTTCTTCTTCTAAATTGTATTAGAAACTAGGAGAAATTTGTGTCGAGATGATTGCCGGAATTTTTCAAAAACCAGATGCAGTCGGCTGGTGATGTTGTGGTGGTTTCATGGTCGAGGCTTATCTAACAAGAGGGAGAGGCCGCTTTTTGAGTTGTGTGAGGGAGAAGAAAATTCTAGGATCTACAATATGACATCCATGCCAATGCAACATGACGTTAATATTATAGATGCTAGTCTCAAACTCGAACGACATTTATTCTTATTTTAGGCAGCTGAATAGACGATGAACAAATGTAGAATTTACAGTACACGTATTAGTAAATTTCATGATCTACGATGCAAGATAGAACTCACGGTATTATAGTATATTCAAAGACTTTACTTATGTAGTTTGCATAAGTATACAATTAAATTAAATGTCATAATTGGATAAAATCTTAAAATATTATTAAAATAATGATTGTTTTTACATCAAAGTCAATAAATTTCAAGCCACAAATTGACTCGCTGTATATATAGATTTTTGTATAATATGTTATGTGAGTTCAGTGTGTCATCTTGTAATGCCCGAGAATTTTATGTTGATAATATGAGATTATTGATTATGGATTGATGGGATTATAGACGGACCCTCCAAGATCAGAATTGGAAATGCATGAGTTTGGCATATGTGGAATATAGCAGACTTCGCGCACATGCGCGGCAGAGAGGCGCGCATATGCGCGAGTATCATGTGCCGAGGCAGAAGACCTCGCGCATATGCGCGAGACGAGGCGCGCAGATGTGCGAGCTAGTGAACTTGACAAGTGCCGAGACAGTAGGCCTCTCGCATATGCGCGGGGTCAGGGCGCGCATATGCGCGAGCAGAAGAATTCTTATGCGCCGAGACAGTAGGTCTCGCGCATATGCTTCGATGCTGGTCGCGCATATGCGCGAGACGTGCAACATAAAGAATGAGCCACTTGGTCTTGCCATGCAATATATATGTCAATTCTCTTTCCTTTCTTCAGACATAAGAACCGAAGGTACAGAGAAATTCCCAAATTCCTTGAATCATAGATTTGTGATTTGTGCAAGATCCGACTGTTAGAAGTTCAATCCGAGTTTGGTACTGCGTTTCTATCAACAAGAGCTTCAACAGGATGTAAGTTTTCTTATGTTTTGATATGATTTGAAAATATGATCTTGACGGAATCATGATATGATTGATAGTATCTGTTCCTGAGATTGTAGTAATTGTATAATCGCAAGCAGATCAAAGAACGGATACCGTATGAAATTGTTATGATTTTTCAGATTTGAATTGACTAAGATTATACAGATTTGTATCAGATTGTGTTTATCGATTGAGTTTGAGTTGTTGAGATTTGTATCTGTGCTGTTATGCCGTCAAAACAGAATTAGATCGAGTTCTGAGTATATCCAGTATTAATTTGAGTTGTATATTGATATTGTACTTCTCGAATTTGTCATTCCAGAGTGGGTATTGACGACTTCGAAGAACGAGCAGAACCAGATTGATATTGATTTCATTGACCAGATTGATCTACGAACAGAAAGGTATAAATCAATGTTAAACCGGGAAGATATGACTCGAGTTAGATTTGACTTGAGTTTTCCCAAAACCACATACTTTATTTTATTGCATTGATATTTGCAATTCATGAGATTGATATGCTTCATCTATTGATTTATAGTAAAGCATGAGTTAGAGTCTTGGGCAGATGTGCCTAGTCTTTGGCAGAGCCGCCAAGACACTGGACATTTGATGTATCGATGTGCTTAGGAGTAGATCGACTCTTATTGCAGAAATTCAATACAGAATGCCAAAGTCTGAGAATAAGAACGTACCACCATCTAGCTGGGATAGTAGGTGGGAGAAGGTTGCATTCTTATTCGATCGGGATCCCTAGATTAGAGAAGAGTCGAGTCATAGATTATGAGTCCAGAGTTTGATTTACAGTTTTATATCGATTCATGTCTTTCAGATTTTGATACATGTTATATGCTTTTATATCTGCTATATGATTGCATGTATACGTTTTTTATACTGGGAATATATTTCTCAATGGAGTTATCCGGCTGTTGTTGTGTTTGTATGTGTGCATGACAACAGGTGGGACATGATCAAGGTCAAGAAAAGGATGAGAGATTGTGATTAGCGTGGAGATTCGGACCCAGAAGTAGAGTTGTTTTCATTAACTGATATGTAGTGAATGCACAATAGTTTGTTATGAAGTACTTTTATACAAGACTTGTACGTTTGATCTAGACATGGATCTCGTAAAAGAAATAAGATTTATTTCATATGTTGCGTACTCATGTATTTAAAAAAAAAATTTATGACCCAGTTTACTTAATTGTTACATTTGATCCTAATAATGATTACGAAAATGAATTAGCGTCCAGGTCCCCACACATCTAAATCAAGTTGGTCAATGCTTAATGGTAAAGACTTGACTAAATTGCCAAAACAAGAGTTGAGGAATTAAGATAAAGGATGGAGAGTTGGTTTCGGTTGTAACAGCTAGAATAACTGAATTGAGGAGTTATGATCCAATACATACAGAAGCTAGAAGCCAAGCTTGCAGAGTAATCTGTTGCCTTTCTTGTGATATTCTGCTGATCAACTCTGAGGAAGAAATGGAAGCACATTAAGAGTGAATAGAGTGTGTTGTATGTTGTAAGTTGAGCAGGTACATCAAGAGTGAATTCTGTAAAGTGTGTTTGAATTTTCCTGTTTCGTGTTTTGTTATCGTTGATCAATAAAGAAGAGCCCCTCCCGTGGACGTAGGTCGATTAATGACCGAACCACGTAAATCTTGTCTTGCATGCATTGTATCTCTTGTTTCTCTAATTCAGATTGATCGCTTTTCGATTAATTCATAAAAAAATATTCATTGGTGTGCCGAAGATCTTGGATGATCTGAGTGGTTTCTTGAAATCGGTTTTGTGAGAGAAACACAAATCATATTCAGTGTAATTCGGAGAGGTGAGTTTGCAGGGAAGTTCAGAGCATAGAACACAACAAGTGGTATCAGAGCCAGGTTCAAGGCTGTGTAAATCGGGATGATGGATACGAGATTTAAGTGGAACACTTCGATGGAAAGAGAGACTTCGGATTATGGCGCAGAAGGATGTACACCATTCTCGTTCAATAGAAAGTCGCAAAAGCCTTGTTTGGTGAGAAGAAACTCCCGGATACTCTCGATTATGAAAATAAGGATGAAATTCTTGAATTGGCATTCAGTACTCTCACCCTTAATTTAGATGACAAATTGCTTTGAGAGGTATCCATCGGGAAAACAGCCGCTGGAATTTGGAGCAAGCTTGAATCCATGTATATGACAAAATCTTTATAAGATAGTATCCATTTAAAAGACAAGTAGTTTGGTTTCAAGATGACAGAAACAAAATCAATGTGTGAACATCTTGATGAGTTTAAAAAATTCATCTTGGATCTGCAGAACATTGGAATAGATATAGAAGAGGAAGACAAGGCTATCATCATCTTGAATGCGCTTCCGAAATCATATTCAGTGTTTGCAGACACTATGAAGTATGCGAGAGAATCTCTATCATTTGAAGATATTCAAAAGGATTTGAAAGCAAATGAATCTCAGACACACAATGAAAAGGAATCTAATGAGGTTGGAGATGGATTGTTTACTCGGGGCAGAACTGAAAAGAAATAGACTCGATCAAAGAACAAAAATAGATCCAGATCGAAAACTAAGCAGTTCAAGTGCTTTCTCTGTCACAAGTCTGGACACTATAGAAGAAATTGTCCAGAAAGAAAGAAACATGGTGAAATACCACATGTTCAAGGTGAGGCAGAGATAGTACAAGAAGGATATGAGAGTGGGGATGTATTGTGCACATCAGATTGCAAAATCGAGAACTGCTGGATATTGGACAGTGGGTGTTCATTTCACATGAGTCCTAACAAGGACTGGTTTGAGAACTTTAATTAGTCTAATGGAGGACAAGTCATTCTTGGAAACAATAAGTACTCCAGAGTAAATGGCACTGGACT
Source organism: Primulina huaijiensis (assembly GCF_012295235.1). NCBI lineage: Eukaryota > Viridiplantae > Streptophyta > Magnoliopsida > Lamiales > Gesneriaceae > Primulina > Primulina huaijiensis. The sequence goes on along the minus strand of NC_133317.1, from coordinate 10,703,315 downwards.
TAGACTAAGATCGAGAGATGGGACAGAAAAACTTTTGCAAGAAGTGCGCTATGTACATGAGCTTAAAAAGAACTTAATTTCCCTTGGTACACTAGATTAAATGGGATACATTTTTAAGGTTGCAAATGGAATACTAATTGTTTCTAGAGGCTCCTTGATCTACATGAAAGGAACACAACAGAATGGCCTATATATACTTGATGGAAGCACTGTTGTTGGATCAGCCACAACAGTAGAATATGACCAAGACAATCTCATGCTATGGCACCTAAGGCTTGTTCATGTAAGTGAGAAAGGTCTCATAGAGCTTCACAAGCAAGAACTGATAGGAAACAAACAACTTGCGCCCTTAGCATTCTGTGAAGTCTGCATAAAAAGAAAGGCAACCAGGGTCAAGTCTGCAAAAGGTCTGCACACTTCAAAGGCTCCCTTACAATATGTTCACTCTAATATATGGGGACCTTCACTTGTTGCCTCAAATGGGGAAGCTAGATATTTCCTATCTATCATTGATGACTTCACACGAAGAGTTTGGGTCTATACCTTGAAACACAAAAGTGAGGCCTTGGACAAGTTTAAAATCTGGCTTGAACTTATTCAGAATCAGAAAGGGAAGACACTCAAGAAACTCAGAACTGAAAACGGGCTGAAGTTTTGTTCAAATGAATTCGTTAAATTCTGTAGAGACAAAAGAATTAGTAGACATCTTACAGTCTCCGTAACACCGCAGCAAAACGGTCTTGCTGAGAGTATGAATAGAACAATATTGGAGAGCGTGAGATGTCTTCTCTCGTATTCGGGTCTTCCCAAATCCTTTTGGGCTGAGGCAGTAGCCACAGCCTGTCACTTAATCAATAGATTCCCATATGTACCATTAGGATTTAGAACCCCTATGGAAAAATGGACAGGAACTCCTCCAAGTTTGCAAGAGTTAAAGGTCTTTGGATGTGCTGCATATGAACATACAAATCAAGGAAAATTGGAACCAAGGGTTATTAAATGTGTGTTTCTATGCTATCAACATGGTGTAAAAGGATATAGACTATGGAACCTTGAGTCTGGAACTCAAAAGTTATTGGTAAGCAGCGATATCACATTTTAAGAGGATACATACCCGTTTAAGAATAACCTTCAGGAGGAATCCTAACAGAAACAAGAATTAATATAGGTGATACCTCAATCAAGGTGGAGCTCCCGAATAACCAGTGGGTTGAAGAGGGAATGGAACAAGATAACACGGAAACTATCCCCTTCCCAGAAAACAAGCTTGGATGATTACCAGTTAGCTAGAGACAGACAACGAAGAACAATCAAGCCACCTCAGAAAAATGGTCACACAGATTTGGTGGCTTATGCTTTCACAGTAGCATCACAGATAAGTGAAGAAGAACCTCAAAATTTGGAAGAAGCTATGAACTCAATAGAAAGGGATTCATGGTACAATGCAATGAAGGATGAGGTTAACTCCTTAATGAAAAACCAAACATGGGATGTAGTTCCTAAGCCCCAAAATCAGAGAGTTGTTGGCTCTAAATGGATCTTCAAGAAAAAAGACGGTATACCAGGAGTGGAAAATCCAAGATTCAAGGCCAGATCAGTAGCAAAGGGATATTCTCAAATTGAAGGTGTTGATTACCAAGAAATCTTTTCCCCAGTGGTTAAGCATAGGTCAATAAGAGTGGTTCTTGCTATAGTAGCTCAAGAAGACCTTGAACTAGAGTAGCTGGACGTGAAGACAGCTTTCTTGCATGGAGACCTTGAGGAAGTGATTTATATGCAGCAACCACAGATGTTTGAAGTCAAGTCGAGCACACCTCAAGTATGTTTCTTAAGAAAATCCATATATGGACTTAAGCAAGCCCCTAGGCAATGGTACAAGAAATTTGATGAGTTTATGTTGAGTCACAAGTTTGTAAGGAACAAGAATAATTGGTGTGTGTATCACAAGCTACTACCATGTGGAAAAAAGATGCATCTCCTACATTATGTAGATGACATGTTAATTGCATGTCATGATTCAAATGAAATTTGAAAACTGAAATTTGAACTCGACGATAAATTTGAAATGAAAGATTTAGGGGCTGCTAAAAGGATATTAAGAATGGAGATGGTTAGAAATAGAACCAAGGAAATATTGTTTCTCACTCAAAATGGGGGTACTTGAGAAAGGTGCTTCAAAGGTTTGAGATGTTAGATGGTAAATCAGTACAGGTACCCTTAGCAAACCATTTCAAGCTATCATCAAATCAGTCCCCGCAAACAGAACAAGATAAGGCCTATATGCAAAATGTTCCCTTTGCAAGTGCTGTAGGCTGCCTGATGTATACAACGGTCTGCACCAAGCCGGATCTTGCCTATGCAGTAAGTCTAGTGTGTAGATTGATGGCCAACCCCGGAAAAGATCATTGGCAAGCAGTTAAGTGGATCTGCAGATACTTAAAGGGAAATAAAGAAGTTGGTCAGATGTTCAAGCATACTGATGGATGTGAGGATGTAGTATCTGGTTATGTAGACTCTGATTATGCAGGAAGCATTGATACAAGAAGGTCTTTACCAGGATATATTTTCACGGTGTATGGCACATCAGTCAGTTGGAAGGCTATATTGCAGCATGTAGTAGCTCTTTCAACAACAGAAGCTGAGTACATGACTATTACAGAATCAGTCAAGGAAGCTTTATGGATGAAAGGTTTTTTGGAAGAACTTGGATACAATCAGAAGACAATAATTGTTCACTATGATAGTCAAAGTGCGGTACACTTGTCTAAGAATCAAGTTTTCCATGAAAGATCAAAATATATAGATGTGAGATTGGATTTTGTAAGAGATGTTGTTGATACAGTTTCAATTGTAATAAGGAAAATTAGTACAGATGATAATCCAGCGGACATGTGCACCAAAGTGATTCCAAGTGATAATTTAACACACTGCCTAACATTGATAAATGTTACCAGTGAATCAGAGCCATAGAAGAAGGCCATTGGAGGGGCTGAGTAGATGAAGTTTGTTTAAATGACAAGGTAGAGAATTGTGAGTTCAGTGTGTCATCTAAATCAAGTTGGTCAATGCTTAATGGTAGAGAGTTGACTAATTTGTCAAAACAAGAGTTGAGGAATTAAGATAAAAGATGGGGAGTTGGTTTCGGTTGTAACATCTGGAATAACTAAGTTGAGGAGTTATGATCCAATACATATAGAATCTAGAAACCAAGCTTGCAAAGTAATCTGTTGCTTTCTTGTGAGATTCTGCTGATCGACTCTGAAGAAGAAATGGAAGCACATTAAGAGTGAATTCAAGAGTGTGTTGTATGTCGTAAGTTGAGCGGGTACATCAAGAGTGAATTATGTAAAGTGTGTTTGAATTTTCCTGTTTCGTGTACTGTTATCGTTGATCAATAAAGAAGAGCCCCTCCCGTGGACGTAGGTCGATTAATGACCGAACCACGTAAATCTTATCTTGCGTGCATTGTTGTTGGAACATTTTATGTTTGCAATCTTTACTTGATTTTGATGTTAACAAAACTTGTTTTTATGTTTCTAATAATCTACCTTAAGTGCGCATAAAACTTGAACTGAAATAATCAGTTAACAGTCCAAACTGAAGACCATCGGATACGCCAACTGAACGCACCAACTGAGCGTATGAACTGAACAAAGTCCAACTGATCTATCTTTAAATTAGTTCAACTGACTAACCAGCTGAAAGCTAGTTCTACAGGAAACCTTCTGAAGCCCGGTCAGCTGATGAAGTGTTCAACTGATGAAGATCACAGCTGATCAGTTCAACTAAACCAGTGAAATCAGTTCAGCTGACGAGCAACTTGATTTCACCTCTTCAACTGCAGACCAGTTCAACTAACCAGTTCAGAAATTCAGTTATGAGCAATCAGTTGCGGAACACTACAGTCAACATTATTGGAATCCAGCTATAGACAGAGGTACATAAGCTTTAGTCGTCCAGCCAAATGACAATAATGGACCGAGCAGCAAAGCTTAAAGAAAAAGTGTTCTAGAAGAGATGTCGGAAAAAGACGAGACACAAACTCCAAGTATTGCATTTAAGCTGCAACGATCACATGTGCTGAGTCTTGGTATACGGTCATCTTGCTGATATAAATACGGACAAAGATCATCAGCAAACAAGAGACATAGAGTGTGGAAAAATAAAAAGGGCATGCTTATTATTCATCAGCTTTCAAAAAGCATTACGCCCAGTTGCGAGGGAACACTTCAAGATTTATCAGCTTAGTATAGAAGCTATTTTCCCTCAGTGTGTGAGAACAAATTTCTAGTGTATTCATTGTTCAGTTCTCACACACACACACACACACACCACCACTCAAATACATTCTTGCACAAAGACAATAAACTTGTGTATGTAGTCTTTCTCACATAGACGTAAAAGAAGTGTTGGCTGGAAGGTGCTGCCTTCAGTCTAGACTAGGAGTTCAGTTAGGCAATAGTGTAAGTCCTAAGCTGTGTAGGATTTGTACAATGAATTGTATAAATCTAAGTCTTCTAGTGAATCCTACCTGAGGTGGTAGAAGGGGTGACGTAGGAGCAGTTGAAGTCTCCGAACATCCATAAACATATCTTGTGTATTTAACTAATTAACTGCTGTTTTCAAATTGTTTGGATCAGTGAGAGTATCTGTCAGTTCAGTTGTCACCGTAACTGAATTGATGAATGCAAAAACTAATTTACTCTTTTTTAGTTATTCAGTTTACATAAGTTAAAATGTTTTCTAATTTAGCAGTCTTCTTCACGAAGGATTACTTCGAGTTTCTTCCGCTTGGTTTTAAACCAAACTCGATTTAATTCATCGGTGTCAATATTCTTATAACACGAGCTATTGCAGCTCATTGAAGAATATAGTGTTCGAAATGCCTTCGCAGGCACTAGCACATTCGTTCCTTCAATTGTATCTCTTGTTTCTTTAATTCAGTTGATCGCTTTTGGATTAATTCATAACAAAATATTCATTGTTGTGCTGAAGATCTTGGATGATATAAGTGGTTTCTTGAAATCGATTATATGAGAAAAACACAAATTATATTCAATGTAATTCGGAGAGGCGAGTTTTTAGGGAAGTTCTGAGCATAGAACGCGTGTTAATTAAATAGTCAACTCCAAGTGTGCAAAGTTCGAGTTCATCCAAGGTGCTTACAAGTCGTAGATGTCATTAATCAATGTTACTAGCACAACAATCTTTGCAACCATTATCCTGAAATATCGAAACCAAGGTTCGAATGTGTTTCCTAAGCTCCATATGAATGACTACACCAATCGATCCCTTTCGAAACTCAATCTTTCCACAAGTTTAGTATGGGCATACCACCAAAGACATTTTTGCAAGTAAATTTGACATATTTAGTCACTTTATATGGAAATTCTGGCATAGAATGTTTAATGTTCAAGATGAATGAATGGAAAGTTGAAGTATAAAGTGCGCTACAATATCAATAATCGAATTAATGACGATTAAATATATTGAATTAACCAACCATTTTTGTGAAATAAATATATTATTAATAATCCATTAATTACAAAAATAAATTTTTTTATCTTTAGAAAAGTAAATAAATATTTCCTCGACGCCTCTTTCAATTCTTGTTGGTAGCATACTTGAACCAAGTTGAAATCCAATTTGACAAACTCGAGAACCAATGGGTTCATATTAGCTCTCTTGGCATACATGCTTATTTATCAACTCTGCACCCTCCAGTGCAGGGGAAGCTGCTCCATAGAATGTGTTATTTCTGCACGAAGATTCTGATCCAACAATTGTTGTTTTAGATTATGCTCTAGAGGACGCTTGGCGATTTTCTGGTCCTTATCAATGATTTCTTCACCCTCCATGGAAAGGTGAAATGCTTCAAAAAGCTTGAATGCCCCTCGGCATTGCTGGATAAGTTTTTCTTGAAATTCCCATTTTTGTCCACAAAAGTATTGAAAACATCTATGACATATATGTTAATTCAATTATTTTATCTGTATGTTCAAAATTATATGCGTGATACACATGCAACAAAAATAAATACAGATGTAAATATATAGTCAAAGAATATTGAGACACACATACATATATACATAAATACTTTGAGGGACTAAATACCCATGTTGTCTGAGTAGCCTAAATTTGAGAGAAACTTCATGCAAATATGTGGAAACCCATCCATCTTTCGCACTAAATAAGTCCTCCATGATTGTGTATAGAATCTTTAAAGTGGTATGATATCCCAAGTTTCTACAAAACATCTGCAAACTCGATTCGCCCTAATATCGAATCTCTCCTAATTTCTTTTGCCAATGTCATTTCAATCTTTCTTTGAGTTCCTTGGTGTTGGAACTGTTTTGTGAGCTTGCACAATTTAATTAATTATGTATAGAAAATCTATATAATAAATGATTGAATAAGGTAATCTAATAATTATGGATTTTCAACGTATTAAATAAATTGATATGATCCATCTTATGAGTTGAAACCAGCTCAATTCAGCTTTTTATGATGGGTCTAAGTCTGCTAAGATTCTATAAGTCTATGTTTCCCGGGGCACAGAGAATAACACATAATATATACGTCACACATATTCTAGATCTCTCTCTTTCTCTCATCTACGACAAGAATAAGGTGGTCGATTCGTTTTTGCCTTGGAAGATCCATAAATCCAACGGCGCTAGATCAATCATTGGATTATGATACGTGTTTACTGTTATTTATATTTTCTGATAATTCGACTTGAATTCCTGGCTTGTTGTGATATATATAGATCCAATGAAATGATTTATAGATTTATTTTTATTAAATCTCCAACAAGTGGTATCAAAGACATGTTCATATTGAATTATGAGAATTTTGTTTATTTATTGATCGAAACATAAAATCATGTTTTATTCTTGGATCTGATGCAATTTTTCAGTCTATAAATTTTTGGATTCAGATCTGGTTTTTAAAGTTTTCTGAATTTTGGGTGTGAATAAATTCATGCTTTTGAGATCTAGTATTTTCGGAGTTTATACTAAAAATTCAGTTTTTTTTTATTTTAAAAAAACTGGAAATTATATTTTTTTCGAATTAGGGTTGGTCGTCGGATTCAGCGGCAAATCGGACGTGATCGGATTTTGACCTGAAATTCGCACCCTTGTTCGCGCAATTTCCGTCAATTTCCGTGACGATTTCAATCGATTTATGGCTGATTGTTGGTCGGAAAAGATAAGGCAGTGGTCGGCCGAGGCAAGGCGACGGTGGGTCATGGTCAACGTAGTCTGGTATGGCCAGATGAGGTGCTGGCGGCAGTTTTCGCCTTTAAGGTTTGGTTTTGATTTGGGGATTTTGGTTGAATTTAAGGCCTTGTTTGGTTGTCTAATTTTAAAACAGATTTTGAAATCAAAAATTTTGACCTTTTATTAAATTTTGACTTCCACAATTCTGATTTGTGAAATTAAATTCGACAATTTCAAAATTTAATTGCATGAAATAAAATTAATATAGATTTGTTTATTTCGATAAAATATTTATGGATGAATATTATAAGATGTAAATATTTTATTTCTTGTATATTCGGTCTCTATATTTTTGAACCAATTAAAGTAAATTAAATTTTCTTATGAAAATTTTGAGTTAAATTAATATCTTATATCTCAAATTTGGTTAGATTTAAATTACATATTAATAAAGTGATTTTTTGAGATATGTAGATATTGTTAAAGTATAAAATAAATTGTGTTTCAATTTATGCGAAAAATATCTGACCTAAAGGAAGATTATTTTTTTGTCCAAGCTGCAAACACAATAGATGCTTTTAATGTGCATCTAGTTCTATGCGAAAAATAATCGGCCCAAGAGGAGATAATTTTCTTGCCAGATTGTAGGTACAATATATCTTCTTCAAGTACATTTATATCTATGTGAAAAATATTCGGCCTAAAGGAATGTTATTTTTTGGCCATATTACAGACATAATAAGTGACCCCAAAAAAGCATGTATGTTTAAATCTATGCAGAAAATAATCGGCCCAAATGAACGTTATTTTTTGGCTAGATTATATGCACATAATTCAATAGTCTTAAAGTGTGTTAAAATTATGTGGAAATTAATTGGCTCAAAGGAAGATTATTTTTCTGTGAGGTTGTAAACACATTATATGATATTAAATTGTATTAAATTTATGCAGAAAATGATCAGCCCAAAATAAAATCATTTTATCGTCAAATTTTAACACAATATGTGGTACTAAATATGTGATAATTTTGGATTTATCCATGCTTGCAATTGTCGGTTAAAAAAAATTCATATTGTTGACCGAATTTATTATCAATATTTAATAACCATGATATTTAATTGTAACACTTACAAATTTTAATTTTTGTTCAAACAATAAATATCAATGTTGTGCTAGATACTTTTATGGGCCCATCACTTGCATGAGTATATTTTTGTGATTTATTTAATTTAAATATATACATGCACTATAATTTATTTTGAGTTTTTGTTATATTTTGTTATAACATCTTCTATGTCTGTGAATCTGAACAATATTCCAATACTTAATGGTTCAAACTCCAAGAAATGGAAAGAGCATGGTATGTTAGTGCATGGCTTCATGGATTTGGACTATTCACTAAGGGAAGATCATCCCGCACCATTGACCAGTTCAGGAACTACTGATCAAAAAGGTTCTTTCGAAAAATTGGGAGCAATCAAATCGCATGAGTATGATGATTATGAGACATTCCACTCCAGCTATTATAAGGGGTGCGATTCCTGAAGAAAAAGATGCAAAAAAGTTCCTTACTCAAATAGAGATCGTTTCGCGTCAAACGAAAAGGTCGAGACAAACACTATTCTGACTAAACTTGTCTTAATGTGGTACAAAGAGAAAGGGAACATAAAGGATTACATAATGGAAATGTCAAATCTTGTGACTCGAATAAAAGCATTCAAGTTGGAATTGTCAGAAGACATACTCATACATTTACCTGCACAATTTAATAAATTTAAAATAAGTTATAATACTCAAAAGGAAGTGTGGACTTTGAATGAGCTTATTGCACAATACGTCCAGGAGGAGGAGAGATTGAAACAAGATGTGAATGAAATTGCTCACTTGACATCTAACTTTCAAGCTAATTGCATCAATAAGAAAAAGAAATGGATCAATAAAGAATGAAACTTTGGGACTTCACAGCATATAGAGCAACAAAAACAAGATAAAGTGTTGGAACATTTTATGTTTGCAATCTTTACTTGATTTTGATGTTAACAAAACTTGTTATTGTGTTTCTAATAATCTACCTTAAGTGCGCAGAAAACTGCAACTGAAATAATCAGTTAACAGCCCAAACTGAAGAATATCGGATACGCCAACTGATCTTATGAACTGAACAAAGTCCAACTGATCTATCTTTAAATCATTTCAACTGACTAACCAGCTGAAAGGTAGTTCAACAGGAAACCTTCAGAAGCCCGGTCAGCTGATGAAGTGTTCAACTGATGAAGATCCTAGCTGATCAGCTCAACTGAACCAGTGAAATCAGTTCAGCTGACGAGCCAACTGATTTCACCTCTTCAACTTCAGACCAATTCAGCTAACCAGTTCAGAAATTCAGTTAGGAGCAATCAGTTACGGAACACGACAATCAAAATTATTGCAATCCAGCTGTACGCAGAGGTACATAAGATTTTGTCCAGCCAAAAGGCAATAATGGACAGATCAACAAAGCTTAAAGATAAATTGTAGCATAAAAGATGTCGGAAAAAGATGAGACACAAACTCCAAGGAATGCATTCAAGCTGCAACGGTCACATATGCTGAGTCTTGGTATACGGTCATCTTGCTGTTATAAATACAAACCAAGATCATCAGTAAACAAGAGACACAGAGAGTGTAGAAAATTAAGAAGGGCGCACTTATTATTCATCAGCTTTCAAGAAGCATTACGCCCAGTTGCGAGGGAACACTTCAAGATTTATCAGTTTAGTATAGAAGCTATTTTCCCTCAGTGTGTGAGAACACCTTTCTGGTGTATTCATTGTTCAGTTCTCACAAATACGCACACACACCACCACTCAAATACAGTCTTGCACAAAGACAATAAACTTGTGTATGTAGTCTTTCTCACATAGACGTAAAAGAAGTCTTGGCTGAAAAGTGCTACCTTCAGTCTAGACTAGGAGTTTAGTTAGGCAGTAGTATAAGTCCTAAGCTGTGTAGTATAAATCTAAGTCTTCTAGTGGATCCAACCCGAGGTGGTAGAAGGGGTGACGTAGGAACAGTTGAAGTCTCCGAATATCTATAAGCATATCTTGTGTATTTAACCGATTAACTGCTATTTTCAAATTGTTTGGATCAGTTAGAGTATCCGTCAGTTCAGTTGTCACTGTAACTGAAATGATGAATGCAAAAACTAATCTACCCTTTTTCAGTTATTCAGTTTACATAATTTAAAATATTTTCTAATTTAGCAGTCTTCTTCACGAAGGATTACTTTGAGTTTCTTCCGTTTGGTTTTAAACCAAACTCGATGTTGGAACTTGACAAGTTCGTAATCTTGTTTTTGATGCTAACAAAACTTATTATTTTGTTTCTAATAATCTACCTTAGTGTGCTGACAGCTAAAACTGAATTAATCAGTTTACGAAACCTCAACTGAAGCCATCGAAAATGCCAACTGATTGAACCAATTGATTGCCGAGACTAAATCATTCTAACTGGTTCTTCAAACAAGCAGTTCAGTTGATTGTCCAAACTGATAGGAGATTCAGCAGGAAGATCTCAAAAGTCTGGCCAGCCTATGATGTGTCCAACTGACGAAGAACCCAGCTAACCAGTTCAACTGAAGGAGTGAAAACAATTCAACTGACGAGTCAACTGATTTCACTAGCCCAACTGAAGATCAGTCCAGCTGACCAGTTCAAAGCATCAGTCAGAATATTTCAGTTGCAGATCAAGAAAAGCTTACAGTAAATGAATTCCAGCTGTGCGTGAAGGTACAAAGCCATTGTCCAGTCAAAGAACAATAATGGACTTTTCATCAGAGCATTAAAGACAAAACGCTCCAGAAGGGCAGTCGAAAAGTCGAAGCATAAAGTCCAAGGAGCCGATTCAAATGCAACGGATACAATAATTGAGTCTCACTGTACGATCAGCTTTTCCAGTCTATATAAAGAGAAGATCAGTGAAGACTTAAACAAGAGACACATACGAGAGTGAGAAGAGTTGAGAAGAAAAACAGAAAAGGGCACGCTCAGTTGCATATTAGTTTTCAGAAGCACTTAAAGACCAGAGGGAATTCTTCATCGTTGTATCAGCTTAGTTTAGAAGCCATTTTCCCTCAGTGTGTGAGAACATCCTTGTTCAGTTCTCACACACACACTCACTGTCAAAACCACTCAAATACCGTCTTGCACAAAGACGTTGAACTTGTGTATGTAGTCTTTGACACATAGACGTTAATGAAGTGTTGGCTGGAAGGTGCTGCCTTCAGTCGTAGCTAGGAGTTCAGTTTAGGCAGTAGTGTAAGTCCTAGCTGAGTGGGTTTGTACAAAGAGTTGTATAAATCAAAGTCTTCTAGCGGATCCTACCCGTGATGGTAGAAGGGGTGACGTAGGAGCAGTTGAAGTCTTCGAACATCCATAAACATATATTGTGGATTTTACCGATTAACTACTGTTTTCAAATTTTTTTGATCAGTTAAAGCCTCCGTCAGTTCAGTTGTCACCATAACTGAACTGAAGAATGCAAAAACTAATCTGTCTTCCTTTGGTTAGTCAGGTTACATAAGTTAAAATGTTTTCTAATAACAGTCTTCTTCACGAAGTATCACTTCAAGTTTCTTTCGTTTTGTTTTAAACCAAACTCGATTTAATTCATCGGTGTTCATATTTTTAGAACACGAGCTATTGCAGATCATTGGAGAATATAGTGTTCGAAATGCCTTCGAAGGCACTAGCACACTCGATCCTTCACTCGATTTAATTCCTCGGTGTCAATATTCTTATAACACGAGCTATTGCAGCTCATTGGAGAATATAGTGTTCGAAATGCCTTCGGAGGCACTACCACACTCGTTCCTTCAATTGGTATCAGAGCTAGTTGTTCTTAGAAGGAAATTCGAAAAATGATATTTCTTAAATATTTTAAAATGGTATTTAAAATGGATTTCCAAATCCTCTTAAAAATTTTATATGTCTTGCATGTATTGGAGCATTTAGGATTGGCTCGGCGACTAATATCGTCGCCACTTCTCTAGACTCCATAATCTTGATGTTTCTTCTTCCTGCGGGGTTTTGAGGTCCACTGACAGCGGTTCAGCTAAACTGCTCAGCGTACGAGATCTCACATGCCTATCTATCATTCCAGCTGAACAATAGACGAACACAACTAAGCTGAAACACTGATTATTAGGAGCTTAATCATCAAAAGTGGATCGCCGCTATTACACCATAAATAATCAATGCGGTTCAGCATAAGTTGTGTCCAGTTCTGAGTCAGCTCGACCAGTTAGACTGCACAAAGATCAAGTCCAAGGCAAAAATTAGCTGTTCCTCTGACAAAGAAACCTAAGAACGATGCAGCATTCAAAGAAGTTCAAGAAACCACTAGTTGGTACATCCAGTTCTATTACGTAAACTGACTGATACTTGATGTTGTTTAAAATTTTTGCTGTTATAGTAGCATCTTTCCTTACAATATCTGATGTACTTCATTGTATAAAAAGGATCACTTATTTGATTAAATAAACATCAGTTTATTCAGTCGGTGTCTATAATTGAAATGTTATTTCCTTACATGTTGCATGAATTGCTTGAATGTTAAAGTTGTTGAAACTCACTGTTAAAATCGCGTGATTGATTATATTTTTGAGAGGAAGTCTTTCATTTAGTTCTTGAGGGGTAGGGGTGGGCATAAAATCGGAAAAATCGAAAAAACTGACCGAACCGAATAATTCGGTTTAAATGTTTCGGTTTTATCGGTTTTTCGATCGGTTACGGTTTTCAAATTTATGAAATTCTATTTTTCGGATCGGTTTTTGGTTTTAATCCCCCAAAAAATCAAATAACCGAACCGGCCATATTATTGCTTAGTATAGGGTTTTTATGTATAATGGGTCATATTATTGTTAAGTATAAGATTTTTTATGTATAATGGGCCTATTAGGATTTAGGACTTAGTATCATTAACCCTCAATTTTCAATCCGATTCTTTCTCACCACTCACCAGTCGATGTTTTCTTTTCTTTTCTGTATATATTTCTTTAACTTTTTGGTAAGATGATTGGTGTTCCATTCGAACTGGTTGACACCTTGTTATCATTCCTATTACCGAATGTTCCGTTAGAATCATGCATTTTCCGTGTTTACATGGTTAATTAGTTTTATATTGTTGTTATATTCGTATGGCATATTCGTACACAACACAGTTTATATATATATAAGATTAAGTCCCACTAATTAAATGTTTGACAAATACTATGATTTAGATTTTAAAGGCATAAAGTGACGTATAATTATATTTCTTAACAAAATTTTAGCTAATCGTATATAACAGACCGTATAAACCGAACCGTATTACTAAAAAACCGAACCAAACCGTAATAAAATGGTTTGGTTTTGGACTAGAGATATTCAAAACGGAAAAATGAACCGTTGTAGAGTAAAATCAGACCAAACCGATCGTTGCCCACCCTTACTTGAGAGGGAGTTTTCCTTAACTAACCCTCGAACTGAAAAATATGTTCAAACTATATTAATTCAGTTGTTGAGGGGGAGTTTTGTTCTTTTCGTTAAATTTATTTTAACTTGTTATCCCTCAAACTGAAATTTTCTTTTATTTGTTTTTGATTCTCACAAAGGGGGAGAATAAGTTAGGTGTTAAAATTCAGTTAATTTTTTAAATTTTAAATTTTAGTTTGCTTTAAACTGTTCAAGTTTTGTGAGCATAAAAAAGGGGGAGATTGTTGGAATATTTTATGTTTGCAATCTTTAATTGATTTTGATGTTAACAAAACTTTTTATTGTGTTTCTAATAATATACATTAAGTGCGCAGAAAATTTGAACTGAAATAGTCAGTTAACAGCCCAAACTGAAGACTATCGGATATGCCAACTGAACGCACCAACTGATCGTATGAACTGAACAAAGTCCAATTGATCTATCTTTAAATCATTTCAACTGACTAACCAGCTGAAAGGTAGTTCAACAGGAAACCTTCAGAAGCCCAATCAGCTGATGAAGTGTTCCACTGATTAAGATCCCAGCTTATCAGTTCAACTGAACCAGTGAAATCAATTCAGCTGACGAGCCAACTGATTTCACCTCTCCAACTGCAGACCAGTTCAACTAACTAGTTTAGAAATTCAGTTAGGAGTAATCAGTTGCGGAATACGACAGTCAACATTATTGGAATTCAGCTGTACGTAGAGGTACATAAGCTTTTTTCCAGCCAAAGGACAATAATGGACCGAGCAACAAAGCTTAAAGACAAATTGTTCCAGAAGAGATGTCGGAAAAAGACGAGACACAAACTCCAAGAAATGCATTCAAGCTTCAACGGTCACATGTACTGATTCTTGGTATACGGTCATCTTGCTGCTATAAATACAGACCAAGACATCAGCAAACAAGAGACAAAGAGAATGTGAAAAAATAAGAAGGACACGCTTATTATTCATCAGCTTTCAAGAAGCATTGCGCCCAGTTACAAGGGAACACTTCAAGATTTATCAGTTTAGTATAGAAGCTATTTTCCCTCAGTGTGTGAGAACACCTTTCTGGCGTATTCATTGTTCAGTTCTCACACACACACATACACACCACCACTTAAATACAGTCTTGCACAAAGACAATAAACTTGTGTATGTAGTCTTTCTCACATAGACGTAAAAGAAGTGTTGGCTGCAAGGTGCTGCCTTCATTCTAGACTAGAAGTTCAGTTAGGCAGTAGTGTAAGTCTTAAGCTGTGTAGGATTTGTACAATCAGTTGTATAAATCTAAGTCTTCTAGTGGATCCTACCCGATGTGGTAGCAGGGGTGACGTAGGAGCAGTTGAAGTCTCCGAACATCCATATACATATCTTGTGTATTTAACTGATTAACTGTTGTTTTCAAATTGTTTAGTTCAGTTAGAGTATCCGTCAGTTCAGTTGTCACCGTAACTTAACTAATGAATGCAAAAACTAATCTACCCTTTTTCAGTTATTCAGTTTACATAAGTTAAAATATTTTCTAATTTAGCAGTATTCTTTAAGAAGGATTACTTCGAGTATCTTTCGCTTGGTTTTAAACCAAACTCGATTTAATTCATCGGTGTCAATATTATTAGAACACGGGCTATTGCAGCTCGTTGGAGAATATAGTGTTCGAAATGTATTCGAAGGCACTAGCACACTCGTTCCTTCATAAAGTGATCACTTGTTTCTTTTGCAAAAGGACTTATGGTCATGTGAAGAAGGATTATCCCAAATACGCCAATTGACGTGCAAAGAAAAGGTTGCCTAAGGAGTCGTTTGCCAACTGATTGTGAAATATACATCTTATGGAAAATGGCAATAAGACCGTTGTGTTTTAAAAACTTTATTTATGAACTGTTCTTTTTTATTTCCTAGTATTTGAATTCGGAAAATACTTTTGTTGCACAGTGATAGGATCGATTGGGGGATAATCATTAAGATACAATAGCTCGGTTCTTGAAATATTGAACACCGATGAATTAAATTGAGTTTAGTTTTCAAATCAAGTAGAAGACACTCAAAATAATTTTTCGTAGAAACCGATTAATTATTTTGTAAAACATTTAAAAGATATGCAAGTCGAATGAGTAAAAACATTTTGTGTAATGCCCCTAAAATTTGAAGGTCCACGCGAACCACATGCATACGAGATATTAAATTCCTTATGTATTTCAATTAATTGTTTTAATTGCATTAATTAATTATGTTGTGCATATTGACATGTTTAAATTATATTTTCTATATGGTTGCATCAAAATATATTTTTAAAGGTTATTTGAGTTGCGATCGAGGAACGGAGACCGAGGGCTGAAAATAGAAAATGTTTTTATTAAATAATTGTTTTTAATTATTTGAAATATGATTGATGCTTTTTCATATTTTTGAAAATATGGGGTTCAAAATTTAAATAACATTGAGTCGGTGGAATTCACGTATGGATTCCACCCACTCTTGTGGAGAGAGTAGATAGGCGTGAGAGAGAGAAAAGAGAGAATTAATGATTTTCGATTTTTTTTTCGATCGTGCGATTTATCAGTTTATCCAATCGACGAACCGATTTCAGTTTTGAGATCGTTGACACGATGTCTTCGATTTGAGGTATAAATTTTATATTTTTGGTGATGTTTGAAATTCGTCGATTTTTGGAATAACTCCGATAAATTGTTAAATCATACAGAAATTGACGATTGTTAATAGTGTATGATTTTAACGACGAAGAGATGATTATTGTGATGTTATTTTGAATTATTTCTAATTTATTATAATTAGAAAATTTTAATCGTTGGATTGAGATTGAAGAATTATTTTTCAGTTATTATTAATTCTGATAAATATATGCGGTAGAATAACCGACAAGAAACTAAGTTTTGAAGTCGGAATAAAATTATGCTATGATTTAAATTTGATATGAATTTTTGAAGTTTCAAAAGATATTTGAAACTTATATTGTTGACTTTGAATGAGGTTATTGATTGAAATGAATATGTTATTGATGTAGATATATTATTATATTGATATCTTCAAGCTACATCGACTGGAACGAAGAATTGAGGTATGTTGCGATCGGGTAACATACGACATGTATCTGTATTATATGGATATATGTTTGATTGATTGGATTGAGATTACATGTCTATATGCCTTATTTGTTGAGTTGATGTGGCATACATGACATGCACGTTGAGCTATGATCCTTGGATACCTTGATATGATTTGATTTGATTCTGGGGTTTGTGAACACAATGCTAAGTTTGGTATTACATGACCCTTAAAACATAGACATTAGTGGCCCCGATGATTGATTGAGATTTGGGATTTGATGGCGCTTTGTCGACGCTATCATATGAGTATCCCTGATTGAGGCCGGTGTGCCAGCTCGAGCATTGATTTGATAGCGATTCGATTGATTCTGAGATATGCTCAGTGGATGGGCATTTGACCTGATACCTCCACGACATACATGCATTGCATATCATATATCATTGTTTAGATATCTGTGGTATATATTGTGGTTGCTTCAGACTGAGCTTTGTTCACCACAGATGGGGCTGTTGTTGTCTTTGTATGTGGACAATGACAGGTACTCCCGGATATCAGGAGACCGGAGATGGTACTTCTGGAGGGAGTCACAGCTTGAGTTGAGATTTCGTGGTCTTTCCCAGTATATATGCTATGTATCTATATACCGGGGTACGTCCCGAGGCTATGATTTGTTGTTGTATGAGTTGTTTTGATTATGTGTGGGCATGTTTTATGATGTGAGATGAAATACTATTTTAAGTATTCAAATCGCATCTTTTGGGCTCATTGTAAAGAAATTTTAAACTCGTTTTCCGCTGTAATTAATTAACCATAATCAAATTATATTGTAATAACGATTAGGAGCTAAGGGCCCCATACGGAATAAATGTGAGACCCCGAGACTAAAATAGTATTGATGGTATTTTTGTAAATAAGTGAAAAATATTCAATTTATTTTAATGGCATTTTCGTAAATAAGTTGATAAATAATGAATTAATTTTAAGGGCAAAATGATATTTAATGACATATCTTGCTCATATGAAGTCTAAATGATTTGAGATTTGGATATAAGATAGAAAACTCAAAGATATAGAAGTTTCATGTTTTGATTTTTGAAAAATTGGATTGTTTGACAAGTCCAAAGAGATATACCGATGTTAAAGAGTTAAATAGTATAAATATATAATATTAAAAAAAATAAAAATAAATAAAAAAATTTAAATAACTTTGAGTCGGTGGAATTCATACGTGAATTCCACCAACTCCTGTAGAGAGAGTAGATAGGCGTGAGAGAAAGAAAAGAGAGAATTAAGGATTTTCGATTTTCTTTTCGATCGTGCGATTTATCAGTTTATCCAATCGACGAACCGACTTCAGTTCTGAGATTGTTGACAGGAGATCTTCGATTTGAGGTATAAATTTAATATTTTTGGTGATGTTTGAAATTCGTCGATTTTTGAAATAACTCTGATAAATTGTTAAATCATACAGAAATTGACGATTGTTTAATATAGTGTATGATTTTAACGAAGAAGAGATGATTATAATGATGTTATTTTGAATTATTCCTAATTTATTATAATTAGAGAATTTTAATCTTTGGATTGAGATTGAAGAATTATTTGTCAGTTATTATTAATTCTGATAAATATATGCGGTAGAATAACCGACAAGAAACTAAGTTTTGAAGTCGGAATTGAATTATGCTATGATTTGAATTTGATATGAATTTTTGAAGTTTCAAAAGATATTTGAAACTTATATTGTTGACTTTGAATGAGGTTATTGATTGAAATGAATATGTTATTGATGTAGATATATTATTATACTGATATCTTCAAGCTACATCGACTGGAATGAAGAATGAAGGTATGTTGCGATCGGGTAACATACGACAGGTATCTGTATTATATGGATATATGTTTGATTGATTGGATTGAGATTACATGTCTATATGCCTTATTTGTTGAGTTGATGTGGCATACATGACATGCACGTTGAGCTATGATCCTTGGATACCTTGATATGATT
This sequence comes from Primulina huaijiensis, assembly GCF_012295235.1. Taxonomy (NCBI): domain Eukaryota; kingdom Viridiplantae; phylum Streptophyta; class Magnoliopsida; order Lamiales; family Gesneriaceae; genus Primulina; species Primulina huaijiensis. The sequence continues at coordinate 10,684,530 of NC_133317.1, read as the reverse complement.
TGATTTGATTCTGGGGTTTGTGAACACAATGCTAAGTTTGGTATTACATGACCCTTAAAACATAGACATTAGTGGCCCCGATGATTGATTGAGATTTGGGATTTGATGGCGCTTTGTCGACGCTATCATATGAGTATCCCTGAATGAGGCCGGTGTGCTAGCTCGAGCATTGATTTGATAGCGATTCGATTGATTCTGAGATATGCTCAGTGGATGGGCATTTGACCTGATACCTCCACGACATACATGCATTGCATATCATATATCATTGTTTAGATATCTGTGGTATATATTGTGGTTGCTTCGGACTGAGCTTTGTTCACCACAGATGGAGCTGTTTGTTGTCTTTGTATGTGGACAATGACAGGTACTCCAGGATATCAGGAGACCGGAGATGGTACTTCTGGAGGGAGTCACAGCTTGAGTTGAGATTTCGTGGTCTTTCCCAGTATATATGCTATGTATCTATATACCGGGGTATGTCCCGAGGATATGATTTGTTGTTGTATGAGTTGTTTTGATTATGTGTGGGCATGTTTTAGGATGTGAGATGAAATACTATGCTTAGTATTCAAATAGCATATTTTGGGCTCATTGTAAAGAAATTTTAAACTCGTTTTCCGCTGTAATTAATTAACCTTAATCAAATTATATTGTAATAACGATTAGGAGCTAAAGGCCCCACACAGAGTGGTATCAGAGCATAGCTGGGAATGCTCGATTGAGTCTTGTGTACACTTATATGCACAAATGAATTGTGCATGTGTTTGATTTATTCGTATTACTTGCTCCTACTTGATTTAGTTTGAGTAAGCTATTGATGAGATTGATTATATAAAATGATGATGATGTGTAATTGATATTGATTTGTGATATTGATCCTCTAATTTGTAGACGGATCCCACGAATGAAACTGCGAGTAGCAATACTAAGAGGATAGTTGGACAATTCGAAGGATTGTCCATGGATCTGGTGATGGCTCGATTCCAGGACTTGAAACCACCGAGGTTCTTTGGTCGTTCGTGATTCGGATCATTTTAGAGGTCGTACGAGAATTTACGGTGCAATGAGCCAAAATGACTCTCGAAAGAGCGCTTCACGTTTTTGGCCTCCATTCACTAAATTTCGAGTACTGTAAATTTAGGAGCATTATTTCATCATTTTAAGAGTGTTTTAATCATGACTAAACGTTGGTCATGATTAAATACTAAGTCAGTGGGCGTAATTGTCTCGTTTTTGGATTCAATTACAAAGTTTGGTCAAGTAAATCATTTGCATATTTTTCATGACATAATTAGGTCGCAGCGAGCCTGGGAACGGTTCAACCCTTACGATAAAATTAATACAGGATATTTAATTACTTTATTTAATTATATTACGTGCAAAAATGTAAAATATCTATTTTTGAGATTTATGTGATATTGCTTGGGGCCACTTCGCTGTTATTATTACTTCACCCGGTGGTCACTTACCGGTTCAGTTCAGTTCATCCCGGTGGCTACTTACCGGTCCCACCCAGTATACTGTGGCATTAGTCTGATCAGACGTACATTATTTCACCCGGTCGTCAGTTACCGGTCAGTTCAGTTCAGTGCAGTTTAGGGGGCCACTTGCTTATAACATAATCTCAACAGAAAATTATTACATGTTATTTTATGACAGGTCTTTAGGGAACAAACATTTCACTTACTACTTTCAGTTCAGTTCAGTTCAATTCAGTTATGCACGTAATATTAATTATTCATGATGTGATTTTCAGTTCAGTTATGCACGTATTACATTTACTCTTGACATGATATTTTCACTTTGCATGCGATTTTATTATTATTACTTGTTATTTACGATATATGCATGCTGAGTCTTTAGACTCATTAGACTTGATTGTTGTAGGTACTGATGAGTTCGGGACCGAGGGCGGGAACCAGTGAGCCATCGAGGGTCGGCAGTAGTGGAACCCGATGACCTCATTTTCAGCATTTACTATTTTAGGGCTCAAACATTTTTCTCGTTGTTGGATTATTTTACATTATTATTTTGCAAACAAACATTTACTTCCGCTGCTATTTTGAACATCAAAATTTATTTATCAGTTTATTTTTGAATGATGCATTTTAATTAATGAAAAAGAAAATTTTTAAATTTTTTCGCAAATTTTCAAGTACTATTTAGAGGCCTCTACAAAAAGTGTTACCGAAGTAGGTTTTAACTCTCCTAGATTGAGTTCTTGTTAAACTGAATATGGAAGTAAATTCACACTAGCCCCAAGATTAAGAAAGGCTTTTTTATTCTTTCGTTCTCCAATATAATACATGAAATAGTAGGACAACCAGGGTCTTTGTATTTCAAAGTATTATTATTTTGAATGATTGCACTTACTTGTTCGGCTAAAAATGCTTTCTTTTACACATTCAATTTTCTTTTCACAGTGCACATGTCTTTCAAAAATTTGGCATATGATGGTACCTGCTTTATTGCATCTAATAAAGGAATATTAACTTTTACTTGTTTAAAAATAACATATATATCCGAATTCAAATTTGATTTTTTTGTATTTTTCAATGCATGAGGGAATGGTGGTGACATTGTCTGTTGATCCTCCTCTTCGCAAGTTATGGGTTCCACTTCCTTACCCTTTGGAGTTGATTTATCATCATCTTCACAAGGTTCAAGAATGGATTTTTCCACAACCTTACCACTGCGAAGGGTAATAACAGATTTTACCTGACGCATCGGTTGAGTTCCAGAAGTTCCAATTTTTGAATGATGATCATTGGGATTAGGCTGTGGTTGTGAAGGAAATTTATCTTTTTCATGAACATTAAGTGCAGATGCAAATTTAGCAAGAGTATCTTTCAAATCTGTCATGGTTTTGAACAGTTTGAGTATTGATAGACTCTTGCTTTGCAATGAAAGAATTCAATATATCTTCCAAGTTTCTTTTAGGTGGAGGAACATACAGTGCATAATTTTGAAAATTTTGTTGATTTTGGAAATGTGGTTGTGAAAATTGTGCAACATTATCATTATTCCAACTAAAATTTGGATGATTTCGCCAACTTGGATTGTCACTTTGAGAAAATGTTTTAAAATTTGGCTTTTTGAAATTGTTCAAAACATTGGCTTGTTCATGAAGATATTCTTTAAAAGAGGGCAAAGTGGGAAAATCTTTTGTCGAATGATCACTTGTATCACAGATGTGACACGCAATTTATTGCACAGATTTTAATTGACCATTCTTTTTCAATTTAAGTGCCTCAACTTTTCTTGCCAAAAAGGTAAATCTAGCTTGGAGATCATGTTCATCTTTAAGGGTGTGCATACCAACACTAGATGTGGGAGATTGAATCTTGTTTGATGGTTCGATTGTACCTATAGTGTCTCAATTTTGAACATTTTCAGCTAATGAATCGAGATACTCAATTGCTTCGGTTGGATCTTTATCTTCAAATGTTCCATTACACATAAATTCAACCTTTTGCCTATCTTTAGGTGTTAAGCCTTCATAAAATTGAGAAACAACTCTCCAAATTTCAAAACCATGATGTGGACAAAGATTAAGAAATTTTTTATATCTATCCCAACACTGATAAAAAGTTTCTCCTTGTTTTTGAGTGAAAGTGATGATTTGCCTTTTTAAAGAATTTTTTTATGAGATGGAAAAAAAAATTTTAAAAATTTTTGTTGCAATTCATCCCAAGTTCGAATGGATCTCGATCTAAGATTTTGTAGCCAAGTTTCTAAGTGTTCTTCGTCTATCATGATCATGTTGAGATTTAATTTTATCTTCATTTTCTTGGATGGGTTCTTCCGCCATGTTTTGTGAAAATAAAGAGTTATTTTGATTGAATCAACCACTAAATGTACGTGACCAAATGCTGATGCAAATGCAAAAGAAAAACACACAAAAGCAATAAAAATTCAATAAAAGAAAAACAAACTATAAACATAATTAAATAGACTTGAAATTAAATTATACTTCCCCAGCAACGGCGCCAAAAACTTGATGCGACTTTGATTGTTGTACTCCCAAGAACAGGTTGTCCACAAGTAATATAATTCGATGAGTCCGAATATCGTATCCACATGGAAGCTAAGGTAATTACAAGTCCACTACAATGTCCTTTTGTTTTGTTTTTGTTTTTGTTTTTTTCTTTTAGTTTTTTGAATCTTTAATTGGTAATTTTTAATTGTTCAAATTTTAATTTAAGTAGTAGAGATTAGATGATTCACTTTTGGTATTTTAATAAAGTTAACATTAATGAATATTATTGAAATTCACTTAATAAAATGGTTCCAATATATTAAATAATCATATTTATATTATGTTATATATTATTATCTTATAAGTATATAATATATAGCAAAACTTATAAATGTTGTCAAGTATTCATTGTGCTATATATATATTTGTAAACATTAAATCAAGGTTCCCACTTTAAATGGTTGGTAAAACCAAATTAACATTTAAATGGTACCAAGAAATTAATATTATAGTATATTCATATATAATAAATCAAGGCATCCACTTTAAATGGTTGGTAATAGCAAACTAACATTTAAATGATTCTAAGAATTATGTGTAACATATAGCAACAATAAATCAAAACTCCCACTTATAAGTAGGATAGAAAAATGCTTAAAGAAATAAATTTAACATAAACAATAAATAATGATTAAATAATATAAAACATAGATTATTACTTTTTAATAACCTTATTATCATACCAAGAGCTTCACCTTTTCATCTCAACCTTGGTAAGTTAGCTACTCATTATTCAAAGTATAAAACTTTGAATTTGAAATTAACATGCTAATTATATTTAAATGAAGAAATAAAAGAAAAACAAAGAAAGAAATATTATGAACTCAAAGATTTGTTCATAGAATGAGGGATATCCCAATTCATTACAATGCAACCCTATTTATAGCCAAATTTGGGGAGACAACCACAGATAAAATATTATTTTTTTACACATAAGTCTTCATTGATGTTCCAATAAATTATATCTTAATGCACATCACTTTTGAAAATCTTCTCATCTGAATTTTCTTTTTCATATAAAACAAAACATGTAGATGACTGAGTTGTTTTAATTGTGGTATTTGTTTTTTACCATTTGACCAAGTAATTTGAGAGATATGCTCAAAATGCTAGAGTATGGTAAAACTGCCACTCTTTTGGTAACTTTATTTGTTGCTTAATTCGATCCCAATTGTGAGAAGATTTTTATCTCATGCTTGTCACCAATATTGTAGATATTATCATCAAATTTCTACAAGTCCAAGAATCATCTTAATCCCATTTGCAATGTCACGGTTATTCTTGTTTTATCGAACCTGTAAAAATAGTAAAAATTTTTAATTGCACAACTACTTATTTTTTTATACAATTTATTATAAAACATATAATATTTAAACATTTAATAAAACAAAAACTATAAAGTTATATTATAAAAAATTTAATTAATGTACAATTTTTATGTTTATCACAAGTATTGTGCAGAAATAAACTGACTGAAAAATAGAATATAAACTGAAATAAGAACACAAAGATTTTATGGATGTTCGGAGATTTCAATCACTCCTATGTCACCCCTTCTATCACAATGATATGATTTTTACTAAAAGATTTTGATCGATACAAACAATTGCAAAGACCCACTTCAGTCTTGGACTTAACACTGCCAAATTGAAACTCTTTGTTTACAAATGAAATTCTCAGTATTCAACTTGACTTGAGAAAGATTTATCACAACTGATCTCTTTCATATCAAGTATTACAACAGCAAATATTTGTGCTAGAAAGCTCAAAGTATCCTGATTGCTATCAGTAAATACAATAAGTGAGAGCTTTTAATCTAGGATAATTTCAGCAGAATGATTGCAAGTTGGTCGGATCTCTTTTGTTGCTTCGTCTCTACTATTTATAGGCTTCCCTTCCAACGGTAACAATTAATATATTTGAATCTTTTATTTATCCATTGTTTGCCATGTCAACATTCCTCTGACATTCGTACACTGCAGTGTTTTTTGAAATGCGGCACTCCCACTATAAGTTGCAGTCTTCTTGTACTGTTTGTCGGTTGAACGTCTTTATTCTTGATATGTTCAGTTGAAAGATCAGCTGAAAAACAATAGCTGATAAGCTTACAAATGTTTGTAGCAACCGATCAGTTTCCAACTGATCAGTAAGTTGTCTGTGTAGTTCAGTCCAGCTGGTTCATTTTCCCTTGATTATCTTCGCATTAATCATCAGTTAAGGCAACAGTCAGTTCGCATATTTTGATCAGTTAACGCCAGTCTTCTCGATCAGTTAGTTCGATCTTCATAAATGTTCAGTTTGTCAAATCACCAAAATTTAGTTTCCAATACTTTGAATCCTCCTCAAAAGCTCTTGTTAGATCTTCAAGATGATGTATTTATAGGCTCCAACAATGATATATACGTTAGACACAAGAATATGACCGTTTGGAAAGTTTCTGTACTGTTTCTGAAATTGCAACGGTCAACTTCGTCTTGCTGAACATTTTACCGAGTGGTCAACTGGTTCAGTTCAACTGCTTTGGTTCAGTTTCAGCTGGTTCAGTTCAACTGGTCTTGTTCAGTTCAACTGGTTCGGTTCAGTTCAGCTGGTCTGGTTCAGTTGGTCAGCAGCTGGTTCAGTTCAGTTCAATTGGTCAGCTGATGGTTCAGTTCAGTTGGTCAATTGCTGGTTCAGTTCAGTTCAGTTGGTCAGCTGTTGGTTTAGTTCAGTTCAGCTGGTGTGCTGAGATCAGCCTAGCTGATTTCAGTTTGTGCAAAACCAGTAGCTTCATCGCCATTTATCAGCATCTTAAGCTTCGATTCAGACTTTGACTTCTGAAGATGATTTGTAGATCATCGTATTATCTTTTCAACACATACTAAATCGCTTCATTCCAATAAATGAGCTCAGAGATATGATCAAAATATCGCAACTGCTCATACCCAACTGATTGTTGTTTTCGTGCAATCAGTTCGGTAATTCAGCGATCAGTTAGACCTTGATAACATCCGAATTTTCATAACTAGCGTAAAATAAGATTTGTTCCAAATTGAGTTTTCTGATCAAGTAAAGTTGGCGGATTGTCATTTGAATCATCCAGTTGAGAGATATCATCAAACAACCGATGCTTGCCAGAAATTCAGTTTGTGTAGAATTCAGTTTCAACTTGCTTCTTGTTTTAATAACTTCACACTTGAGTAAATATGTTAGAAACACAATAACAAGTTTTGCTAACATCAAAATCAAGATTGCGAACATGAAATGTTCCAACAATATCCCTGTAGAACCCGTTAAATCAGACTACGTATAAGCCATGCATAATTTCTAGTATTTTAAATTAAAAATGATTTATTTATTATTTAAGGCATTTTAAAGTTATTTGGTCATGATTATTCATTTTTAATCGCAAAAATTTAGTTTTATCTTTTCAGTTAAATAAGCGAGGCCGGACCGGATTTGAAGTTTTAAGATAAAAATTTAATGATAATAAAACATTCCTAGAACTTATTTAAGATAAATAATAATTTATTTTAATGTAAAAAAAGGTTTAAGGATTTATTTAATTAATTTGAGATAAGTAGTAAATAAGTTCTTTTATGTCCAATAATTAATTTAAAAGCCTAAATTAAAATTTGTGACCAATTTAAATAAGTTAATCTAGACTTATTTTAATTAATAAATTTCAACTTAACATGTTAGTGAATTTAAATTAAAGATTTAGCAATGCATGCAAGAAAATATTCTCCCTAAACTAATTTATTTGATTAACTAAAATACCTAATGGGTAGATAAAACTCTAAAGATTTAAAATACAATATTTAAGCAATATTTTTCCCTCCCATTATCTTAAAAAAATCGGCCACCTCCTTTAAAGGATTTAAATATTTGGCAACTCTCCATTATTGATCCCTTTCCTTATCCTTTTCTTGGTAGATTATTTCCTTCAAGATAATTCACCAATAATTAATAATTAAGCAATATTCTCACCCCATTTACTTAGTAGAATTTGGCCCCCATTTAAAAAGATTTGTTATTGGTTTGACAACTTACCATTTGATATCATTCCTTATTCTTTTCTTGGGAGATAATTCCCCCACCTTTTAATCACCAAGTAATTATTAAATAAGGAATTTTCTACCTTGTACCTACACTAGAAATCGTCCATGCACTCCTTTAATTATCCCTCAAATCAAATCATATCATTATTATTTCCTTATCTCACAAACTCAAAAGATAGCAAGATTTGATCTTGCCATTTAACTCCCTTTTATCTTGCAACATTCCCTCATTTTCCCTAGCCATTCTCCCCACCCCATTCTCTTGAAATTTCAGTGTTCTTCAGCAAGAAATATCGAGAGAGCACTAGAGAATAATCGTGAGAAAAACAAGAGAGAAAACAAAAGAAGAACACTCCGTCTCCGCCGCGCCGAATCGTCGTATTAATTCGTTTTCTTTTCAAACGATTTCCAGGCATGTTTATATTATCCCTTGCTCTTCAATCAAGTTATATAAATATTTTTAAACCTTTCATGATCACGATTTCATATCAAAAACCGAAATTTATTGACAGCATGTTCGAAAATTCTGCACAGAATATTTTTGGCTCTCTTCTTTGTGCTTCACGTTGGTATGTTTTCTTTTGATTTCAGGGGTGGCTCGTTCCAGGCGCTCAAGGCTGCTTTTATACATGAACTGGGGTGTGTTAGGGAGGTGCTGGTCCATTGGTTTGAGTCCCTTCGCCACAAGCAAGACGAAATGGACAGCAACTCCCATAGTGCAGTTTTTTTTGTGTTTCGATTTCTCGTTTTTCTTGCCTAAGGTGTGGGTTCTGATTTTTGCTGCCCTAGGGGCTGTAGCCATGGTTAGAATCCCTCCTTGGCATGTCTAGGACGTGACCAAGATGCCTTTTCATGGCTTGGTTCATGGTCCCATCGGTTTTAAAAACAAAACAAGACAAGTGTCCCTTCGATCCTTTTTATTTTCTGCATGAGTGGGTTACGATTATATGGGGTTTGGGTGGATCTTGGTTGGCTTCTAGCCCTTAGCCATGGTTCACACAATACCTCATGGTGTCTAGATCATGCCATGGTCAATCATATGGCCACTGGAATGACATACGACAGCAAGAACGTAGACGACACCCCACGCGTGTGAGATGCCTTCTTGGGTGGAGCTTGTGAGTAGTGTTGGGTGTTACTTGGATTGTGGTTGGCCTAGGGCCCTTAGCCATGGTTCAAGCCACACCTTAGGATGTTGGTAAGAGGCTCTGGTTGGTGGTTCAAGCCCCAATGGCAAATGGTCTCGAAAACGAAGCAAGGAAACACGGCCTCTGCTGCTGTATTTTTGTTGGACAGCAGGTCGGCTTTGGTTGAGAGGTGTGTTTCGAGTTCTTGGTTGGATTTTAGCCTATGGCCTTGGACTGGACAGTACCTCAATGAGTTAGAAAGGTCATGTTTTTGGCCGTTTGTGATTTGGTTGAGTGTAGAGGTCGTACGAGAATTTACGGTGCCATGTGCCAACGTGACTCTCGAAAGAGCGTTTCATGTTTTGGCCTCCATTCACCAGATTTCGTGAGTTTCAATTTTTAGGAGCGTCATTTCATCATGTTAGGCATATTTTAACCATGACTAAATGATGGTTTCATGTTGGTTCGGGTTGGTACGGAGTCATGGTTAGAAATTAAGTTGTTGGTCTAGTTGGCCCCGTGTTTGGGTTCAATGACTAAGTTATTTTTAAGGGAAAAATCATTTGCATATTTTCATGTTAGAATTAGTTCACAGCGAGCCTTAGAACGATCCAACCCATTCGGTAAAATAAAACAAGATATTTCATTATATTACGTACATAAAAATATAAAATATTCATTTTTGAGATTTATGCAATATTGATTGTGGCCACCTCACTATCATGGGATTGCAGTTTATCATGGGATTATTACCTCACCCGGTGGTCACTAACCGGTTCATGTTCATTTATTGGTACGGATATCCAGTCCAAGGGCTGTGATGATCTCTACCGTCCAGTATACTGTGGTTTAGTCTGATCAGGCGATTCAGTTCAGTTCATGGGCCACTTGCGTAGAACATAACCTCAACAGAAAATTATTACATGCTATTTCATGACAGAGCTCTACGGAGCAAACATTTCACTTACGATTTTTAGTTCAGTTATGCACATATTTATAATCATTCATGACACGATTTTCTTGATACGCTTTATGACACGATATTCCCACGTTACATTTTACGACATGATATCTTTACATGGCATGAAATTTTATGATATATGTACTTGTTATTTACGATATATGCATGCTGAGTCTTTAGACTCACTAGACTTGATTGTTGTAAGTACTGATGAGGTCGAGACCGAAGGCGGGGACCAGTGAGCCATCGTGGGTCGGCAGTAGTAGGAACCCGAGGACCTCATTTTCAGCATTTACTATTTTTATTCCAAACTCAGTTTTTATTTTGTTGAAATTATTTTAGTTGTTACTTTAAAACATATATTTACTTCCGCTGGTACTTTAAACGTTGAACCATTTTTACCGGTTTATTTTATGAATGAGGATTTTTATTTAATTAAAGAGAAAATTTTAAATTTTTCCGCTAATTTTCAAGTACGAAATACGGGCCTCTACAGTTGTTATCAGAGCCTATGTTCTTGTAAAGGGTTGTACTACTACTGACCTCGAGAAGTTCACGAAGTCACGTCTTCGGTCTGTAAGTTCTACATTTATGCATTTTGTTTAAAGCATGAAATATTTTAACAGCATGTTTTTGCGAAATGTTTTACGCCAAGATTTTAATTATGCAGTATTTATTTAAATTTAAAGAAATAATGGAGATTATGCATGTTAGTTACGTATGGATTATGTATGGAACAGTATGCCTCCTAGACGTATCCTTGAGCGCGCGAGAGATGATGAGCCTCGTCACGAGGACGGTGAGAATCAGAGGCAAGAGAGAAATGGACCTCCACCCCCTCCACCAGACATGAATGCCCAGATGATAGCTGGGATGACTCAGTTCTTCGCACAGTTTGCGGGGAACAATGCTGTGGCAGCCGGGCCGACAGGGCCCGAGAATACTTATGAGAGGTTTATGAAGATGCGTCCAAAGGAATTTTCAGGGACGACAGATCCCATGATTGCCGAGGGCTGGATCAAGTCACTCGAGGTTATCTTTGAGTTTATGGAGCTTGGGGATGCGGACAGAGTTCGTTGCGCCACCTATTTATTCGGAGGAGATGCCCGCTTATGGTGGAAAGGAGCATCAGAAGGCCTGAACTTGGCTACTTTGAGCTGGACGCGCTTCACGGAGGTATTTTACTCCAAATATTTTACTGACGAAGTGCGTTCTAGATTGACCAGGGAGTTCATGACCCTGAGGCAGGGAGATCTGACGGTTACGGAGTTCATCCGTAAGTTTGAGAGGGGTTGCCATTTTGTGCCACTGATTGCAAATGATGCGAGTGCCAAGCTTAGGCACTTTCTAGATGGACTACGGCCGGTCTTGCGCCGTGATGTTAGGGTGGCTGGCCCTACTACCTTTGAAGTCGCTGTTTCCAGAGCTCTTGCTGCAGAGAAAGATCAGATTGACATTGAGAGGGATCGCCAGGGTAAGCGACCAGTTCCAGTACCACACCGCCCTCCTCCTCAGCAGCAGCATAAGAGGCCTCATCACGGCCAGCCCAGAAACAGAAGACCGCAGCAGCAGCAGCAGGGACGCGCAGTCCCGATGACCTTTGAGCACCCAGTCTGTCCCAAGTGCACTCGCCGCCATCCTGGAGCATGTATGTATGGCTCAGGGAAGTGTTATAAGTGTGGTAGCCCAGACCACCTGCTGCAGCAGTGCCCTCAGAAGAATCTGCCTACGCAAGGCAGAGTTTTTGCCCTTCATGCAACAGAGACGAACCCGGAGACCATGCTTATGACAGGTAACTTAACGCTTTAAGTTAATAATTAGATTTCAATGTTTTGGGAATTGGGATTAATATTTTGAACTTAGAATTTCGTTAGGATTGCATACTCTACTCAGCATTATTTTCGGGAATTTAAGTTAGAAAAACTATGGCCTTTACATGTCTATAAGTTAGTTCTTGTGATTATTGGGTTCAGCTTGATGTTCCAATCTTTCAGGGAGAATTTTTGTAGTTGGCTCAGCTACGAAAGCGTTCATAGATTCAGGGGCCACTCACTCGTTTATTTCGGAGGTCTTTGCTAATTTTCTCAAAGTCAAAACCATTGGGCTAGATGTAGCCTTTTCAGTAGTATTGCCTTCTGGTGAAGAGATGGCAGCTACCAATGTGATCCGAGACATAGATCTCGAGCTTCATGGCAATCTCGTTTATGCGGATCTGATTGTCTTACCGATGCCAGAGTTTGACATCATTCTAGGGATGGACTGGCTACTAAGGAACAGAGTTTTGATCGACTTTCAGCGGAGATCTGTTCTATTCTGACCGCTTGGGATGACGCAGTTCTTATTCGAGCCAGACAGGTACTTTCCTTTACCGCGCATTATACCTTTTGTCCAGGCTAGGAAGCTCATGCATAGAGGGTGTCGGGCATTTTTAGCGACTTTTGTATCCGTCCCCGAGGCACCCAGTCAGTCAGCCTCCGATGTCCCAATTTTTAGGGATTTTCTAGACGTGTTTCCTGATGACTTCTCTGGTATGCCACCAGAGCGAGAAGTGGAGTTTTTTATTGAGCTTATGCCAGGTACGGTACCGATCTCGAAAGCACCGACAGAGATGGCAGAACTGAAGAAGCAGATCCAGGAACTTCTTGACAAGGAGTTCATTCGCCCGAGTTTTTCACCATGGGGCACGCCAGTCTTGTTTGTGAAGAAGAAGGATGGTTCGCTGAGGCTCTGTATTGATTACCGGGAGTTGAACACGGTCACAGTGAAGAACAAGTACCCACTGCCGCGGATTCAGGATTTATTTGATCAGTTGCAGGGAGCTTCGGTATTCTCCAAGATTGATCTGCGTTCCGGTTATCACCAGTTGAGGGTGAAAGAAGTCGATGTTCTCAAGACTGCTTTCAGGACTCGTTACGGCCACTACGAGTTCCTTGTGATGCCGTTTGGTTTGACGAATGCGTCAGCGATCTTCATGGATCTCATGAATCGCGTATTTCAGCCGTATCTTGATCAGTTTGTGATAGTATTCATAGGATGACATTCTCGTCTACTCGAAGAATCACGAGGAGCACGGCAAACATCTGACCACAGTTTTGCAGACCTTGTAGAAGCATAAGCTATTCGCAAAGTTCAGTAAATGCGAATTCTTGTTAGAGAAGGTGGCATTCTTAGACAACATTGTTTCTAGCAGCGGAATTGAGGTAGACCCAGCGAAAGTTGCAGCAGTCAGAGATTGGGTTGTGCCGCAGAATGTATCAGAAATCCGTAGTTTTCTTGGGCTAGCTGGATATTATCGGAAGTTCATTATGAGATTCTCTTCCATCGCAGTTCCACTCACATCATTGACAAAGAAGAATGTTAAATTTGTGTGGAGCGAGGAGTGTCAGAAGAGCTTCGATACTTTTAAGCAAGCTCTTACCTCAGCGCTAGTATTGGCCATGCCGTCAGGGCCCGGTGAGTTTGTTCTGTATACCGATGCTTCGAAGCTCGGTCTAGGCGCAGTGTTGATGCAGCATGGGAAGGTGATAGCGTATGCTTCTCGACAGTTGAACACCCATGAGAAGAACTACCCTACCCATGATCTAGAGTTGGCAGCCGGAGTATTTGCCTTGAAGATTTGGAGGCATTATTTGTACGGAGAGAAGATATTTACCGACCATAAGAGCCTCAAGTACTTCTTTACGTAGAAAGAGCTGAACATGCGTCAGAGGCGTTGGTTGGAGCTAGCGAAGGATTACGACTGTGACATTAGCTACCACCCGGGCAAAGCTAATGTAGTCGCGGATGCATTGAGCAGGAAAGTCGCAGTGATGGCTCATTTGACGATTTCTAGGCCCCTTCAGTTCTAGATGCAGAGATTTGATTTAGAGACTTATCCACGAGGTAGAGTTCCCCGTCTATCTACCTTGACTATCCAGTCTTCTCTTCCAGACCGTATTCGAAGTGGACAGTCAGCAGACGAGAAGTTGGCAAAGTGGAAACAGAGAGATGAGGCTAAGGGCAGTATCTTGTATACAGTTAGCGACGGTATTGTGAGATATCGAGACAGAATGTGGGTTCCTAGCAGCGATTCTATTCGAGCAGATATTTTATCAGAGGCCCACATGTCGCCGTACTCTATTCACCCTGGGAGTACGAAGATGTACAAATATCTGCAGTTGTTGTATTGATGGCCCGGCATGAAGAAGGATATCAGACGTTTTGTATCCGAGTGCCTGACATGTCAGCTTGTGAAAGCGGAGCATCAGAGACCAGCAGGTATGCTCAAGCCTCTTCCGATTCTCGAGTGGAAGCGGGAGAATGTTACCATGGAATTCGTGATTGATTTGCCGAAGTCAGCCAGAGGATCAAATGCTACCTGGGTGATTGTTGATCGTCTTACCAAATCAGCGCACTTCTTGCCTATTAAGACAACTTCCACCATGATTCAGTATGCAGAGTTGTATATCCGGGAGATAGTCCGACTTCATGGTATTCCCGTTTCTATCGTGTCTGACCGAGATCCTAGATTCACTTCCTCATTTTGGAAGAGTTTGCATTCCACTTTGGGTACGAAGTTGTTGTTTAGCACAGCTTTCCACCCTCAGACAGATGGGCAGTCAGAGAGAGTTATACAGATTTTAGAGGTTGTTCTCCGTGCTTGTGTTATCGATTTCTCAGGGAGTTGGGAGTCGAATGTACCATGGGTAGAGTTCACCTATAACAACAGTTTTCAGTCGTCTATAGGTATGGCTCCGTATGAAGCACTGTATGGTCGCAAGTGTAGATCGCCTATTCACTGGGATGAAGTAGGGTAGAGATCAGAATTGGGTCCGGAGATTATTCAGCAGACTGCCGATGTAGTAGTCAAGATCCGTGATAGGATGAGGACTGATAAGAGTCGACAGAAGAGTAATGCGGATCAGCGGAGGAGAGATCTAGAGTTTGCCGTCGGCGATCATGTTTTCGTGAAGGTAGCACCTATGAAGGGTGTCATGCGGTTCGGAAAGAAAGGAAAGCTCAGTCCGAGATTCATTGGACCATTTGAGATCCTCGGCAGGGTTGAGATGTTAGCTTATCGTGTTGCTCTTCCGCCGAATCTGGCCGGAGTACACAATGTGTTCCATGTCTCTATGCTGAGGATGTATATGGCAAATCCTTCGCATGTCTTGAACTTCGAACCGTTACAGCTCACTCCGAACCAGTCTTATGAAAAAAGACCGGTGCAGATCTTAGACAGACAGGAGAAAAAGCTTAGGAACAAAATAGTGCAGTTAGTGAAAGTCAAATGGCTTAATCATTCAGAGAAGGAAGCTACGTGGGAGTATGAGCCAGAGATGAGGAGTCGTTACCCCGAGTTATTCGGTGAGTTTTAATTTCGAGAACGAAATTTCTTTCAAGGAGGGGAGAGTTGTAGAATCCGTTAAATCAGACTACGTATAAGCCATGCATAATTTCTAGTATTTTAAATTAAAAATGATTTTTTTTATTATTTAAGGCATTTTAAAATTGTTTGGTCATGATTATTAATTTTTAATCGCATAAGTTTAGTTTTATCTTTTCAGTTAAATAAGCGAGGCCGGACCGGAGTTGGAGTTTTAAGACAAAAATTTAATGATAAGAAAACATTCCTAGAACTTATTTAAGATAAATAATAATTTATTTTAATATAAAATAAGGTTTAAGGATTTATTTAATTAATTTGATATAAGTAGAAAATAAGTTCTTTTTATGTCTAATAATTAATTTAAAAGCCTAAATTAAAATATACGACCAATTGAGATAAGTTAATCTAGACTTATTTTAATTAAGAAATTTCAACTTAACATGTTAGTGAATTTAAATTAAAGATTTAGCCATGCATGCAAGAAAATAGTCTCCCTAAACTAATTTATTTGATTCACTAAAATACCTAATGGGTAGATAAAACTCGAAAGATTTAAAATAAAATATTTAAGCAATATTTTTTCCTCCCATTATCTTAAAAAAATCGGCCACCTCCTTTAAAGGATTTAAATATTTGGCAACTCTCCATTCTTGATCCCTTTCCTTATCCTTTTCTTGGTAGATTAATCTCTTCAAGATAATTCACCAATAATTAATAATTAAGCAATATTCTCACCCCATTTACTTAGTAGAATTTGGCCCCCATTTAAAAAGATTTGTTATTGGTTTGACAACTCACCATTTGATATCATTCCTTATTCTTTTCTTGGGAGATAATTCCCCCACCTTTTAATCACCAAGTAATTATTAAATAAGCAATTTTCTACCTTGTACCTAGACTAGAAATCGGCCATGCACTCCTCTAATTATCCCTCAAATCAAATCATATCATTATTATTTCCTGATCTCACAAACTCAAAAGATAGCAAGATTTGATCTTGCCATTTAACTCCTTTTTATCTTGCAACATTCCCTCATTTTTCCCTAGCCATTCTCCCCACCCCATTCTCTTGAAATTTCAGTGTTCTTCAAAAAGAAAAATCGAGAGAGCACTAGAGAATAATCGTGAGAAAAACAAGAGAGAAAACAAAAGAAGAACACTCCGTCTCCGCCGCGCCGAATCGTCGTATTAATATTTTTTTTCTAAACGATTTCCAGGCATGTTTATATTATCACTTGCTCTTCAATCAAGTTATATAAATATTTTTAAACCTTTCATGATCACGAATTCATAACAACAACCGAAATTTATTGACAGCATGTTCGAAAATTCTGCACAGAATATTTCGGCTCTCTTCTTTGTGCTTCACGTTGGTATTTTTTCTTTTGATTTCTAGGGTGGCTCGTTCCAGGCGCTCAAGGCTGCTTTTAGACATGAACTAGGGTGTGTTAGGGAGGTGCTGGTCCATCGGTTTGAGTCCCTTTGCCACAAGCAAGACAAAATGGACAGCAACTCCCACAGTGCAGTTTTTTTTGTGTTTCGATTTCTCGTTTTTCTTGCCTAAGGTGTGGGTTCTGATTTTGGCTGCCCTAGGGGCCTTAGCCATGGTTATAATCCTTCCTTGTCATGTCTATGACGTGACCAAGATGCCCTTTCATGGCTTGGTTCATGGTCCTATCGGTTTTCAAAACAAAACAAGACAAGTGTCCCTTTGATCCTTTTTATTTTCTGCATGAGTGGGTTTCGATTATATGGGGTTTGGGTGGATCTTGGTTGGCTTATAGCCCTTAGCCATGGTTCACACAATACCTCATGGTATCTAGATCATGCCATGGTCAATCATATGGCCACTGGAATGACATACAACAGCAAGAACGAACAAGACACCCCACGCGTGTGAGATGCGTTCTCGGGTGGAGCTTGTGAGTAGTGTCGGGTGTTGCTTGGATTGTGGTTGGCATAGGGCCCTTAGCCATGGTTCAAGCCACACCTTAGGATGTTGGTAAGAGGCTCTGGTCGGTGGTTCATGCCCCAATGGCCAATGGTCTCGAAAACGAAGCAAGGAAACACGGCCTCTGCTGCTGTATTTTTGTTGGACAGCAGGTCGACTTCGGTTGATAGGTGTGTTTCGAGTACTTGGTTGGCTTTTAGCCTATGGCCTTGGACTGAACAATACCTCAATAAGTTAGAAAGGTCATGTTTTTGGCCGTTTGTGATTTGGTTGAGTTTAGAGGTCGTACGAGAATTTACGGTGCAATGTGCTAAAGTGACTCTTGAAAGAGCGTTTCATGTTTTGGCCTCCATTCACCAAATTTTGTGAGTTTCAATTTTTAGGAGGGTCATTTCATCATGTTAGGCGTATTTTAACCATGACTAAACGATGGTTTCATGTTGGTTCGGGTTGGTACGGAGTCATGGTTAGAAATTAAGTTGTTGGTCTAGTTGGCCCCGTGTTTGGGTTCAATGACTAAGTTATTTTCAAGGGAAAAATCATTTACATATTTTCATGTTAGAATTAGGTCGCAGCGCGCCTGAGAACGATCCAACCCATTCGGTAAAATAAAACAAGATATTTACTTATATTACGTGCATAAAAATATAAAATATTCATTTTTGAGATTTATGCTATATTGCTTGTGGCCACCTCACTATCATGGGATTGCAGTTTATCATGGGATTATTATATCACCCGGTGGTCACTAACCGGTTCATGTTCATTTATTGGTACGGATATCCAGTCAAAGGGCTGTGATGATCTCTACCGTCCAGTATACTGTGGTTTAGTCTGATCAGACGATTCAGTGCAGTTCATGGGCCACTTGCGTAGAACATAACCTCAACAGAAAATTATTACATGCTATTTCATGACACGGCTCTACGGATAAAACATTTCACTTACGATTTTCAGTTCAGTTATGCACGTATTTATAATTATTCATGACACGATTTTCATGATACGTTTTATGACACGATATTCCCACGTTACATTTTACGACATGATATCTTTACATGGCATGAAATTTTATGACATATGTACTTGTTATTTACGATGTATGCATGCTGAGTCTTTAGACTCACTAGACTTGATTGTTGTAGGTACTGATGAGGTCGGAACCGAGGGCGGTGATCAGTGAGCCATCATGGGTCGGCAGTAGTAGGAATCCGAAGACCTCATTTTCAGCACTTACTATTTTTATTCCAAATCAGTTTTTTTTTTGTTGAAATTATTTTAGTTGTTACTTTAAAACAAATATTTACTTCCGCTTCTACTTTAAACGTTGAACCATTTTTACCAGTTTATTTTATGAATGAGGCTTTTTATTTAATTAAAGAAAAAATTTTAAATTTTTTCGCAAATTTTCAAGTACGAAATACGGGCCTCTACACTCCCCCTTTTTGATGATCACAAAACTTGGATAAAAAAGCGATTCAACTGACATATTTCTCCTCCTTTTTGTGTGAATAAAAAAAATCACATTTTGAAAACATTTTAAGTACAAAATTTTCTCCCCCTCAATATTTAAAAATAATCTCTTCATTAAAATTATAATGAGTTTTCCTCCTATATTTTTGAAAGTTTGAAATTTATAAAAATAGAGGAGTGACTAACCATTTTTCTCCATGGCTCATTTTCTGCTACAGCACAAATGCTCTGTCTTCAACGAATAAACTACATTTTTCGGGCATAATTAGGCTGCAAATTTTACACCGCTGTAAACTCTATGAGTCTAGTTTGCAACGCAAAAAGCGGTTCGCCATTTGGACACTCGAGCAAGGAGATATGTCATTTTTCCTACGGTCGCTGCAAGCTGCACGAAAATTCAAATTTTCATATATATGTTTAAAAAATATGAAATTTTCGAATTTTATTCATCAAAATCAGTTTCAAGGTTCTTTCAAAAACAACCCGCTCTGATACCACTTGTTAGGATCAGTTTGGGGGAAAATCGTTGAGCTACAATAGCTCGGTTCTTGGAATATTGAACACCGATCAATTAAATCGAGTTTGGTTTTCAAATCATGCGGATGACACTCGAAATAATCATTCGTAGAAATCGATTGAATATTTTGTAAAACATTTAAAAATAGGCAAGTTTAATGAGTAAAACTATTTTGGTTGAAGCATTTTATCAAACACTTGGTATCAATATTTTGGTATTTGAAGAACATATAAAATACTTCAACAATGCATATTTAAAACTATGAAAATGATAAGTAAATGCAATAAACAAATAGACACGAATTTGTTTATGGATGTTCGGAGACTTCAAATGCTCATACGTCACCCCTTCTTCCCCTTAAGAAGGATTCACTAGAAGACTTTGATTTACACAACTACCTGTACAAACCTATTCAGCTAGGATTTACGCTACTGCCTAGCAGAACTCCTAGCACTCAAGATTGTAGGCAACATCTCACAATCAGCATATTGTTTAATGTCTCATATGCAAAGACTACATACACAAGTTTATTGTCTTTGTGCAAGACTCACTCACCTAATCTTTGAAGTTCAACTCTTTTGAATATGTGTGAGTGATTGTGTGTGAGAAATTAATCCTTTACAGTGTACATCTCAAATGTATCCTCACATAAGGGCTTGTGCTCTAAATCAGCTAATTTCTTCATGCTAACTGCTCATACTTTGAAGCTTCCTCAAAAGCTCTGGTTTGATCTTCAAGATGATGTATTTATAGGCTCCAACAATGTTTTATACGTTATACACGAGAATATGACAGTTTGGAAAAATTATGTACTGTTTCTGAAATTGCAACGGTCAAATTCGCCTTACTGGACATTTTCCCGAGTGGTCAACTATGGTCAACTGGTCAACTGGTTCGGTTCAACTGGTCTGGTTCAATTCAACTGGTTCGGTTTAGTTTAGTTGGTCTGGTTCAGTTGGTCAACAGCTGGTTCGGTTCAGTTTAGTTGGTCAGCTGCTGGTTCAGGTCAGTTGGTCAGCTGTTGGTTCAGTTCAGTTGTTCAGCTGCTGGTTCAGTTCTGTTCAGCTGGTGTGCAGAAATCAGCCTAGCTTATGAAGATGATTTATAGATCATCGTCGTATCTTTCCAACACATACTAAATCGTTTCATTCCAATAAACGAGCTCAGAGATATGAACAAAATACCGCAACTGCTCATACCCAAACTGATTGTTGTTTTCGTGCAATCAGTTCGGTAATTCAGCGATCAGAAATACGACTTGTTCCAAGTTGAATTTTTATGATCAGTCAAGTTGGCANTTAAAATAGATTTGCATTACAATTTATTTTCTTTAAAATGATTAAAAATAATAAAAATATATGAAATTAATTTATAAAAAATATAATAAAAATTTAAATATTATATTAATTATTAAATTTTCACTAATTTTAATTTTCATATTATATTGAAGAAAACAATTCAAGGGTATTATGGTTAATATACAATCTTATCATTATCACTATTCAAAAATTATACATTATCACACTTTTGAGGAAGGATATTTAATCACACAAATAACATAAATAGTGAGGGCTTTCAATCATAATCAAGGACCTCCATGTTAAATTAAAAATGAACCAAACATGTGATAAAGGATGGTTATTTAATAATCATTCCCTTATCATGGCTACCAAACATAGCCTAATAGGATTAGTTGAGGAATTAAAAAAATTTATTTGAGGACTTGTTTATTTAATGATTAATAATATGATTTATTAAAAAAAATAATATGATGAAACTAAAATATTTGGTACATATGATAAAAATTATAATAAAAATTAAATAGTTTGATAAAATTAAATGACAAGATAACCAATTTTACGGAAAATGAAACTATTGGTCATGTGATCATGTTCGATTTTGAAACAATAATCAAATTGATATATGCACGGATAATATTAAATTGAAAAGATATAATAATTCTAAAAAAAGTAATTGATGGTTTAATAAGGAGTATGAAACTAAATGT
The DNA here is from genome assembly GCF_012295235.1 of Primulina huaijiensis. Taxonomy (NCBI): domain Eukaryota; kingdom Viridiplantae; phylum Streptophyta; class Magnoliopsida; order Lamiales; family Gesneriaceae; genus Primulina; species Primulina huaijiensis. The sequence continues at coordinate 10,663,046 of NC_133317.1, read as the reverse complement.
ACGAAAATAAATTCCTAGTAGTTAGACTTTGTGATTCAATTAGTTTTTTAAGAAAATATCATATTCATTTATATAATTAATATTTTTAATATACTTTAGTCATATATAACATCAATATCTAATATATTTTAAAAATTCAAAAATTCACATATTATTCGAACAAACCACATATTTAATATAATTACATTATCTTTATCCAAATAATAATTAAATACTATAAAAAAAAGTTATGAATCAACTTGATCTATTAATAATTATGATCATGATTCATATACGCAATAATAATTATTTAACACATGTATCGCGTGTAAGTCTTTTGCTAGTACAGATGACGAATTTATGATCGTGAATATGAACAATGTTAATCGAGTCGAGAGCCTTATTAAAACTTCAGTGATTTGATTTTTTAATACAAACTAGTTTTGATAAGTGAAATCCAATTTTTGCAGATCAAACACCACCCAAACTATTTGAACTTTAAAACTCTTCGGCCACTGAGAAATACGAAATACCATAAATTCTGTATAAACGATGATTAATTGAAAATTTACTCAAACAAAAACTTAATTAAAACAATGTACGTAACCACAATTAAGTCGATCGTGCCCAAAAAAACTAGCATATCAATATAGAACAACACACTCAAAAACCGCTGAGGCCATCGACCTCGAGTGCCACCCTCGGTGCTTTCGGCCTCCGGCACGCTTCAGGCGAAGATGGCTGAGACAAGCAAGTCACTTCTTTGCCCTTTCTCGGATCATCGACTTTCCCAGCTGACATTGTTGGCTTTGGCTCGTTGGAATGAGATTGTTCCCATGGAAAAAGACGGGGAAACATGATCCATAGCATCATCGCCATTGTTTGAGAAAAAGAATGGACAAGAAGCGTAGAGAAGTACTTGCTGTAAGTCTTGAAGGAGAGTAGAGAATTATGGGTATTGGAAAAAAAAGGGTAATAAGGAAGAGTATTTATAGTTGCGAGAGAGACAAGTTTGATATCGAAGAGGATTGCTTCGGATTCGTGTTCCTGTACGTACAATTAGGACTCGGCCATCTTTATATGGAAAGAAATCCAAGAAAATCTGTTTCGAAGATTGTACTTCTTATTTGGAAATATCCGGTCTCCAAAAAGATTTTGGTAAATAAATGACACACCAATCTATACTATCTATCTAGTTAAACAAAAGATTTCTATAACTACTTTTAATCCTCAAATTACAATAAAATTCACGGATATATATAACATAGCATTCCTTAAATTCACAATAACGATATATATGACATGCTTAAAGACGAGTTCGAGTGCCACCCTCGGTGCTTTTCGTCATGTAATTGGTCAAACTACATATTGGTCCTTTAACTTTCAACTTTTAGCTATTTTAATCCTATCTTTTTACCAAAGTCTCTAATTTTAGCCAAAAATTGCAATAAGACCGTAAAATCCGATGACATGAAAACAAATTTGGGGTATTTTCCAATTTGAGTGAAATAATCCTCGTGGAATACCACCTCAAATTCCACCACATCAAATCGAGATTATAAAATATTATTTTAAAAAACTCAAAAAATAGGATGGCCAACTCAAAGAATAGGACGCAATCCCCTTTTTGTCATATCATCGGATTTTACAATCTGATCAGCAATTTCCAGCAAAAATTGTTCGAGTCCAAATTTAAAGCATTGTTCGAGTCCAAACACATGAATTGTGCTTTCACAACTACTGATTGATCAAGAAAACTGAAAATAGTATATGACAAGAAAATTCCCAAATATATCTTACATGATACAATGCATTTAACCCGTTAGCTAGATTTCCCATATATACAAGGAAAAAGTGATTTTGGATACAAATGTTATAACTTAGAAAAAAAAATTTAAATAAGACTAGCTTTTTAAAGTGTTTTTATTTAAGAAAAAAAAAATGTGGCGCTCGTGTTTGGATAAATATTTAAAAATAATTCTATTTTTAATTTAAATTAAAGTAGAAGCGGTAATCACAAGGCCAGAAATTCTAGCTTCTAAAAATCTTTTAAAAACTGCTTTTGTTACAAAAAATTGATTTTTATTTTTCGAAAACACTTTTAAAAAATGTGTTTAGTATGTTGGATTCTTCAACTAAACACATTCTTAAAATCTTGGTGCAATGTGAATCCAAAATATGGTCTGAATAAAAATCAATACTTTGCTATTTATAATGAATATGTATCAAACATTGCTTATGTAAATTTATAATCTTTTATTCAAATCAATCAAATATTATCACCCAACGGGAAAAATGAAAAAATAATAATTTTTGTTCTGCATATTTGCTTCTTTGCTAGTATGATATTTTATGTGGTTAAATTTTAGTTTTAGTTTAGTAATTTTAAATTTTTGAAAATTTAATCATTTTTCGCTAAAATGTTGATGTGACACTACATAAAAATATAATAATTTGAACATTATTGTGCATAAACATAATATCATATCTACATGTACTAATATGTTTATTTTAAACTTTAATACATTAATTATTTTAAAAAATTAAAAATTCAGTAGAAATTTTTTTTTTCTATGAATCTACCAAGACAACATATTATAAGTTTCAAGAAAATCACTAATATTGTTGGTTGAAAAGAAAATATTTTTTAAGAACCATCCAAATTATATTAATATTTAATATCACACTCTTAATTAATACAGAACAATACAATTAAACCTAAATGAAGGTATAATAATTTTATTACAAATTATTATTTATTTATTTTATTTCACCAAATAAAAAAGCTACAAATAATATTCAATAATACATTTTCTTATATATATTCTGGCATAAATATAATATCAATTTTTTAGCACAGCTAAAAAATTATTGATTACGGTTTTAAATAAATTATCTAAAATCACGATGTTAAAGATGGTGATGGTCAAATATCTATAGAAATATGGAAAGATTTGAACATTATAGTGCATCAACACAATGATATCATATCAACCTGTGTTGGAAACTTAATTTCGGCTGTTTGAAAAACCATTTATCTATTGGACTAACTGATCAAGTACAACTTGCCTAACTGAAGTATCGCGTGAGTTATCAAAGGCAACCGAATCCAACTGAACTGAACTTTCGAAGTTAACTGACTGATCAGTTTCCATCAGTTGAACCTAACTGGATTCCTGAAGACAGCTGACTGATCAGTTGATTCACTCAGCACAAGCTTATCAGCTACCATTTATCAGCTGATCGTTCAGCTATACACGTCATCAAATGAAAAGGACGTTCAACCGACATCAGTACAAGCAAACTGCAACTTGTAGTGGAACGCCGCATTTCAGAGTCTACAGTGTACGATTGTCAGGAGAATATCGACGTGGTAATCAACGGATATAATATTCAAATATTATATCAAGTTACCGTTGGAAGAGAAGCCTGTAAATAGGCGAAGAGAGCAGCTGAAGAAACAAGGATACAAGAACAACTATTTTACTCAAGCTGTTACTCTGCTGAAATCAAAAGCTCACTCTTTCTAAGTTCTATTTGTAGCATTCAAGGCTACCGTCTTTGAGCTTGTTAGCACACTGTAATCTCTGTTATATTGTTAAGTTGTGCTAAGATCAGTCACGAACTGAAATAGCCTTGTTGTAACTAGGAGTTTCAGTTTTGGCATTGATAAGACCAAACTGAAGTGGGTCAGTACAAACATTGTATTCGATCAAAGTCTTTTAGTAGAAATTCTATCTTCGTGATAGAAGGGATGACGTAGGAGTTATTCCATTCTCCGAACATTCAGAAACAAATCGCGTGCTTTTCATTTCAGTTAATTTTTATTTTAGTTATTCTATCTTTCATTCAGTTTACTTCTGCAACTGTTTTTCAGTTAAACTGATTGTAATCGACTGACGAGATACCGAGTATCAGTTTGTCATTGAACTGAACTCAACTTACGAAAAACGAACATAATCTGTGAGTGTTTATTCAACCCCCACCCATTCTAAACACTTTTCACATCTTAACCGATCCTTTCAACCTGCCCTAATATGCTTATTTTAAATTTTAATACATTAAATATTTTTAAGAAATTTTAAAAAATCAGTAGAAAAGAATTTTCTATGAATCCACCAAGAAAATATATTATAAGTTTTCAAGAAAATCACTAATATTGTTGGCTGAAAATAAATTAATTTTTTTTAAGAACCATCCAAATTATATTTGTCATGAACAAGCGCATATTAAGCTAAAAATTATAGCTATTAGTCAAGATGTAGCTTTATTTCCTTATATTTGTGGCAGCGTAGAGTGCACCTACTTGGGTGCTAATAGGCCTGTTGCTAGGGCCTGTCCCCCAGCAGAGACAGTATTATCCGTTAAGATATGAAGTTACTCTTTTACAGCCCACCTAACAAATTAGATCAAGCGGTGCAACATTAACAACTTGACGCACGATAACTTCTCAGGAGGCCACTCATCTTACTACTATTCTAACTCATGCATGCGTAACCCAACATTCTCCCCTTATACTTCTTTGGAGATTTGAATACATGACCTCGTTCTGCTACCAATTGTTAGGATCATACGATTACCATTAGGCAAAAAGCTATAATTGTTAGTAAATGCGCAACTTTACTTCCCTATACTTCTGACAACGCAGAGTGCACATAATTGAGTGCTAATGGGTCATGTTGTTAGGCCCACGAGTCGGGGGAAGTGCGTGTCTATGTGAGATTCAATTATTGTAATTATAATTAATTACCAAACAATATTGATTAATTTAAAACTACAACGAAAAAATGATTTAAAATACTTTAAATGAAGCTCAGTGCTAATAAAAATTTCGGTATAACCACATCGTAAATAGGACATACCAAAAAATTAAAATACCTGTAAAAAAAAGACGCAGGGACGATGGTGTTTTAATCATAAATAGACACACACAAGTGCCGGTCAGACACAATAAAAAATTCAAAATCAGCAGTTAAAATAAGCCGGCAAGTCTCACAACAATATAAATTAAATCAAAACAAACAACAATAATTTAAGATAATCATACAGATATATGGCATCTCTTCGGTAAATAGACTCTGACATAAAACTGACAAGACTCCAATATAAATAGACTAACTGAGAGACTCCAACTCTGACAACCAATCGACCCTATCTCACGGCTGATTACCATAGTGCCCAACAACAATCACAGTAGCCCTAGTATAAAGTACTGATGTTTTGGTTCTAGTATGAAACACTTAAACATCAACAACATTATATAACAGTTGCATAATTCAAACAAAAATAATGTGGACTATTATAATTGTCGATTGAAAAGAAATGGTCTAACATTTTGATTATATTTTCGGTTAAAAAATAACTAGACGAGTAGTATTCACGTAAATATTTCAAATATTTTTTGACTTGTTATTGATGTAATATATTTTTTTTTGTGTATTTGTGTGGGGACCCGGACGCTAATCAAATTCTTAATCATTATTAGGACAATTTAATCAATTATAATCAGCAGGGTCTAATTTTTTTTTTTTAAAAGAATTGTGGAACGTAATGGCATTCATCTATTACACGTATCAGTATAAAATATGGTACAAGTCCTGTACATCATACAATCATGTAAGACTAAGGTTTAAAGACTACATATCAAGTATTCAACCCTATCTCTAATCAAAGTCCGTAGTCTCCACTCTAATCACGATCTCTCTTCATCTCCTCGACCCTGAATCTGTCCCACATGTTATCATGCACACATACAAACACGACAACAGCCGGATAACTTCGGTGAGAATAAAATCCCAGTATAAATCAACGAACATGCAAGTATATAGTCAATATAAAAGCATGAAACAGATATTAGTAAAACGTATCAAAATCTGAAAACATAATCAATATAAAACTGTCAATCAAATTCGTGACTCCACGTCTCAGACTAGACTCAATCCTAGTCTAAGGATCCCGGTTTCCAGACGTTGGTATTCCTATATCGACCAACAGTAATAGAAGAAACTCCGATTCTATCCACGTCGATATAACCAAAAATCCAGTGTCTTGACCTATCCGTTACAGACTGTGGCACCATCGCCAATACACTATCTTGTGACATCGTGCAATGTGCCCGTGGCGATCCCACCACTATCAGTCACTTCTGTCACAAGATCACTCGTCTACTACTCGTCTAATACATGCTCTCTATAAATCAAGAGAACAAGAATATAAAATTAAATCAATGCATATAATAACAATAAGTATGTGATTTAGGGAAACTCAAGTATTTCCTACTTGAGTCGATCTCCCAATACCACATTGACTTATACCTTTCTTTTGTTTCAGTTCTGACGACGTTCCCGTCTGGAATTCAAAGTCTGCCAATACACGATCTGGCAATGGACAATATCAATTAATCCCATATCAATATACTGTTCAAATCAATACCAATCTGATCAATCTGGATTTAATTCAAAATCAACGGCATAACGGGACAATCTCTATATCCCCGTTAATACAACATCAACAGATAACAGTTACAATCTATAATCAATATCCAATACAATCTGTAATCCAACCATTATCCAAATCTGTCCAATACCAATCAATATAATCTGAAAAATCATAACAACTCCGTAATCAATATGTTTTTCAATCTGACTTCGATTCTATGATGTCTAGCATGTCAAGAACATCATATATGAATCTTATTCAATTCTGGCAATATCATAATTTCAACACATATCAAAACGTAACAAAACTTACGTCCAGTTGTAGCATGCGTCGATAGGAACACCGTACTGAAGTCGGATTCAAAATCTAACGGGCGGATCGAAATATAAAAGCGTAAGGATATTCTACAACTTCTCTCATTCCTTTTCTCGATTCTTTTCCTTTCCCTTCTCATTTCTGAAGGACTAACGTTGTTTATATATATATTATTGCATGATAAGGGGCAAGTGGCTTCATTTTTGCTCAACACGTCTCGCGCATATGCGCGACCCTCCTAGGCGCATATGCGCGAGACATTATGTCTCGGCGCGTGCCTTCCTATCAGCTCGCGCATATGCGCGCCCTTCATCCGCGCATGTGCGCGATATTCTCTGGAATTCACATTTGGCTACCGAATACCCCGCGCATATGCGCGCCACCTCTTGGCGCATATGCGCCACATTCTCTGGACTCGGTATATGGCAATGCACCTCCTCGCACATATGCGCGCCCTCAAGCCGCGCATGTGCGCGCAAAGTTCTGTCCGCGCAAAAAGCTTCTCGCGCAGCTCGCGCATATGCGCGCTATCTCGTCGCGCATATGCGCGAGACCTTCGGGTCTCACACCCTACTCAACTTATGTCATTCCAATTCCTTCCTCGAAGTGATCCGTCTATCATCCGATCAAGTTGTAAATTAATCAATCTCAGATTACAGTGATAAAATCTCAGGCATTACAATTCTCCCCCTCTAAGACTCGATTTCGTCGAAATCTTAAGCAAATAAATCATATGCAATAAACAGGAATGTCAGAAATAATAGCAACTGAAATAAGACTCACATTAATGAAATAATGCTGGGAATTCCTGTCTCATGTCAGATTCAGTCTCCCAGGTAGCTTCTTCAGTGCCATGACGGCTCCACTGAACTTTCACAAGAGGAATAGTCTTCGTTCTGAGCTGCTTTTCTTTACGATCCAGAAACTGAATCGGCTTTTCAACATAACTCAGTGTCTCATCCAGCGCGGCCTCGTCTGGCTGAATAACATGTGAATCATTAGGGAGATACTTCCGTAGCATAGATACATGAAAAACATCATGTATCCCCGATAATGAAGGCGGTAAGGCGAGTCGATAGGCACGATCTCCTATCTTCTCGAGAATCTCATAAGGACCAACGAATCGTTGAGACAACTTCCCTTTCTTGCCAAATCTGACCACGCCTCTGAAAGGTGACATTTTCAAGAATACTCGGTCTCCAGCCTCAAATACCAACGGTCTTCGTCGAACATTGGCATATTTGGCCTGTCTGTCCTGAGCTGCCTTCATTCTTTTCTGAATCAGCTTTATTTTTTCAGTCATATCTTTGATCATGTCAGGTCCAATCTCAGGAACCTCAGAGATATCGTCCCAATACAAAGTGGATCGACATTTTTTTCCGTACAACGCCTCAAATGGTGCCATCTCAATACTCGTCTGATAGCTGTTGTTGTACGAGAACTCACAAAGTAGTAATGCATCTTGCCAACTAGTGTTAAAATCAAGTACTACAGCTCTCAGCATATCTTCCAATGTCTGGATCATTCGCTCTGACTGTCCGTCAGTCTGTGGATGATATGCGGTACTCAGATGTAACTTTGTACCTAGAGCCTGCTGCAAACTCTGCCAGAAATGCGAAGTAAATCGAGGATCACGGTGTGAAACAATCGACTTCGGCACTCCGTGCAATCTTACCACTTCTCTGACATAGATCTCAGCCATCTAGTCATATCTGTACGTCATCTTGTACGGAATAAAACACGCGGATTTGGTCAATCTGTCAATCACAACCCAAATCACATCGTAACCTCGGGAGGAATACGGTAATTGTGTCACAAAATCCATGGAAACGTGATCCCATTTCCATTCAAGAATTGACAAACTCTGTAACAATCCTCCTGGTTTCTTTCTTTCAGCCTTCACTTGTTGGCAATTCAGACACTTGGATACAAATTCAGTAACATCAGATTTCATCTGTTTCCACCAATACTGTGCCTTCAAATCGTTATGCATCTTTCTGCCACCAGGGTGAATGCTAAAGCGACTGCTGTGAGCTTCCGCCAGTATCTTCTGTTTCAAATCTGAAACATTCGGCACAACAATACGATTATTCACATACAAAACCCTGTCACGAACCTGATACTCCGATTGATGTCCAGCTCTGACCAAATCAATCAAATTCTACACATTCTGATCAACTTTCTGTGCCTCTTTGATTTTCAAAATCAGCTCCGGTTCAGCTTGAATAGCATATAATATCAAGGGTTGACAATCTGTTTTAAATGCTAATCCAGACAAACAACAATCTTCTATCAAATTTGAAACACCTATCGTCGATAAGGATAAGGAACATACCTTTCGACTTAGTGCATCAGCTGCTGCATTGGATTTTCCATGATAATATTTGATTTTACAATCAAAGTCATTCAATAAATCAAGCCATCTTAGTTGTCTCATATTCAACTCTGACTGTGAAAATAGATACTTCAAGCTTTTATGATCAGAATAAATCTCAAATTTCTCACTGTAGAGGTAGTGTCACCATATTTTCAATGCAAATACAATGGCCGCCAATTCAAGATCATGAATTGGATAACGAGTCTCGTGTGGCTTCAACTGTCTTGAGGCATAGGCGATAACATGCCCTCGCTGCATCAGAATACAACCCAATCATCGGTGAGATGCATCACAATAAACCACAAAATCACCAGTACCTGACGGGATAGTCAACACCAGAGCACTGGTCAATCTTTTCTTTAACTCAACAAAACTAGACTCACAGTCTTCAGACCACATAAACGGAGCATTTTTCTGAGTCAACTGAGTAATCGGCTTGGCAATGCTAGAAAAATCTTTAATAAAACGTCGATAATATCCTGCAAAACCCATAAAACTGCGAATCTCGGGTACTGATGTCGGTCTCGGCCAAGAAATCACTGCCTCAACCTTACTAGGATCAACTGATATACCGTCTTCGGATATAATATGCCCCAGAAATACAACCTGTCTCAACCAAAACTCACATTTCGATAGTTTAGCATACAGTTTCTCAGCCCTCAAAATTCTCAAAACAATTATCAGATGTTTAGAATGCTCAATCATATTGTTCGAATAAATCAAAATATCATCGATGAATATAATCACAAAATCGTCAAGATATCTCTGAAAGATACGGTTCATCAATCCCATAAATACAGCCGGTGCATTCATCAAACCAAACGGCATGACAATAAACTCATAGTGTCCGTACCTTGTTCTGAATGCTGTCTTCGAGATATCAGAATCCCTGACTCTCAGCTGATGGTATCCAGATCTCAAATCGATCTTGGAATATACCGAAAAACCCTGCAACTGGTCAAACAAATCATCAATACGAGGCAAGGGATATTTATTCTTTACCGTTACTTTGTTCAATTGCCGGTAGTCAATACAAAGTCTCATCGAACCGTCTTTCTTCCTCACAAACAGTACTGGAGCACCCCAAGGAGACACACTCGGTTTGATATACCCCTTGGCCAGTAAATCCTCCAACTGTTCTTTCAACTCCTTCAACTCAATCGGCGCCATTCTGTATGGAGCCCTCGAAATCGGAACTGTACCTGGCATCCACTCAATACTGAAGTCTATCTCTCGAATCGAAGGCAACCCAGGAATCTCATCTGGAAAGACATCAGCAAACTTGCAAACCACTGGCAAATCCGCCAATGATGGACTCGATTTCAGTAAATCAACTGAATAGACAAGGAATCCCTCCGCTCCTTTCTGCAACAATCGAGTCATAGACAATACGGATATCAAAGGAATTCTAGATCGAGAACCCTTGCCGTAGAATTTCCACTCATCAGCCATATCCGGTCTGAATTTCACAATCTTGTGAAAACAATCAACAGTGGCTCTGTACTTGGTTAACATATCGATACCGATAATACAATAAAAATCAGATAACCCAAGCACAATACAATCTAGCTCAATCTCATGCCCATCATACTATAGCATACAACGTTTCACAGATTTCACGGATATCAATCCTGTCCCCAACGGAGAAGAGACAGACACTACAACAGATAATGACTCAATAGGCAAAGAATGCATCAATGCAAATCGTTCAGATATGAATGTATGTGATGCACCAGTATCTATCAATACATATGCAGGATAACCAGAAATAAAACAGTTACCTGCAACAACATCGTCTGGTGCGTCCTGAGCCTGCTCCTCAGTCAAAGCGATCACTCTGGCCTGCTGTCTAGGAGGCTGGCTAACTGTTTGGCTTCCTCTTGGCCTCGACTGTGACTGGGATGGTGCTGGCTGAAAGGAGTGGACTGCAGCCGGTCATCTGCCAGTCTGAGCTACTGATCCAGATGACTCGGCACCCTGTGACCTCTGAGTATCTCTCTGGGGACAAACTCGAGCAAAATGTCCCTGTTGGCTACAAATACGGCAACTGCCAAACACTCCTCGGCACTGCTCGGTGAATGCTTCCCTCCACAAGTGCTGCAATAGGGTCTTGTATAACTCTGGCCCTGACCGGTCAGTCTCGAGCCACTAGAACTGGATGAACTACTTCCAGGTTTCTTGAACTGCTTCCCCCAGCTTTTAGGAATTCTTTCTTTCCACTACCACGGCCACTCTCAAATCGGGGAGATGGTGGAGGCATCTGGGGTCTCGGTGCCTGTGGCACAAACGAAGCTCCTCTCTGTCTCATCAGACCGGCTTCGACTCCCTTTGCTCTGTTCAAGGCATCAGTAAAATTATTCGGCCTCCCGGTATTCACCAAGATAAAGATTTCAGGATTCAGACCATTAATGAACTGGTCCGCAACAGCTTCGTCATTTTCGGCCACATGTGGAGCAAATAGTAATAATGTGGAGAACTTGGCCACATATTCCTCAATATTTAGCTGGCCCTGTCTCAAGTTTGCAAACTCAGCTCCCTTGTCCTTCCTGTACGACACTGGAAAGAATCTCTGATACAATTAAGTTCTAAACACATTCCAGGTAATAACAGTACCTCGATGCTCCAATGCCCGCTTGGTTGTAATCCACCAATTCTTTGCCACATCATGCAACTGGTGCCCTATCAGTTTCACTCTCCGCTCATCGGTGTAATCCAAGGACTCGAACAACATCTCAATATCGTCTAACCAACTTTCGCAATCCACTGAAGTCTCAGTACCCTTCAGAGTCGGCGGATGGAATGACTGAAATCTCTTTAACAATGTCTCCATTGGCGTGGCTGTCACGTCCATTGGAGGATTCGAAGTGCTACCCTGTTCTGGTATTCTTCGAGGAGTCATATCTGATTATCAAAAGGGTTAGCAATCACAATTGACAAATCTGTCTCAGTCTTTTTCTGATCAGCTTACCTCTGATCAAGAATCGGTTATGATCCATTCCCAATAATACACATTACTATATCAAAAATCAGATAATCAGGCAAACTGTTGTTTTTTGTATGAGTATTTGGAGTCGAAAAAAAAGTGGTAGACTTATTCGAGTATCTGAAAATAGTTTAAACATGGATGATAATTCAAATAATCAAGATAATGATAATATTAATAACAATAATAATAATAATAATCAAGAACATGATCAATTAAGAACACTTAGGCACCATATGAACCTTATTAGAACTAGTGTCACATCTTGTTTAGTTTTTCCTCCTGATGCATCTAAATTCAATTTTAAACCTCAAATTATTCAACTTTTACCAAATTTTCATGGCTTAGATTCTGAAAGTCCATATTTACTTCTAAGAGAATTTGAGGAAGCTTGTAACACTTAGAATGATCAAAATTGTAGCATGTATATAGTTCGATTAAAGCTTTTTCCTTTTTCTTTAAAAGATAAAGCTAAAACATGCCTACAAAATTTGAGATCGAGTTCAATAAGGTCATGGGAAGAAATGCAACAACAATTTCTTAAAAAGTTTTTCACTTCCCATAGAACAAACTCTTTTAAAAGACAAATTACTACTTTTTCTCAAAAACAAGGAGAAATATTTTATCAATATTGGGATAGATATAAAGAATTACTTAATACATGCCCACATCATGGTTTTGAAACATGGAGAATAGTTTCTCACTTTTATGAAGGTCTAATACCTAAAGATAGGCAAAGGATAGAATTCATGTGTAATGGAACTTTTGAAGATAAAAACCCAAATGAAACTATTGAGTATTTGGATTCATTAGCAAAAAATGCTCAAAATTGGGATAATATAGGTAAAATAGAACCACCAACAACTAAAATCAATAACTCAACAAATGGGGGTGGTATCTATAGTCTTAAAGATGATATAGATATTCAAGCTAAACATACATCTTTAGCAAGAAAAATTGAGTCATTAGAAATGAAAAAGAGTGGTCAATTAAAAAATATTCAAGAAATTATTTGTCATATATGTGATACACATAATCATGCTACAAAAGATTGTTCAACATTACCTTCATTTAAAGAATGTCTCCACGAACAAGCAAATTATGTTAGCAATTATAAAAAAAACCAATACTAGATCCTTTTTCACTATCATATAATCCTAGATGGAAAAATCATCCTAATTTTAGTTGGATGAATGATAATAACGCACAACCCTCACAACAATATTTTCAAAATAACCAAAATCATCAAGGTTATATTCCTTATGTTACACCTCCAAGAAAAAAACTTTGAAGATGTAATCATGCATTTATTCAAAAGCAAGAGTCAATCTATGAGTGATTTGAAAGAAACTCTTGCAAAATTTCCATTTGCACTTAATATTCATGAAAAAAAAAAAAATTTCATCTCAACCTCAACCTAATCCTAAAAATCAAAATCAAGAATTGAAAAATGAAAAAATTGATCAAATAAAATCTGTTATTACCCTTAGAAGTGGTAAAATAGTTAATGATTCATATAGTAATGAAAACAAGGATCATCTAAAATCAAAGAGTAAGGATGATAATCTTGATACTTTTGAGAATGATGATACCTTAAATTCTAAGAATAATATGGTGAATGATAAATCATCTGAAATAGTAAATGAGTCAAATAAACCTCCACCATTTCTCATGCATTAACAAATCATAAAAAACAAAAAAGTGATTCTGATATCTATGAAGTTTTTAAACATGTAAAGATAAATATTCCATTATTAGATGCTATTAAACAAGTACCTTCATATGCAAAATTTTTAAAAGACTTATGTACTGTGAAGAGAAAATTGCATGTGAAGAAGAAAACATTCTTGGCTGAATAAGTAAGTTCTATTCTTCAAAATAATTCTAGTTTAAAATATAAAGATTCTGGTTGTCCAACAATTTCATGTATTATTGGAAAAAATAAAATTAAAAAGCTTTGTTAGATTTGGGAGCAATTGTGAATTTACTTCCTTATTCAGTTTATGAAAAACTTAATTTAGGAGAATTAAAACCCACTTCTGTTACTCTCTTACTGACGGATAGGTCAATCAAAATACCTAGAGGTATTGTAGAAGATGTGTTGTTTCAAGTTGATAAATTCATATATCCTGTAAATTTTATTGTTTTGGATACACGACCAATAGAAGTACATAATGAAATTCCAGTAATATTGGGACGGCCATTTCTAGCAACTTCAAATGCTTTAATTAATTGTCGAAATGGAATAATGAAATTGTCGAAATGGAAATACGACTCTAGAACTTAATGTGTTCAATTTATGTAAACAACCAAGTATTAATGAAAATGAATATGATAATGAAATTGAAACAATTGTGGAAGAAAATGTACAAGAAGAAAACTTAAATCAACAATCTGAAGTTTTTTCAATAGAAAGTTTTGAGTTTGAAAATAATTTTAAAGAAGATGATAATACAAAACTTGAATTAAAAGTTTTACCATTTGAATTGAAATATGTATTTCTTGGTGAAAATAAAACCTTTTCTGTTGCAATTTGTTCCACTCTTTTACCAAATCAAGAAGAAGATTTAATTAAATTACATAAAAAATATAAAAATGCAATTGGATGGACTTTGAAAAATATAAAAGGTATGAATCCTTTAATTTGTACACATAAAATTCACTTGGAAGAAAATGCCAAAACATATCAACAATCACAAAGAAGATTAAATCCACATATGAAAGAAGTTGTTAAGAATGAAGTATTAAAACTATTAGACGCTGTAATTATCTATCCAATCTCAGATAGTAAATGGGTAATTTCAACACAAGTAGTACCTAAAAAGTCATGCATCATTGTTATAAAAAATGAAAAGGGAGAGTTATTACAAGCTAGGATTCCATCTAGTTGGCGTATGTGTATTGATTATAGAAAATTAAATGATGCAACTAGAAAAGATCAATTAAATGATGCAACTAGAAAAGATCATTTTCCACTACCATTTTTAGATCAAATTCTAGAAAAAGTAGCAAGAAATTCTTATTACTGTTTTCTTGATGGGTATTCGGGGTATTATCAAATACCTATATCATTAGAAGATCAAGAAAAAACTATTTGCACTTCTCCTTTCGGAACTTTTGCATTTAAAAGAATGCCATTTGGTTTATGTAATGCTCCGGCTACTTTTCAAATATGCATGTTAAGTATTTTTAATGATATGATCGAAGAATTTGTAGAAATTTTTATGGATGATATAACTGTTTTTGGAAACTCATTTGAAAATTGTCTTAAAAACCTAGAAGAAGTATTAAAAAGATGTGAAGAAAAAAAATATTGTTTCAAATTGGGAAAAATGTCATTATATGGTTAAATCTGATATTGTGTTAGGTCATGTGATATCTGAAAAAAGAATTGAAGTTGATAAAGCCAAAGTTGATGTTATTGCTAATTTAACATCACCAAAAACGGTCAAAGAAGTTCGATCATTCTTGGGTCATGCAGGATTTTATAGAAGGTTTATAAAAAATTTCAGCATAATATCTAAACAAATTTCAAATCTTTTAACAAAAGATACACAATTTGAATGGACTCAGAAATGTGAAAATGCTTTTAAAAAAATAATTAATCTTTTAATTACATCACCTATTTTACAACCTACAGATTGGTCTTTACCATTTGAATTAATGTGTGATGCAAGTGATTATGTTATAGGAGCTGTGTTAGGACAAAGAAAAGGAAAACCTTATGCAATCTATTATGCTAGTAGAAAATTAAATAATGCCCAAATAAATTATTCAACTACTGAAAAAGAATTACTTTCAATAGTATTTGCATTAGATAAGTTTCGATCTTATTTAATTGGTTCTACTACTATTTTTTACACTGATCATTCTGCCATAAAATATTTATCAAATAAACAAGATGCTAAGCCAAGATTAATACGGTGGATTTTATTGTTACAAGAATTTGATATTATAATTAAAGATAAAAAAGGAAAAGAAAATGTCGTAGCTAACCATTTATCTAGAATAATGACTGAATCATCTCATAATGAAATACCAATAAATGAAAGTTTTCCAGATGATCAGTTGTTTTATGCTACTATTAGGCCATGATTTGCTAACATTGTAAATTTTCTTGTGACGAATAAAATACCTTCTCATTGGAATTCACAGGATAAGAATAAATTCTCGACAGAAGTTAAAAAATTTTATTGGGATGATCCTTACTTGTTTAAGTATTGTCCTGACCAAATTTTTCGACGATGCATACCCGACAATGAAGTAAGTAATGTAATTAAATTTTGTCATTTTGAAGCATGTGGAGGTCATTTTTCATCCAATAAAACAGCTACAAAAATCTTACATTGTGGATTTTATTGGCCGTATTTATTCAAAGATACGTATTTATTTTGCAAATCTTGTGAAAACTGTTAAAAGATGAGATCAATTTCAAAACGAAACATGATGCCTTTAAATCCAATCATAGTTATTGAAATATTCGATAGTTGGGGGATAGATTTTATGGGTCCATTTCCATTATCTTTTGAATATACTTACATTTTAGTCGCTGTTGATTATGTTTCAAAATGGATTGAAGCAATTGCATGTAGAACTAATGATCATAAAGTTGTTATAAAATTTTTAAAAGAAAATATTTTTAGTCGATTTGTACCTAGAGCAATAATTAGTGATGGGGGAAGTCATTTTATAAATAAATCATTTTCTTCTTTGTTAAGAAAATATGACATTACACATAAATTTTCTACCGCATATTATCCTCAAAGTAATGGTCAAGTTGAACTTGCAAATAGAGAAATAAAACAAATTTTAGAAAAAACAGTTAATCCAAATCGAAAAGATTGGTCTTTAAGATTAACTGATGCATTATGAGCATATAGAAATGCATTTAAAACATCATTAGGGATGTCACCATATAGTTTAGTTTTTTGTAAGCATTGTCATTTACCTGTTGAACTTGAATATAAAGCTTATTGGGCAATTAAAGCATTTAATATTAATTTAGATGATGCGTCTAAATTAAGAAAATTACAATTAAATGAACTTGAATAATTAAGAAATGATGCATATGAAAATTCAAAGATTTATAAAGATAAAACTAAAGCCTTTCATGATAAAAAATATTATGAGAAAGTCATATAAAATTGGACAAAAAATTTTACTTTATAATTCTCGTTTGCATTTATTTCTAGAAAAACTAAGATCGAGATGGTCATGACCATTTATAGTTAAATTTGTTTATCCTCATGGTGCTGTTGATATTGAAAATCCTAAAAATAATGAGGTGTTTAAAGTTAATAGGCAAAGACTTAAGCATTTTATAGAAAATGAAATTCTTAATGATGAGTTTATGCCTTTATATGATCCACAATAATTGTTTGATATTTTCATTTTGTTTTTGCAGATTCTAGTTCATTTCCCGGTTAAATGGTGGATAACGGTACTCCGTGACTGTTTAAGTCGGTTTCTTCAGTTTTCCCAAAATAATAGAAATAATAATAATAATAATAATAATAATAATAATAATAATAATAATAATAATATGGATGATTATATTGTGAATCTTCGTAAATATTTTGCTTGTTTACCTGATAATGCGCTGAAAAAAATTTATAAAGCTATATGTGAGCGACTAAGGTTGATGATGTTATATAGCATACCGAATGATGTCCGTTTAATAATTGAAGCAAAAGTCCGATTAGTTGGGGAAGCAAGTGAATTAATAATAAGACATATGCCAGGCTTTGGTAAAAGCACATATGCCAAAAAGCGAAGAGCTAAACGTATAGGTGGATGTCATAAATATGCAAGGTGGACTTGTAAGGGGAAATGCAAAAATGTTGGAATGACATCAATGAATAGAGAAGATAAAATTTTATTCATTAAGAATGATCTGAGTAAAGAGCCTTTGGATAATTTTCTAGAGGTTCTTGATACGCATTCTAGTGGGTACGTGCAAAATGAACTTCTTAAACTATGGTGGAAATTTCAACATGAGGAATATCAATATGGACGGTGGAATTAGCCTTACAAAGATCCTACTGTAGTAACGCATATTTGTTTAGATAAGTAAATATATACATACAATTTTGTCTTGAGAATCTGACGTTAAAAGACCATGTTTGCCAATTTATAAGAAAATTGGATGGGAAGCATATCCTCGACTCATAGAAGGCGTTGAAGCCATTACTGAACGTAAAATCAGAGGAAGATGTGAGCCACAATCACAACTACGCTGTATATATGTGTTTTAATTTATGTCATTTTTATTTTTTTTAATAATAATAATTTTATGTTCAAATATTGACTTTTGGCATGTTACGCTTATAAATTCATATGTTGTGATATAACAATTAAAGAAAACATATTTCTCAACATGCCAATGTCCACGGTAAGTAAAATAAAAAATATTTGTGTATTTTGTGGATCTAGTGCAGGAAAAGATTCAATTTATGAAGAAGTAGCAGAAAAGCTTGGAATAACACTTGCTAAAAAAAATTCATTTATTATATGGTGGTGGTGAAGTTGGCCTCATGGGAAAAGTTGCAAAAGTTGCGTATGCAGGTGGAAGTGAAGTCTTAGGCATTATTCCGATTACCTTAGCCAGGCGTACTGGACCAACAATAGGAGAAGAAATGAAACTGGACAACATGTATGAACGAATTACTCAAATGATTGAACATTCAGATGCTTTCATTGCTTTTTCAGGAGGTTTCGGTACTTTGGAGGAAATATTTCATATTGTTTGTTGGGCACAATTAAATATCCACAATAAGCCAATTGGTTTGTTAAATGTTAACAATTATTATGATAAACTGTTATAGTTTCTTGATGATGTTGTGGAACAGTGATTTATTTCATTAGCTTCGCGAAGGATATTAGTTTCTGCTACAATGGAAGGTGAACTTGTTGATTTATTGTAAGGATTTAGTCATGAATCAGATCCATTCTTATCTCAACTTAATTGGCCAACATCCAATAGTAAGAAAAAAAATTCATGTGATGCTAAACTTGTGATTCAACGGTATGTTTTAATTTTTTTTAAGGTATGAATAATCTCCTCTTCTTTTTCTCTTAGTTTTTTTTATTATATGAAAATAAAAATATATAGATATATATAGTAATAATAATAATAATAATTTTTAGTTCAATATTGAGTAAGGTGTCAGTAAAATGCACCTGAGACACATTAGTTAATAATTATTGGAAAATCCCAATATGCTAGATTTTAATATTCATTATATTCAAATTACGGATTACAAGAAAAATTAGTTTTTCATATGTACCAATTTATATATATATATATATTTGATCAATTAATATAAAATGTATAATAGATATGTTTATTTATTTATATATATATATAATTGTTTGTGTTTTCAAATAAAATAATTTCTAAACTTTTTATGAGAATATAGTTAAAAGATATGGTTTGTATAGTTGTTAACATGTATAATTGAAAGAATTCTTTTTGTAAAAGTATAATATATATACTCACACATTTTTTGTGAGTAAGTGGTGAGAAATGATAAAACAATTAATAAACTTTTATTGATTATTAAACAATGGTTAATTACAAAAATATAAATCGCCAAAAAAAAAATTAAATTAAAAGTAAATAAATAACGGGCTGCAAGGTTCTTTGTTCAATGTAAATTTTTTTTTCTACATTTGATTGATGTACTATCGATGTGTTCTAAAAAAAACATCAATCAATGTGTTTTTTTTTTTAAAAAAAAAAACAACAACAAACAAACAAAAAACAAAAAGATTTGTTTGTGTTGGATAAGTTTCAAAGGTAGTCGGATGTATCCATTATATAAATGTTTATATATATAGACATTTATGATAGAATGTTTCGATAAAAAAATTATTGTAAAATTTTGCAGTCACGTTATTTAAAAAAATAAGAGAAAGAAAAAAAAGAATAAAAAAAAAGAGAAAAATGGAGATTTTATTCTTTGTAAATTTTCCTATTTTGTTTTCAATATTAGTTTATTTAATTGTCTACTTTAATATTTAGCCTTTTTCATTGAGAGTTAATATTAATTCCAACTCCATGAGTGAAAAGCAGCTATTCATTAAATTATTTGACCTGAAAGAATATGGAGTTGATGCTTTTACAATAATATTCTTGATATTATACATGTTATGGTGGGTGGTGTGAATTATCTTTTTGACTATATTACCATAAAAAAATTTAGAAATTAAAAAAAATATATTTATTGTTACTTTATATATTTTGTGAAAATAAAAATTATAATAAAAGCATATCTAGTTATATATTATTATATTAAATGAATATATATATATATATATATATATATAAATCGGTATATGACTTTGTTTTTAAAATGAATATGTTTGTATATTTGAATATATAAAAAGAATAAAGAATCTAGGTTGTGATTTTCCGATACATTTTATTACTAAAAGACTAGTAATAAGATAGCGTGGGGGTGTGATGAAACTTAAAATTAATAATTTATTATATGTTGAAACCTGTATTTTAAAATTTTAAGTTTCATTAAAATTATAAAATTATGTTATTTTAGTATTGTTTGTTTATATTTAAATGTCTTACTAAATTTGTTTTATTTTCAAGTTTTCTACGTGTTTGTAAAATAATGATAACTCAAGCTAGAAAATTCAAATGGAGGTGATTCAAACATGTTTGGAATCGTTGAGAAATTATCTACAACTTTGCAGAAGATATTATTGCCTAAAAAGTTCATTAAGATGATCAAATTGTGCAAATATCAAAAGGAGGACAAATTTATTTTTACCATGACCAGTATATAGTAAATAAATCATAACTATTTTAATATTTAACCAAATGAGGTGAACCAATACATATAGAAACTAGAAGCCAAGCTAGCAGAGTAATCTGTTGCCTTTCTTGTGAGATTTTGTTGATCGACTCTGAGGAAGAAATGGAAGTACATTAAGAGTGAATTCAAGAGTATGTTGTATGTCGTAAGTTGAGCAGGTACATCAAGAGTGAATTATGTAAAGTGTGTTTGAATTTTCCTGTTTCGTGTACTGTTATCGTTGATCAATAAAGAAGAGCCCCTCCCGTGGACGTAGGTCGATTAATGACCGAACCACGTAAATCTTGTCTTGCGTGCATTGTTATTGGAACATTCTATGTTTACAATCTGTTGTGACTTTGATTGTTGCACTCCCAATAGCAGGTTGTCCGCAAGTAGTATAATTCGGTGAGTCCGATATCGTATCCACAGGGAAGCTACGGTAATTACAAGTCCACTACACTGTCTTTTTGTTTTTGTTTTTCTTTTAATTGTTTGAATCTTTAATTGGTAATTTTTAATTGTTCAAATTTTAATTTTAGTAGTTGAGATTAGAGTATTCACTCTTGATATTTTAATAAAGTTCACATTAATGAACATTATTGAAATCCACTTAATAAAATTGTTCCAATATATTAAATAATTATAATTATATTATGTTATATACTATTTTCTTATAAGTATAAAATATATATCAAAACTTATAAATGTTGTCAAGTATTTATTGTGCTATATATATTTGTAAATACTAAATCAAGGTTCCCACTTTAAATGGTTGGTAAAACCAAACTAACATTTAAATGGTACCAAGAAATTAATAATATGATATATTGATATATAATAAATCAAGGCATCCACTTTAAATGGTTGGTAAAACCAAACAAACATTTAAATGGTACCAAAAATTTAGTGTAACATATAGCAACAATAAATCAAAACTCTCACTTATAAGTAGTGTATAAAAATGCTTAAAGAAATAAATATAACATAAACAATAAATAATGATTAAATAATATAAAACATAGATTATTACTTTTTAATAACCTTATTATCATACCTAGAGCTTCACCTTTTCATCTCAACCTTGGGAAGTTAGCTACTCATTATTCAAAGTATAAAAGTTTGAATATGAAATTAACATGCTAATTATTTTTATGGAGTAGTGGGTGATACTGCTGAAAAATCATCCAAGTTCAAGGTCTTCAATGCTAAGAATGTCCAGCCTCCCAAGACAAAGTTGGACATCTCCACTGAACAATTTGTGAAAGTCAAAAAGGAGATTACGACGCAACAGGCGGCTCCCAAATCAGTTAAAAAGGTTAAAACTCTGGCTCAGCTGAAAACGGATAAGAGGAAATTGATTGTCAGCGAATCAGATTCTGAGAAGACTCCATCTCCTAATATTGCCAAAAAGCCAAGAACTCAAAAAACCAAGCCAGCAGCTGTAACGTCCCGAAAATTTGAATGTCCACGTGAACCATATGCATGCAAGTTATTAAATTTCTTTGGTATTTTATTAAATTGTTTTAAATCTTTAAAGGCATGTTTATTTCATTAATTTGTGTTTTAATTCATGCTTTATTTAAAGTGCATGCAATCTAGGATTTTATTTAAATTATGGATTTAAATTATTTTATGTATTTTATGCGTAATTCATGCATGATATGATTTAATTCATGAAATTTTAGAAATTCATGTATTAGGGTTTTCTAAGTGCATTTTACGTTCGAACGAGGAACGGAGACCGGAGAATTATCAAGAAAATTATTTTTATTACGTGACTAATTTTTATTAATTATTATAAGATGTTTTAAAGGTATTTTTCAAGAAATGGGCTTTGTTGGATATTTTTATCCGTCAGAGCATATTTTTAACGGTACGTAAATTTTATCGATTCGGGGGACTTTTTGAGGGTTCGGCTAATATTTTCAAAAGCTTTCCAACACGAAATATTTTTCGAGAGTGTGTTTGGACTTAATGGGCCTACTTTTAAGCTAAATAGACCCCAACCCATTTTAATATCTTTTAAAATCAAATTTAGGCCCATAATCTTTTGTTTAACTAATTAAATATTATGCTAAACCTAACCCTAAACCTAAATACCACTAAACAGCCGCCCACCCCTTCCACTCACAATCCTCCCCATGAGCTGCATCAGCAAGGAGACGGTTTCATCTTGTCCTTTGAGATCAAGCCTTCCCCGTGTCTCGGCCGTGACTCTTCTACCATTTGTTCACACAAAAATCAGCAGGCACGCATTGTATCATTGTTTCTGCATCATTCATGTCTTATACTGCTGTGTGTATGCATTTGTATGAGAATTTACGATCTAGCTTAGGACATGAAGGATTTTCGGTTTGCATGAGTTTATTTCTTCTTCTCTGTAATGCTACTCTCGGTTTCTGAAAAATCTGTGCAAGGGGCTGCTGTGAGGTGATGACAAGGGGAGTTCATGCTGTGATTAAGGTGGTACGATGATGGGAATATAGGGAGGGCTCGGCTCTTAGTGAT
The DNA here is from genome assembly GCF_012295235.1 of Primulina huaijiensis. Taxonomy (NCBI): domain Eukaryota; kingdom Viridiplantae; phylum Streptophyta; class Magnoliopsida; order Lamiales; family Gesneriaceae; genus Primulina; species Primulina huaijiensis. The sequence continues at coordinate 10,639,633 of NC_133317.1, read as the reverse complement.
AAATCGCTGGGGTCATGCGAGAGGCTAGGCTGTTCGAGCGTTTTGTGGAGGATGAGGGCGGGATCGGTTGTGCAGGGACTGAACCATGCCGAGGTTCGATCCAAGAGGGTCCAACCGAGGCTAGGGGAGGTCCACCACCTTCTGGTCTTGCCCTCGGAACCACTTGGGGTCGGGAGTTTGATGTTGGCCGCGTGTGTGTTGATTGAGCATCAAGTGTGCGTGGGTGCCTCACGATGGGCCTGGGGCTAGATCTGTGGTTCTAGTGAGTTCAGTAGAGTATAGTCTAGGTCCTTGGTAAGCAGGTTCGTGGCTGGTGCGACGGGAATAGCTTGAGGCGTGAGTTTTGGGAGAAAGGTTTGCATGAGGTGGCTAGATAGGATAGGACCGAGAGTTTTGGCATATTCTGGAAATTTCAGCCGTGGGTTGGAGGACCTAATGACATTGATTTAGGAGCTTTTAAGTGTTTTAAGATGTGGCAAAAAGTTGGGAAAAATTTGATTAAGTTTCGGGTCGATTCGGGTTAAAACCGGGACCCCGGTCCAAGTTTTAAAACGAATCGGTTAAGTTTGATATTGGGATCGGGTTTACGTCTAGGAATGCTTTTAAAAATATGTTTTGGGACATTTTAAGGAGTTTGGTAAGCTTTGGATCAATTTTAGAGGTCTAAGATTAAAACGATAATTTTTGGGTTCCAGGGGCAAAATGGTCATTTTACACCCGGGGTGAGATTTTAGTCCTAGCAGCGCCCTGAGCACAAATCATGATATTTTTAAATGTTCATGCATCATGTTTACGATTTTTTTCGCTATTATAATAATTATGGTGCATGCTTGGTTTAAAGGAATTAAGAGAGATAAGTGAGAAAGTGAAGAGCACTCCGTCTCCACCGCGCCGCGTCGTTATTTCGTTTGTTTTCTGTCAAAACAAACCAAGGCATGTTTATATCTTCTTTCACTCTTCAATCAAGCCATATAGGTATTTTAAATATCGCAAGTACATGATTTTAATGCAAGAAGATTGAAATTGTTCATTATTAATGATGTTATTTATTTATATCACGTGCAAAAATATTCATTTTGAGATTTATGCGATATTGCTTGTGGTCATTTTACTACATGGGATCATTATTAAATCCGGTCGCCAGTTACCGGTCCGGTCGTCAGTTACCAGTCAGTTCAGTTGTTTCACCCAGTATACTGTGGCAGGAGTCTGATCAGACGTACGTTATTAAACCTGGTCGCCAGTTACCGGTCCGGTCGTCAGTTACCGGTCAGCTCAGTTCATGGACCACTTGCGTAGACCATAATCTCAACAGAAAATTTATGACATGCCATTTTATTACAGGGCTTTAAGGAGCAAACATTTTCACTGATATTTTCAGTTCAGTCATGCACGTACTATAATTACCTTTGAAATGATATTTTACGTTACACCTCATTACAGGATATTTTCACTTGCATGCGACTTTATTATTTATTTACTTGTTATTTACGATATATGCATGCTGAGTCTTTAGACTCACTAGACTTGATTGTTGTAGGTACTGATGATGTCGGGACCGAGGGCGGGGATCAGTGAGCCAGCTCGAGTCGGCAGTAGTGGGACCCGAGGACCTCACTTTTCAGCATTTATTATTGTTATCGCTCAAACATTTTTATCTACCGTTGGATAAAATTTTTTTTACAGTTATTTTTACAACATTAATTTCTTCCGCTGCTATTTTTAAACATGATACATTATTTAACAGTTTATTTTATGAACTGGATATTTCATTTAGTTTAAAAGAAAATTTTTAATTTTTCCGCAAATTTTCAAATACGGATTTTTAGGCCGTTACAGCTGGTATCAGAGCAATGATTCTGTATAGGGTTGCACTACTACTGACCTCGAGAAGCTCACGAAGTCACGTCTTCGGTCTGTAAGTTTTACATTTTCGGATTTTATTTAAAGCATGAAATATTTTAACAGCAGGTTTTCATGAAATCTTTTACGTTCAGATTTTGGTTATGTAGTATTTATTTAAATTTAAAGAAATAATGTAATTATGCATGTTGGTTACGTTGGAATTGGAAATGTCTAAAAATTCGAATATTGGGCTGTAGGAGAAGTTGAAAAATGATTTGACTACATTAATTTTTAGGTCAGTCGTACCGATGTCCTCCTTATGGGTCATAAGTTAATCTTGAAAATTATGAATGCTTTTGGGACTTGTAGAAATTCTAAGAAATTATTGATGGTTCTTGGTTGCTAGTCGAGTGAATTTTTGAGGATTTCACATAAACAATAGCGATTCGAAGACTACGACAATCTTTAGGATTATAAATGTACAATTTGAGGATTTTAAGTATCTATAAAGAAAAAAATGTAAGATTAATTATGAGAATTTATTTAGGATGCATGCTCCATCTGGTTAGATTTAAGGATTGAATTACAGGAATCGAGAATTTTGAGGACCTAATTGTAATAACCAATGATTTGAGGACCTAAGTTCAAAAATAAAATTCTAAGGGACTATTTTCGAATTTACCAAATTTTGGAATTAAATTTTGAGTTCGAGAATTTAAAAGTTTGATGAGGTAAAGATGGAAAATTTTATGGGGACAATAATGCGAATTTCGAAGAGTTGTAGGGCCAAAATGTAAATTTGGAGAATTGTAAGGGCCAGATTGCAATTTTCAAAAATTTTAGGGATTAAATGCGAACTTTTGAGGAACACTTTGGGTTTTAAGAAATGTAAGACGTGTTATGGGAATTAATTTTGGGTTTAATAAACTTAAGGCTATTGAACCTTATGATACGGGAAATCTATAAAATGAAATTGGGAATACTGAGGACCCACGGGTAATTGTGGAATTTTCAAGATTTAGGAAAAAATTGGATGATGTTCGAGGAAAGTAAGAATTAATTTTACAATTTTAAGAAATTTGAGAACTTATTTAGTAGTAAGGGAGAATTGAACGGTTTAAAGGATAGGACTTTTCGGTTATTTAGGCTTGAAGGAACTATAGAATATTTAGATATTTGGGTGATAATGTTATGATGAATGGTAATCAAGGACATTGTAAGATAAATCAATCTTGGACTTGAAAATTTAAGCGTTAGTGAAATAATGTTGTGGCAAATTAAGAATTTAAAGTGATGGCCATTTAAGGTAAAGTTGATCGGTTAGTTAAGTTATAAGAATAGACATTGAGTTAGCAAATTTTTGGGAAACTTAAGTTTGATGTATCATAAGTTTTAATCATGATCTTAACAGTTAAGATTATTCCTTTGTTGGAATTAAATTTTTCTAGAAAGTTGGGTATTATTGATGGTTAGGTCATTTGATATACGCATGTAAGAGGTGAGGTAGACACCTTGTCTTGAGGAATTTTGAAAGTCATAAAAAAAAACTTGGGATTAAGTAGATATGTGTATTGGAATTGTGTTATCCAAAACTACTTGGGTTGCGTAAGTTTGAATTTTACATTTATAGGATACGTGTTCATACGGAAATTTTGGGTGAAATAAAAAACAAAAAGGGAATCAGTTGTGTTCTACATTGGTTACCAATGGACGAATGTTAAGATTTTTATCGAGTAAGAAATCTAAAATCTTGAAATGGGAATTTTAGAATTCTATGGGTTATAAATAAAGGTGATTTATTAGAGTTAGTCCAACATTAACATGGGATAACTTAGTAAGTTTTATATGCTGGAATTAAGTGAGCATGGAGGATATGTAAGTATGCGACAGTTGTTCTAATGAGGAAAGTCTAAGGATCTTAGGCCTCCACTAAATTGTAATTGGAAAGGAAATAGTTTAAGTATATAATTGGGACTTGAAGGGCTTTAAAATATAGGTAGAAGATCGATATTGTATATTTGGGTTTTATGGATTAAAACTACTCGAATTATAAGATTTGCAACAATTTTACATCCGGAATGTACTTGTAAATAGTAAGTTACGTAAGTTTGGTGCCATGAGATAAAGATTCAAGGGACTTAGGCTAGCTGTGCTGCAAGTTATACCAACTAATCGATTGACTCCATCAGATGCTCAACAGCCTATTCAGGCTATTCTTTTGAAAGCCATTCCAGCTGAAGCCTCAGCTGAAGAGCAGTTACCAAAGAAGAAGGTCACCAAGTCTGGTGATAAGTTGAAACTTGATGGAGTAAAGGCTCCATTGATCAATATCACTGGTTACACCCCTCGACCTCTTGCCAGACCAAAAGGTATAGTAATCAGAGAACAAATTGATGCAACTACTTTAGGGCTGAGCATTCCTCATGCCCTGACTGATTCTAAGGGCAAAGGAATATTGCAAGAAGAGCTCAGACCAACTAATGCCATTCAAACTCACATTTACCTTATTTGGCAACAGCTCAACGCTTTTGCTGAATCCCACCTGAAGACTTATGATGCTTGGGTGAGATTCAGAACTCACGTTTTTGCTGAACAGTTGAGGAGGAAGTCTAAACTGGAGAAATTCATTAAATTGGAAGCAGTAGTTTTCAGAGTTGTCAAAGCTGCTACCATTATACAAGCATTGGACAGAAAAAATTATTTCTTTAATAAAATAAGAGCCAAGAAGTTGTCTCAACTGATTGGTAAACTGAAGAGTAATTACAACCCAACAAGTCCAACTGCTTATAATGACAGAGCTGTACTTTCTCAGTTGGAATCGGATCTTGTCTCCTTGCAAATGGAGATAAAGCATTGGGAAATAAATCAAGAACTAGTTATTCCAGAAGCTTCTCAAGACTTATCATCTGAAGATCCAGCTAAGGAAACAGTTATAGAATCTCCCAAGGGCAAAGTTGATGAAACTTCGCAACAAGCAACTGCTCCATCCACTTCAGTTGCTCAACCTTCATCATCATCAGCACCTACCTCTTCTTATGCTGATCCAAAGCTTTACTCAGAAGCTGACTTATCATTAGCAAATCTTGAAGAGGTCATTCAATCAGTCACGTCTGATATTCAGCTAGAGACATCCAGATCAGCTGAAGACGTTATTCCAACTGAAGAACCAGCTGATCAAGCTGTGTTGACAAAATAACATGCCGAGAAGGCAATTTTTGAAGAAACTGAGCAGCCAGTTCAGTCAGTTGTTGTGACTAAACAGACAATTTTTGAACAAACTGAAGAGCTAGTTATTATACCATCTGAACAAGAAGTTCATTTTGAAGAGCCAGTTCAGTCTCCTATCATAACTGAACAGGTAGTTACTGAAACTTTGGAGGTTCAGCAGGGCTTATCTTAAGACACTCCAACTGAAGAGCCAACATTAGTATCATTTGATCACTCAACTGATCAACCAATCACTTCTTCTTCTCCCCAAGTTCAACAGGAAGCAAGTGTAGAGGATGCTCCTGAAATGGTCAGTGCAGAACCGATAATAACTGACAGGACTCTGGTAATATTTGATGAAGCTACAAGAGAACAAGAACCAGAGACAACTCGACCTTTATCTCATCCTCCTTCTATAGACATTGATTCAGTACTTGAAGAGATTCAAACCATCAAGCACGACCTGTCAAAGATGATGATGGCCATTTCAGATATCAAATCTACTCAGTTTGCTCATACCTTGAAGCTAGATTCCTCAAGTGACTTCAATTCTGGGAGATTGAAACAAATTCAGGCTACTGTGACTTCTATCTCCTTTGCAGTGGACGAAATCAAAAAGAATAGATGTATAGCTCAAAGTCTTTCCCTGACTTAAGATACAATCGATAAGAGAGTTGAATTCGTGGAGACATCTGTTTCCAGAAAGATAGACTTGCTGCAAACTACTATGCTTAATTCAGTCTCAGACGTAGCAAATTCTGTTAAGCATTTATCAACCGATATTCGAAACTTATCTATCAGAATGGAGGCGTTTGACAAAAAAGGAAAAGAGACCTAAGCTAAAACCCAATCAGACATAGTCTCACAGAGTCTCGCAGAAGAATTCTTATCAGTTGATAGATTAATTTTTGCAGATTTTAAAGATCATTGAAGATTATTTTATTCTTTAATTCTTTGTACGAATCTGTACACTGAGAGAATTATATAAAGTTCAAGATTATTTTATCTACAATAATTTCAATTGATCAGTTATTATTTGTTTAGTTTTGTCAAACACCTAAAAGGAGAAAATTGTTGGAAACTAAATTTCGGATGTTTGACAAACTGAAGGGCTAAAGGATCGAACTAACTGATCATATAAAATCGGCCGCTTTAAACTGAATCCAGCCAACTGATCTACGTAATTGGATGCGCAGTCAACTGACTGTAGTTATGAGCCTTAACAGCTTCCACCTTTCAGCCGTCATCAATTGAAAACGATAACGGACAAATAGTAAAACAATCTGCAACTGTTAGTGGCAACGCCGCAATTCAGATAAAGGTGCACTGTATTATTGGCTGAGGAATTTCGACGTGGCATATCAATTCAGAGAGAAGCAGCTGAAGAAAAGAAGAACGCACAATACACATTGAAAATCAGTTGTGAAACGTGAACGAGAAATTCTCTTACTGTTACTCTGCTAAAATTCAAGTTCATGCTTATCATATACATTCATAGCTTTCAGGCTATCTTTCGAGCACTTTATCACATTGTGATTACTGTAAAACTTGATCTTAGAGATTAGTTGTGCAAAGTTTTTCATTCGAAGTAAACTGAGTTTTATACTAAGAGGTTCAGTCTTGGCATTGTTAAGTCCAAACTGAAGTGGGTCTTTACAAGTCTTGTATTGATCAATGTCTTTTAGTGGAAATCCTATCTTCGTGATAGAAGGGGTGACGTAGAAGTAATTGAAATCTCCGAACATCCAGAAACAAATCTTGTGCATCTTTTAAGCTTTTCCGTTACTATATTCTATCTCTTAGTCAGTTTTATTCCGCACTTAACAGTTAACTGATTGTGATCGACTGACAAGATCTTGTGAATTAGTTTTTCACCAAACTGATTCAAACCTTTGAAAAAGAGTCAAAATCCGTTAGTGTTTATTCAACCTCCCTTCTAAACACTCCTCTTACTTCAACCGATCCTATCATCACTCTTCTACCACCACGGGTAGAATCCACTAGAAGACTTTGATTTATACAACTCTTTGTACAAACCCACTCAGCTAGAACTTACACTACTGCCTAAACTGAACTCCTAGCTACGACTGAAGGCAGCACCTTCTAGCCAACACGTTTTTAACGTCTATGTGTCAAAGACTACATACACAAGTTTAACGTCTTTGTGCAAGACGGTATTTGAGTGGTTTTGAGAGTGAGAGTGTGTGTGAGAATCAAACAAGAATGTTCTCACACACTGAGGGAAAATGGCTTCTAAACTAAGCTGATACAACGATGAAGAATTCCCTCTGGGCTTTAAGTGCTTCTGAAAACTGATATGCAACTAAGCGTGCCCTTTTCTGTTTTTCTTCTCAACTCTTTTCACTCTTCGTATGTGTCTCTTGTTGGAGTCTTCACTGATCTTCTTTTTATATAGACGGGAAAAGCTGAACGTACAGTGAGACTCAATTAATGTATCCGTTGCATTTGAATCGGCTCCTTGGACTTTGTGCTTCGACTTTTCGACTGCCCTTCTGGAGTGTTTTGTCTTTAATGCTCTGATGCAACGTCCATTATTGTCCTTGGACTAGACAATGGCTTTGTACCTTCACGCACAACTGGAATTCATTAACTGTAAGTTTGTCTGGATCTGCAACTGAAAGATTCTGACTGATGCTTTGAACTGGTCAGTTGGACTGATCTTCAGTTGGGCTAGTGAAATCAGTTGACTCGTCAGTTGAATTGATTTCACTCCTTCAGTTGAACTGGTTAGTTGGGTTCTTCGTCAGTTTGACACATCATAGGCTGGCCAGACTTTTGAGATCTTTCTGCTGAATCACCTATCAGTTTGGACAATCAACTGAACTGCTTGTTTGAAGAACCGGTTAGACTGATTTAGTATCGGCAATTAGTTGGCATCTCCGATGGATTCAGTTTTAACTGTCTACGCACTAAGGTAGATTATTAGAAAAAAAAATTATAAGTTTTTTTAGCATAAAAAATAAGATTGCGAACTTGTCAAGTTCCAACATCGAGTTTGGTTTAAAACCAACCGGAAGAAACTCAAAGTAATCCTTCGTGAATAAGACTGCTAAATTAGAAAATATTTTAACTTATGTAAACTGAATAACTAAAAAAAGGTAGATTAGTTTTTGTATTCATCATTTCAGTTACGCTGACAACTGAACTGACGGATACTCTAACTGAACCAAACAATTTGAAAACAACAGTTAATCAGTTAAATACACAAGATATGTTTATGGATGTTCAGAGACTTCAACTGCTCCTACGTCACCCCTTCTACCACCTCGGGTCAGATCCGCTAGAAGACTTAGATTTATACAACTGATTGTACAAATCCTACACAGCTTAGGACTTATACTACTGTCTAATTGAACTCCTAGTCTAGACTGAAGGCAGCACCTTCCAGCAAACACTTCTTTTACATCTATGTGAGAAAGACTACATACAAAAGTTTATTGTCTTTGTGCAAGATTGTATTTTAGTGGTGGTGTGTGTGCGTGTGTGTGAGAACTGAACAATGAATACACTAGAAAGGTGTTCTCACACACTGAGGAAAAATAGCTTCTATACTAAGCTGATAAATCTTGAATTGTTCCCTCGCAACTGGGCGTAATGCTTCTTGAAATCTGATGAATAATAAGTGCGCCCTTCTTAATTTTCCACACTCTCTGTGTCTCTTGTTTACTGATGATCTTGGTCTGTATTTATAGCAGTAAGATGACCATATACCAAGACTCAGCATATGTGATCGTTGCAGCTTGAATGCATTCCTTGGAGTTTGTGTCTCATCTTTTTCCGACATCTCTTATGGTACAATTTGTCTTTAAGATTTTCTGCTCGGTTCATTATTGTCCTTTGGCTGGACAAAATCTTATGTACCTCTGCGTACAGCTGGATTGCAATAATGTTGATTGCCGTGTTCAGCAACTGATTGCTCCTAACTGAATTTCTGAACTGGTTAATTGAATTGGTCTGCAGTTGAAGAGGTGAAATCAGTTAGCTCATCAGCTGAACTGATTTCACTTGTTTAGTTGAACTGATCAGCTGGGATCTTCATCAGTTGAACACTCCATCAGCTGGCCGGGCTTCTGAAGGTTTCTTGTTGAACTACCTTTCTGCTGGTTAGTCATTGGAACTGATTTAAAGATAGATCAGTTGGACTTTGTTCAGTTCATACGGTAAGTTGGTAGGTTCAGTTGGCGTATCCGATAGTCTTCAATTTGGGCTGTTAACTGATTATTTCAGTTGTAGTTTTCTGCGCTCTTAAGGTAGATTATTAGAATTACAATAACAAGTTTTGTTAACATCAAAATCAAGTAAAGATTGCAAACATAAAATATTCCAACACTTTATCGTGTTTTTGTTGCTCCATATGCTGTGAAGTCCCAAAGTTTTATTCTTTATTGATCCATTTCTTTTTCTTATTGATGCAATTAGCTTGAAAGTTAGATGTCAAGTGAGTAATTTCATTCACTTCTTGTTTCAATCTCTCCTCCTCATGAACGCATTGTGCAATAAGCTCATTCAAAGTCCACACTTCCTTCTGAGTATTATAACTTATTTTAAATTGAATAAATTGTGCAGGTAAATGTATGAGTATGTCTTCTGACAATTTCAACTTGAATGCTTTTAGTCGAGTCACAAGATTTTACATTTTCATTATGTAATCCTTTATGTTCCCTTTCTCTTTGTACCACATTAAGACAAGTTTAGTCAGAATAGTGTTTGTCTCGACCTTTTCGTTTGACGCGAAACGATCTCTATTTGAGTAAGGAACTTTTTTGCATCTTTTTCTTCAGGAATCGCACCCCTTATAATAGCTGGAGTGGAATGTCTCATAATCATCATACTCATGCGATTTGATTGCTCCCAGTTTTTCGAAAGAAGCCTTTTGATCAGCAGTTCCTGAACTGGTCAATGGTGTGGGATGATTTTCCCTTAGTGAATAGTCCAAATCCATGAAGCCATGCACTAGCATACCTTGCTCTTATCATTTCTTGCAGTTTGAACCATTAAGTATTGGAATATTTTGCAGATTGACAGACATAGAAGATGTTATAAAAAAATATAACAAAAACTTAAAATAAATTATAGTCCATGTATATATTTAAATTAAATAAATCACAAAAATATACTCATGCAAGTGATGGGCCCATAAAAGTATCTAGCACAACATTGATATTTATTGTTTGAACAAAAATAAAAATTTGTAAGTGGTACAATTAAATATCATGGTTATTAAATATTGATAATAAATCCGGTTAACGATATGAATTTTTTTGGCCCGACAATTGCATGCATGGATAAATCCAAAATTATCACATATTTAGTACCACATATTGTGTTAAAATTTGACGATAAAATGATTTTATTTTGGACTGATCATTTTTTGCATAAATTTAATACCATTTAATATCATATAATGTGTTTACAACCTCACAGAAAAATAATCTTTCTTTGAGCCGATTAATTTTAACACACTTTAAGACTATTGAATTATTTGCATATAATCTATCCAAAAAATAACGTTCATTTGGGCCGATTATTTTCTGCATAGATTTAAACATGCTTTTTTGGGGTCACTTATTATGTCTGTAATCTGGCCAAAAAATAGCATTCCTTTGGGCCGAATATTTTTCACATAGATATAAATGTACTTGAAGAAGATATGGCAAGAAAATTATCTCCCCTTGGACCGATTATTTTTTGCATAGAACTAGATGCACATTAAAAGCATCTATTGTGTTTGCAGCTTGGACAAAAAAATAATCTTCCTTTAGGTCAGATATTTTTCGCATAAATTGAAACACAATTTATTTTATACTTTAACATTATTTACATATCTCAAAAAAATCACTTTATTAATATGTAATTTAAATCTAACCAAATTTGAGATATAAGATATTAATTTAACTCAAAATTTTCATAAGAAAATATAATTTACTTTAATTGTTTCAAATAAAAAATATAGGGACCGAATATACAAGAAATAAAATATTTACATCTTATAATATTCATCCATAAATATTTTATCGAAATAAACAAATGCGATAAAATGATGAATAATTTCATATTAATTTTATTTCATGCAATTAAATTTTGAAATTGTCGAATTTAATTTCACAAATCAGAATTGTGGAAGTCAAAATTTAATAAAAGGTCAAAATTTTGGATTTCAAAATCCGTTTTAAAATTAGACAACCAAACAAGGCCTTAAATTCAACCAAAATCCCCAAATCAAAACCAAACCTTAAAGACGAAAACTGCCGCCAGCACCTCATCTGGCCATACCAGACTCCGTTGACCATGACCCACCGTTGCCTTGCCTCGGCCGACCACTGCCTTATCTTTTCCGACCAACAATCAGCAATAAATCGATTGAAATTGTCACGGAAATTGACGGAAATTGCTCGAACAAAGGTGCGAATTTCAGGTCAAAATCCGATCACGTCCGATTTGCCGCAGAATCCGACGACCAACCCTAATTCGAAAAAAATTCGAATTTCCAGTTTTTTTAAAAGTAAAAAAAAACTGAATTTTTGATATAAACTCCGAAAATACTAGACCTCAAAAGCATGAATTTATTCACATCCAACATTCAGAAAACTTTAAAAACCAGATCTGAATCCAAAAATGTATAGACTGGAAAATTGCATCAGATCCAAGAATAAAACATGATTTTATGTTTCGATCAATAAATAAACAAAATTCTCATAATTCAACATGAACATGTCTTTGATACCACTTGTTGGAGATTTAATAAAAATAAATCTATAAATCATTTCATTGGATCTATATATATCACAACAAGCCAGGAATTCAAGTCGAATTATCAGAAAATATAAATAACAGTAAACACGTATCATAATCCAATGATTGATCTAGCGCCGTTGGATTTATGGATCTTCCAAGGCAAAAACGAATCGACCACCTTATTCTTGTCGTAGATGAGAGAAAGAGAGAGATCTAGAATATGTGTGACGTATATATTATGTGTTATTCTCTGTGCCCCGGGAAACATAGACTTATAGAATCTTAGCAGACTTAGACCCATCATAAAAAGCTGAATTGAGCTGGTTTCAACTCATAAGATGGATCATATCAATTTATTTAATACGTTGAAAATCCATAATTATTAGATTACCTTATTCAATCATTTATTATATAGATTTTCTATACATAATTAATTAAATTGTGCAAGCTCACAAAACAGTTCCAACACCAAGGAACTCAAAGAAAGATTGAAATGACATTGGCAAAAGAAATTAGGAGAGATTCGATATTAGGGCGAATCGAGTTTGCAGATGTTTTGTAGAAACTTGGGATATCATACCACTTTAAAGATTCTATACACAATCATGGAGGACTTATTTAGTGCGAAAGATGGATGGGTTTCCACATATTTGCATGAAGTTTCTCTCAAATTTAGGCTACTCAGACAACATGGGTATTTAGTCCCTCAAAGTATTTATTTATATATGTATGTGTGTCTCAATATTCTTTGACTATATATTTATATCTATATTTATTTTTGTTGCATGTGTATCATGCATATCATTTTGAAAATAGAGATAAAATAATTGAATTAACATATATGTCATAGATGTTTTCAATACTTTTTGTGGACAAAAAGGGGAATTTCAAGAAAAACTTATCCAGCAATGCCAAGGGGCTTTCAAGCTTGTTGAAGCATTTCACCTTTCCATTGAGGGTGAAGAAATCATTGATAAGGCCCAGGAAATCGCCAAGCGTCTTCTAGAGCAGAATCTAAAACAACAATTGTTGGATCAGAATCTTCGTGCAGAAATAACACATTCTATGGAGCAGCTTCCCCTGCACTGGAGGGTGCAGAGTTGATAAATAAGCATGTATGCCAAGAGAGCTGATATGAACCCATTGGTTCTCGAGTTTGCCAAATTGGATTTCAACTTGGTTCAAGTATGCTACCATCAAGAATTGAAAGAGGCGTCGAGGTAATATTTATTTACTTTTCTAAAGATAAAAAAATTTATTTTTGTAATTAATGGATTATTAATAATATATTTATGTCACAAAAATAGTTGGATAATTCATTATATTTAATTGTCATTAATTCGATTATTGATATTGTAGCGCACTTTATACTTCAACTTTCCATTCAATCATCTTGAACATTAAACAATTTATGCGCCAGAATTTCCATATAAAGTGACTAAATATGTCAAATTTACTTGCAAAAATGTCTTAGGTAATATGCCCACACTAAACCTGCGGAAAGATTGAGTTTCGAAAGGGATCGATTGGTGGAGTCCTTCATATGCAGCTTAGGGAACACATTCGAACCATGGTTTCGATATTTCAGGATAATGGTTGCAAAGATTGTTGTGCTAGTAACATTGATTAATGACATCTACGACTTGTAAGGCACCTTGGATGAACTCGAACTTTGCACACTTGGAGTTGATTGTTTAATTAACATGTTGTGTTCTATGCTCTGAACTTCCCTGAAAACTCACCTCTCCGAATTACACTGAATATGATTTGTGTTTCTCTCATAGAATCGATTTCAATAAACCACTTATATCATCCAAGATCTTCGGCACAACAATGAATATTTTGTTATGAATTAATCCAAAAGCGATCAACTGAATTAAAGAAACAAAAGATACAATTGAAGGAACGAGTGTGTTATTGCCTTCGAAGGCATTTCGAACACTATATTCTCCAATGAGCTGCAATAGCTCGTGTTCTAAGAATATTGACACCGATGAATTAAATCGAGTTTGGTTTAAAACCAAGCGGAAGAAACTCAAAATAATCCTTCGTGAAGAAAACTGCTAAATTAGAAAACATTTTAACTTTTGTAAACTGAATAACTGAAAAAGGGTTGATTAGTTTTTGCATTCATCAGTTCAGTTACAATGACAAATGAACTGACGATACTCTAACTGATCCAAACAATTTGAAAACAACAGTTAATCAGTTAAATACACAAGATATGTTTATGGATGTTCGTAGACTTCAACTGCTCCTACGTCACCCCTTCTACCAGCTCGGGTAGGATCCACTAGAAGACTTAGATTTGTACAACTGATTGTACAAATCCTACACAGCTTAGGACTTACACTACTGCCTAACTGAACTCCTAGTCTAGACTGAAGGCAGCACCTTTCAGCCAACACTTCTTTTATGTCTATGTGAGAAAGACTACATACACAAGTTTATTGTCTTTGTGCAAGACTTTCTTTGAGGGTGGTGTGTGTGCGTGTGTGTGTTTGAGAACTGAACAATGAATACACTAGAAAGATGTTCTCACACACTGAGAAAATAGCTTCTATACTAAGCTGATAAATCTTGAAGTGTTCCCTCGTAACTGGGCATAATGCTTTTTGAAAGCTGATGAATAATAAGCGTGCCCTTCTTATTTTTCCACACTGTCTGTGTCTCTTGTTTGCTGATGACCTTGGTCTGTATTTATAGCAGCAAGATGACCGTATACCAAGACTCAGCACATGTACCGTTGCAACTTGAATGCATTCCTTGGAGTTTGTGTCTCGTCTTTTTCCGACATCTCTTCTGAAACAATTTGTCTTTAAGCTTTGTTGCTCGGTCTATTATTGTCCTTTAGCTGGACAAAAGCTTATGTACCTCTGCGTATAGCTGGATTCCAATAATTTTGACTGTCGTGTTCCGCAACTGATTGCTCCTAACTGAATTTCTGAACTAGTTAGTTGAACTGGTCTGCAGTTGAAGATGTGAAATCAGTTGGCTCGTCAGCTGAACTGATTTCACTTGTGCAGTTGAACTGATCAGCTGGGATCTTCATCAGGTGAACACTTCATCAGCTGACCGGGCTTCTGAAGGTTTCCTGTTGAACTACCTTTCAGCTGGTTAGTCAGTTGAACTAAGTTAAAGATAGATCAGTTGGACTTTGTTCAGTTCATACGCTCAGTTGTTGCGTTCAGTTGGCGTATCCGATAGTCTTGAGTTTGGACTGTTAACTGATTATTTCAGTTCAAGTTTTCTACGCACTTAAGGTAGATTATTAGAAACATAATAACAAGTTTTGTTAACATCAAAATCAAGTAAAGATTGTGATAAATATAAAAATTGTACATTAATTAAATGTTTTATAATGTAACTTTATAGTTTTTGTTTTATTAAATGTTTAAATATTATAAGTTTTATAATAAATTGTATAAAAAATAAGTTGTTGTGTAATTATAAGTTTTAACTATTTTTACAGGTTCGATAAAACAAGAATAAACTTGGCGTTGCAAATGGGATTAAGATGATTCTTGGACCTGTAGAAAGTTGATGATATTATCTACAATATTGGTGATAAGCATGAGATAAAAATCTTCTCACAATTGGGATCAAATTAAGCAACAAACAAAGTTACCAAAGGAGTGGCAGTTTTACCATGCTCTAGTATTTTAACCATATCTCTAAAACTACTTAGTCAAATGGTTAAAATAAAATACCACAATTCAAACAACTCAATTATCCACATGTTTTATTTTATGTGGAGAAGCAAAATTGGATGGGAAGATTTTCTAAAGTGATGTGTATTAAAATATAATTTCTTGGAACACCGATGAAGACTTTTGTGTAAAAAAATAACATTTTATTTGTGGTTGTCTCCCCAAATTTGGCTATAAATAGGGGTGCATTGTAATGAATTGAGATATCCCTCATTCTATGAACAAATCTTTGAGTTCATAATATTTCTCTCTTTATTTTTATTTTATTTCATCATTTAAAAATAATTCGCATGTTACTTTGAATAATGAGTAGCTAACTTCCCAAGGTTGAGATGAAAAGGTGAAGCTCTTTGTATGATAATAAGATTATTAAAAGGTAATAATCTATGTTTTATATTATTTAATCATTATTTATTGTTTATGTTATATTTATTTCTTTAAGCATTTTTATACACTACTTATAAGTGGGAGTTTTGATTTATTGTTGCTATATGTTACACTAAATTTTTGGTACCATTTAAATGTTTGTTTGGTTTTACCAACCATTTAAAGTGGATGCCTTGATTTATTATATATCAATATATCATATTATTAATTTCTTGGTACCATTTAAATGTTAGTTTGGTTTTACCAACCATTTAAAGTGGGAACCTTGATTTAGTGTTTACAAATATATATAGCACAATAAATACTTGACAACATTTATAAGTTTTGATATATATTTTATACTTATAAGAAAATAGTATATAACATAATATAAATATGATTATTTAATATATTGGAACCATTTTATTAAGTGGATTTCAATAATGTTCATTAATGTTAACTTTATTAAAATATCAAGAGTGGATCCTCTAATCTCAACTACTTAAATTAAAATTTGAACAATTAAAAATTACCAATTAAAGATTCAAACAATAAAAAGAAAAACAAAAACAAAAACAAAAAGACATTGTAGTGGACTTGTAATTACCGTAGCTTCCCTGTGGATACGATATCGAACTCACCGAATTATACTACTTGCGGACAACCTGCTATTGGGAGTGCAACAATCAAAGTCACAACAAGTTTTTGGCGCCGTTGTCGGGGAAGTATAATTTAATTTCAAGTCTATTTAATTTTCTTTCTTTGAATTTTTTATTGTTTTTGTGTGTTTTTCTTCTTTTTCTTTTGCATTTGCATGAACATTATTTGGTCACGTACACTTAGTGGTCGACTCATTCGAAATAACCCTTTATTTTTACAAAACATGGCGGAAGAAACCATCCAGGAAAATGAAGATGAAATTCAATTTCAACATGATCATGATAGGCGAAGAACACTTAGAGATCACATGAATCCTACACGTACTAGTGCACCTTCATGTCTAGTTTTTCCCCCCGATGCATCTCATTTCAATTTTAAGCCTGGTATTATCCAGCTTTTACCCAACTTTCATGGCTTAGATTCTGAGAATCCATACATGCATTTACGAGAATTTGAAGAAGTGTGCAACACATATAATGATCTAAATTGTAGCATGAACACCATTCGACTTAAGCTTTTTCCTTTTTCTTTAAAAGATAAAGTTAAAACTTGGCTACAAAATCTTAGATCGGGATCCATTCGAACTTGGGATGAATTGCAACAAAAATTTTTGAAAAAGTTTTTTCCATCTTTCGCTCAGAAACAAGGAGAAACTTTTTATCAGTGTTGGAATAGATATAAAGAATTGCTTAATCTTTGTCCACATTATGGTTTTGAAATTTAGAGAGTTGTTTCTCAATTTAATGAACGCTTAACACCTAAAGATAGGCAAATGGTTGAATTTATGTGTAATGGAACATTTGAAGATAAAGATCCAAACGAGGCAATTGAGTATCTCGATTCATTAGCTGAAAATGCTCAAAATTGAGACACTATAGGTACAATCGAACCATCAAACAAGATTCAATCTCCCACATCTGGTGTATGTATGTATACCCTCAAAGATGAACATGATCTGCAAGCTAGATTTACCTCTTTGGCAAGAAAAAATGAAACACTTGAATTGAAAAAGAATGGTCAATTAAAATCTGTTCAAGAAATTGCGTGTCACATCTGTGATACAAGTGATCATTCTACAAAAGATTGTCCCACTTTGCCCTCTTTTAAAGAATTTCTCCATGAACAAGCCAATGTTTTGAACAATTTCAAAAGGCCAAATCTTGAACCATTTTCTCAAAATTACACTCCAGGTTGGCGAAATCATCCAAATTTTAGTTGGAGAAATGATAATGCTGCAAAATTTTCACAACCAAATTTCCAAAATCAACAAAATTTTCAAAATTATGCACCTTATGTTCCTCCACCTAAAAGGAACTTGGAAGATATATTGAATTTTTTCATTGGAAAAACAAGAGTCTATCAATACTCAAACTGCTCAAACCATGACAGATTTGAAAGATACTCTTGCTAAATTTGCATCTGCACTTAATTTTCATGAAAAAGGTAAGTTTCCTTCACAACCACAGCATAATCCCAAGAATCATCATTCACAAACCGGACCTTCTGGAACTCAACCGATGGATCAGGTAAAATCTGTTATTACCCTTTGCAGTGGTAAGGTAGTGCNTGCAATAAAGCAGGTACCATCATATGCCAAATTTTTGAAAGACTTGTGCACCGTGAAAAGAAAATTGAATGTGAAAAAGAAAGCATTTTTAGCCGAACAAGTAAGTGCAATTATTCAAAATAATAATAATTTGAAATACAAAGACCCTGGTTGTCCTACTATTTCATGTATTATTGGAGAACGAAAGATTAAAAAAGCCTTGCTTGATCTTGGAGCTAGTGTGAATTTACTTCCATATTCAGTTTATCAAGAACTCAATCTAGGTGAGTTAAAACTTACTTCGGTAACACTTTTACTTGCCGATAAATCTGTTAAAGTGTTAAGAGGTATGGTAGAAGACGTGTTGGTCCAAGTTGATAACTTTGTATATCCTGTCAATTTCATAGTTTTAGATACACAACCTATCGAAGCTTGTAATGCAATTCCTGTAATTTTGGGTCGTCCATTTTTAGCAACTTCTAATAATCTTATAAATTGCAGGAATGGAATAATGAAGTTGTCATTTGGTAACATGACCTTGGAGCTTAATGTTTTTAATCTTTGTAAGCAACCACATGACAAAGAAGATGAAAGTGAAGATGAAAATCTTATTGAAACTCTTGTGGAAGAAAACATTCAAGAAGGGAGTACTCGTGACCAATTAGATATTTGTTCAATTGATACTGTTAAAAAAAATATTGAAATTGATCTTGATGATTTTATCTGGTATCACTCGTTACCAGGATCAGAGAAAAAATTTGAGGCAAAATATGAGAAAAAAATGAACCACCAATATTGGAGTTAAAACCTTTGCTAGAAGAATTGAAATATGCATTTCTTGGAGAAGATGAAACATATCCAGTGGTAACTTCTTCCAAACTAGCAAGTGATCAAGAAGGTAAATTAGTTGATATGCTTAAAAGACATAAAAATGCAATTGGTTGGATATTAAAAGATCTCAAGGGCATTAATCCACTAATTTGCACTCACAAAATTCATTTAGAAGAAAATGCTAAAGCATCTCAACAACCACAAAGGAAATTAAATCCGAACATGAAAGATGTTGTGAAAACTGAAGTTCTCAAACTACTTGATGTAGGAATTATTTATCCTATTTCTGATAGTAAGTGGGTAAGTCCAACAGAAGTAGTTCCAGAAAAATCTGGCATCACAGTGATAAAAAATGAAAAAGGTGAATTGTTAACAAATCGAGTCCCATCTAGTTGGCGTATGTGTATTGATTACAGAAAATTAAATGAAACCACTAGAAAAGATCATTTTCCATTACCATTTTTGGATAAAATTTTAGAAAGAGTGGTTTGCACTTGAAGATCAAGAAAAAACTACATTTACATGTCCTTTTGGAACAATTGCATTCAGAAGGATGCCATTTGGTTTATGCAATGCCCCAACAACATTTCAAAGATGTATGCTAAGTATTTTTAGCGACATGGTTGAAAATTGTTTGGAGATTTTCATGGATGATTTAACTATTTTTGGGAGTACATTTGATAATTGTCTTGAAAATTAGAAAAGATTTTAAAAAGATGTGAGGAAAAATGTCTTATTTTAAATTGGGAAAAATGTCATTACATGATTAATTCTGGGATTGTTTTGGGACATATTGTGTCATCTCATGGAATTGAAGTTGATAAAGCAAAAGTTGATGTCATTGCCAATTTACCCCCTCCAAAAACCATTAAAGAAATTCGTTCATTTTTGGGACATGCTGGATTTTATAGGAGGTTTATAAAGGACTTTAGTTTAATCTCTAAACCCATTTGTAACCTCTTAACAAAAGACATTGTATTTGAGTGGACTCAAGAATGCCAAAATGCTTTTGATAAAATCATTAGACATTTAACATCAGCTCCTATCATGCAACCTCCTGATTGGTCTTTACCATTTGAAATCATGTGCGATGCGAGTGATTATGAGAACTCCATTGCCACCGCAATGGAGTTCTCAAGATAAAAGAAAATTTTTGAATGAGGTAAAAAACTTTTATTGGGATGATCCGTATCTGTTCAAGTATTGTCCGGATCAAATTTTTCGGCGTTGCATACCCGACAATGAGGTAAGTAGTGTCATTAAGTTTTGTCATTCAGAAGCATGCGGAGGACATTTTTCTTCACGGAAAACTGCTGCAAAAATCTTGCAGTGTGGATTTTATTGGCCCACTTTGTTTAAAGATACCCACGAAATCTGCAAGATCTGTGAAAATTGTCAAAAATTGGGTGCGATTTCAAAAAGAAACATGATGCCTTTGAATCCTATAACTGAAATTGAAATCTTTGACTGTTGGGGAATTGATTTTATGGGACCTTTTCCACCGTCGTTTGGATAGTTGTATATTTTAGTTGCAGTTGATTATGTTTTCAAATGGATAGAGGCAATTCCATGTCGAACAAATGATCATAAAATCGTCATCAAATTTTTAAAAGAAAATATTTTTAGTAGATTTGGAATTCCTCGAGCCATGATAAGTGATGGGGAAACTCACTTTATTAATAAACCATTTGCTTCGTTGATGAAAAAATATGGTATTACTCACAAAGTAACTACTCCTTATCATCCTCAAACAAATGGACAAGTTGAATTAGCTAATAGGGAGATAAAGCAAATTTTGGAAAAAACTGTCAACCCAAATAGAAAAGATTGGTCTCTGCGACTTAATGATGCACTTTAGGCATATCGAACAGCTTTTAAAACATCATTGAATATGTCTCCCTATAGGTTGGTTTACGGAAAATATTGTCATTTGCTTGTGGAATTGGAACATAAAGCTTATTGGGCGATCAAAACTTTTAATTCAAGCATGGATGATACCAACAAATTGCGCAAATTGCAACTTAATGAACTTGATGAACTCGGAAATGACGCGTATGAGAATTCAAGGATTTATAAAGCAAAAATCAAATCATTTCATGATAAAACAATTCTTAGAAAATCTTTTGAGATTGGTAAAAAAGTTTTGCTTTATAATTCGCGACTTCACATATTCCCAGAAAAATTACGATCAAGATGGACAGGTCCATATGTTGTAAAACATGTGTATCCTTATGGAGCTGTGGACATTGAAAATCCTAAAAATGGTGATGTTTTTAAAGTAAATGAACAAAGGCTTAAACCATTTTTAGAAAATGAAATCTTTAAAGAAGAGTTTATTTCCCTTTCTAATCCTTGATTTTTTGTATTGCAATTAATTTTGTTTGTTTTTATTTCAAGTTTCCTTAATCATTTTATTTTCCCAGTTAAATGGCGGATAACAGTACTCCGTGGCTCTCATAGTCAATTTAATCAGTTTCCCACAATTGCTGATACAAAAAATAAAAAATAAAAAAAATAAAAAAAATCATTTCTTTTCTTCTCAAAATGGATGAAATTCTCTCAAAAAATTGTAAATATTTTTCCTCTGTTTCTGAAAATGTTCTAAGAAAAATTTATGCAGGTAGGTGTGAAAGATTGAGATTGTTCATGCAAAAAAGAATTCCAGAAGATATTCGTCTTGTAATAGAAGCTAAGGTCCGATTAAGAGGAGAAGTTCAACAGTCGTTACTCATTCGGTATATGCCTGGATTAGGAAAAAGTACTTATGCGAAAAAATGAAGGGCCAAAAGTTTAGGGGTTTGTCATAAATGTGCAAGATGGACTTGTGACAAACGATGCAGATCTTTGGGATATGTTTCCAATAACAGAGAAGATAAAATTGGTTTCATTAAGAATGAGCTGAGTAGAGAGTCTTTAGATAACATCTTATTGACTCTTGAGACGCATTCTAGTGGACACGTGCATATTGAAATTCTCCGTTTATGGAAACAATTCCAAGACGAGCGTCATTTTAATAGTCTTGGGAATCCGACTAAAAATGACCATGTTTGCCAATTTATAAGACAATTGGATGGGAAGCATATCCTCGACTCATAGAAGGCGTTGAAGCCGTTTCTGGACGTAAAACCAGAGGAAAATTGTGAGCCACAATCACACTACTGTTTATATGCATGTGTGTTATTATTGTTTTTACTGTTTATTCTGTTTACAACTGTGACCCATAGTTTTGTCATGATAACATATAACCAATATAAAATCTCTCATCTTTCTCTCTATTTTCGCAGACCAAAAAGAATGTAAAAACATGGCTAGATCATCTGCACAAACATTGAAAAATATTTGTGTATTTTGTGGGCCGAGTTCTGGAAAAAATGAAGTGTTTGTAGAAGCATCAAATAATCTTAGAAAGATATTGGCTGAGAGAAAAATTCACTTGGTATATGGGAGGTAATATTGGGTTAATGGGAGGAAGTCAGGTTTTGGGTATTATTCCTACAGCTTTAGCTGAAGTAAATATTACAGGTGTTACGATTGGGGAGGAATTAAAAGTTTCTTCAATGTATGAAAGAATCACCAAAATGATTGAAAATTCTGATGCTTTTATCGCATTACCAGGTGGTTTTGGTACATTAGAAGAAATTTTTCACACTGTTTCTTGGGCACAACTTAATATCCATAATAAACATGTGGGCTTGTTAAATATCAATAATTATTATGACAGTTTGTTGACATTTCTTGATAAAGCTGTGGAACAAAATTTCATTTCAGAAAATTCACGAAAGATGCTCATCTCTGCTTTGACTGCCGACCAATTAATTGATGATTTGGAAGCTTTTGTTCATAAACCTGATCCGATGATAGCAAAGATCAATTGGTCGCAATCAAGCAGTAAGAAAATAAAGTTGGATCATTGATTCAAAAGTCGTGGATTAGTTTGTGTTTGTTTCAGTTTGTTATCTTCAATAAAATTCAAGGTGATATCTCTTTTATTATGTACTCTTTATTAAAAGTTATTTTGACATTAGGAACAATGTCATGTTCTGTTTGGGTGGAGAACAAATTTATAAAAAAAAATAATAATAAAAAATTTCAATTTTTTTTTTAAAAATATATTATTTTAAAATAAAACCATGTTTATTGTTTGTATCTTAGTAATTTTTGCAAAAATATCATACATTACATGTTTGAATGGTTTAAATTAGAACATTTATTAATCTATTTAAGGATGTTTAAATTTTTATTTGAAAAATGTCAATTTTAATATTCTGATCAATATAAAAATATGATTTATGAAATCTTTGTTTAGTGATTAACCATTGTGATAAAATCAGGTATTAAAGTATATGGCCCAAGATATACCTTATAAGAGTGCCTAAAATTTTAAACTCACACATATTTTGTGAGTGAGTGGAGAGGACTGAAAAAATAGCTTTCGAGCCTTTTGTTGAGGATCGGATTGAGTTTAGAAGGGGGGGTTGAATAAACTCAACGGCAAACTTAATCGATTTTTAAGAATGATGTGCTAGAGTTCTGTTAGAGATACTAGCAAATTCTTGTTCAAGTTTAAAGACCAGCAGATCACTAGATAATGTGCGGAAACGATCTGTTGGTTAGTGGGTGAAAAATAGTGAAACAGAAAAGCAATAGATGGCACAAGATTTGTTTCTGGAAGTTCTAAGATGAATCTTCTACGTCTTCCCTTCTTCTGTTTCAAGAAGGTGTCACTAAAAGACTTTGGTGAATACAGTACAACAATTGTACACACCCACTTCAACAGGCCTTACCCTTCGCCTACTGAAACTCTTAATTTTACAACTCAACTACTTGAAATATCTTAAGTTCTGGAAAGAACTCTTTTCCAGTTACAAATTCTTCTATTAATGAAGTGAATAGCTTAAGAAGAGATAAAGAAAATAGCTAGCACAAAATGATCTCAAATGATCAAGTGTATGCAATGAAGCGTGTGCTTCTTTTTCAGTGTTGAGCTTTTGAGATAACTGAGAGTTCTAGCGATGCTCGAATGATATTCTTTGATTGAGATTCGTTCACTACTTATTTCTTGAAAAGTGCTCCGTCTTCATGTATAGG
Source organism: Primulina huaijiensis (assembly GCF_012295235.1). Lineage (NCBI taxonomy): Eukaryota > Viridiplantae > Streptophyta > Magnoliopsida > Lamiales > Gesneriaceae > Primulina > Primulina huaijiensis. The sequence goes on along the minus strand of NC_133317.1, from coordinate 10,615,624 downwards.
CTTAAACCAACGTTAAAATCTGAACGGCTCTTTTGACTTTTCAGTGATTCAGCTTTATTGCTGAAAATGGACCCTGCAGAATACATTAAAGCAATCAGTCTCAGTTCATACAAAAAATGGTAAGCCGTCTTAAATGTTCCCTTACAACATTTAATGGCATTAAATGAAGCAATAAATGCTAGTATCACGTTAATAAATTAACGGTAATATTTAAAGACTTGAGATACGCAACAATCTGCTAGTGTCTATTTCGGGTTTCTAGTTTTAGCTAAGAAGTCATTTGTTAATTAGATTAAGCAGTACTTGATAAGTGCTGCTACTGGTTTTAGCTCGGTACAAGTGCTTCTGGTTTTCTGCTTATTTACATCTACTGGTTTTGTACTAGCATCTCCACAACAAAATTAAGTCTAACAATTTCCCCCTTTGTGGTGATGTCAAAACCTAGATGTCCCTTAGAACGTTAGTAGAATTGAGTAAACAGATTACGAAGCAATTAGTATCCAGAAAATCAAGACAAAACAATAAAATTAGTTTTTTTTAATATCTCTAAAAATAGCTTCATCTGGATTTTGTTCCCTTCCAGAAGAATGAGGTCTGCTGCTACTCGCTCCAGTTCTATCTTCAGCAGTTCTATCTTCTTCCCCCTTTTTGGCATCATCGGCAATGACCCTGGCAATTAAGTCATCCATTCTCCCAGATAGTTGTGGATGCCATTAGTCAACATCTCTAGATATGGACCCTGATTAGAAACTCGATCATTAAGAATAGTGAGAGATTGAGATTGAGAATCAATCTTGGCATCCATTAAGTCCATGGTGGTGGAGATCGAGCGAAAAAGGCCATCATGCTCGGTGAGTCGGGTAAGTATGTCAGATTGAGCAATCGTGAGCTGACTGGAACTTTTGGATATAGCTTGTCGAAAAACAATGGTTTCAGCATACATTTTATGGATAGATTCCTCTGTTTTATGTATTTCCTTGGACATACGGTCTCGGAAGAACTTAGCACCACTGATTTCTATGGCATTTTCACGAGATAACCGCTTGACTATATCAGAAAGATTCTGTAGCTCCTTTTGTAGAGTATCAATCTGAAATTCTAAATCAAATGATTCTGATACTGGTGAAGCAGTTTGTGCAAGCAAGCGTTGTTTAATATCTTCCATTCTGGCGATGCGCACAGGAGAAAGTTGAGAAGGGATAGTAAGAGCAGTAGAAGGTGCAGCTTCTGCTTGAGTGATAAAAGCAGGTTCTGGTTCAGCAGAAGGACCTTCTGAAGCCGTAGATTGATCTGTTGGCCTAGCTTCTGGTTGTTGTAAAGCAGCAGCAGGTTCAGTGGTAGCTTGCGGCTCAACAGCAGAAGGTGAAATAGGCAACATATTTGCCATTTCAGCTTGATGAGCTTCTGAGAAATGCTCAAGCGCTGGAAGAGATGAAGAAGCAGTAATAACAGCAGTAGCAATACCAGTAGCTTCTGGAATGGATTGGACTGGGGGAGGAGAAGCAGAAGTAGTAATAACTGGAAGTGTGTCATCCTGTGCTGCTTGAGTTTGCACAATCGATTCAATCACTTCATCAACCGATGTCAGATTATGAACAGAGATAAGTGATGAAGATTGGGTAGGAGCTTCTTCGGGTGCAGGAGTACTAGAGACCTTGACTTCAAAAGAAGCTTTGGCCGGTTCCTCAACTGACTGCGTCTTCAATATGGCGGGGACAGTGTTGACCCAAAATTTTGGAGGCTGAGAAAAAGTCTTCTCCTTGGTGACAATTTACTCAGACAAATTGTCAGCTGCTCCGACAACATTTGAATGACATTCTGATCAAGAAAAGCACTAGGACCAGTAGAGTCAAAATTTGACTTCAACGTTTTCAGGATAGTGTCCATCTTCTGCTGTTTGAATTTATCCAGAATTTAGTTTCGGCGATTGATGGCTTCTATCACATTTTGTGTCTTGGCAGCAGCAAAAACCTTTTTCTCATTTTTCACAGTTTGAGCAAAAGCACCGGGAGACCTCAAAAAAGTGATTGGATGGTAGACTCTTACCTTGAGCCAATCATCAAAAAATTTCATGTCTTCTCTGGTTAAATTATTAATTTCTTCCAGATGAAGATCGATTGCTGTTTGAATGGTTGATTTGGCTATCGGTGACTGAGACAACTCGGTAATCTTTCCTCTCCCTTTTTCAGAAGTAGCAGGGACTACTGGTTTAAAAGCAGAAGAACCAGTAGCAGATTTTCTAATGACCACTCCAGAAGTTGGTCTGAAAGACTGAGCAGATGAAGGTGCTGATTCAAAGGCTTTAGCTTTGGTGGATGGAACAGCTGGTGGAAAAACCTGTCGAAGAGGAACATCCTCTAATTCAGCAAGAGCTATTGTTTTCTTGATGCGGATTGTGGTGCGACACTTCTTCTTGGATGGGGTGGGAGGCAGTGAAGCTTGTTGAGTGGGTGCTGCTGATTCTTCAAATTCCGTTTTGTCAGAATCAGACAAAACTACACCTCTTTTTCTTTTGATTTTCTTCTGCCCCTTAGCCTGAGATTCCCCAATCTCCTTCTTTATAGCCACAAACTCACCAACTGTTGGTTTTGGCCTTAAGGCAAGAACATTATCAGCATCAGTCATGGTGACTGAAGAGCCATCCTCGTCTGTCGTTCTGGAAAAACCAGCAACTTGCAACATTTTACTGATTTGCACAGCAAATCCAGTACCTTTCCTTACAACCATTTCTTTCATAATTCGAAACAGAAAGCGACTCCAATCCACTTTCTTTTCTGAAGTGATGGCCACCATCACTTGAACCTTCTCTTTGGTCAGTTTGTCGAATGTTCCAGCCTTGACCAACAAGGCTTTTGCCACGATATCAGCGAGTACCTGGTACTCGATCTTCAATAGCTTCTTGAAGCAGGAAGGTGAAAGTTTTTCTCCAGTGGCAGAAAAGTTTGTCAAAGCAATAGACATCTCTTCCTTTGTGATATTCGAAAGCTCGGAGAGTCCAGAAATAGGTAGAAAGAAAGTTGAGCCGAGAAGTGCAACATCAATGGAGATTGATGCATCTCCCTGTGTATAGTTAATCTTTCCTTCGACAACTTCTGCTTTGGCATAGAAATCTAGAAGAGCAGAATTGTAGATAATAGCAGGCGATTCCATGAATTTGCGAAGTCCAGATTTTTCCAAAGATTTGAAAATCTTAACGAGATTCTCATCCTTAATGGTGAGAACAGATGCGAAGTTCACCTGATAAGCATTCAAAGTATAAGCTACGGCCATTTCTGAGTTGAAAGAAATTAGAGATAGATTAGCAGTAGATGCGATAAAGCAGTAGATGCAAAATAATGATCTGAATTCGTAAAGTGCAATAAAAATGAACGGTGAAATGAAATGTACAGCCGTCAGTAAACATAGGGACACGTGTCGATATGTTTATGGATGGTAGAGAGAGAAAATAGTAATGTCAGTTATTCTACTTATTTCAAAATTTTTAAAAAAATGGCGGGTTGTCCGAGGCGGTTTCTAAAATATCAGAAACTGATTTGTCGTTTTATGATAATATATACTGGAAGAAGGTAAAGTGCTGAAACAAATGCAGCACTTTGACAACTTCGGGTAGATACATTGTTTTATCGAAAAGACAAATCAGTTTCTAATATAAATGCCATAAAAATGTTCCCCCTCAATTCATGCAGTAATAAAGGATATTAAACACCAAACGATTCTTGGCAAACTTTCAATCTGAACCATTGAAAATGAACAGTCGCAAGGATCTTTATCTCCTTTGAATACCACTATAAATACCTGCACAAGTTAAATAAGGTTAAGCGTACATAAGATCAAATGAAAACTAATGTGAATGAAGAAGCAGAATCTGATCCATAAGTCGAAGCAAGAAAGTTCAGAAGACAACTTGCTGCGTTTTCTAAGAAGACGTATGAAGATAGCGTTCTTTATATAATGATCCTTGGATCAAACTCCTGGAGTTGTAATGTGAACAATCAAAGAGATTGTTTTCTCTTATTAGGATTGGGATGCAGCATCATTTCCTTCCATAAGCATTCTAATGCAATAAGAGAGTGCTGGTGGATCGATGATACTGAAAAGCTTAGTAGGATACTCTGTGTAATCATTCTGCTGATATCTTCAATTGTACCCCTGTAATGTAATGCATCTGATTATATGAATAAAACATTTTGTTTTTCCATACCTCTTGTGCTGTTCTCATTTTTGAATATTTCTACTGGATTAGAATAAAGAAACAGAAGACACGTGAAAACAGAAAATAATAAACAGTAGTTCTAATAAATCAATTAATCCAAGAACATTACGAAAATACGAAAATTTATTCTCAGGAAGTGGTTTGGTAAAAATGTCTGCGGCTTGCTGATCAGTAGGAATGTATTTCAGACGAATATTCTTCTTTTGCACATGATCTCTAATGAAATGATGTCTGATATCAATGTACTTCGTTCTGGAATGGAGTACTGGATTATGCGATATAGAAATTGCACTGGTATTGTCACGAAATATGGGTGATTCAGAAGCTTGAACTCCATAGTCTTTAAGTTGTTGTATCCAAAGCATTTGAGAACAACAGCTTCCAGCAGCAAGATACTCTGCTTCTGCAGTAGACGTGGCTATGGAAGTCTGCTTTTTGCTAAACCAGGAGATCAACCTGTCACCAAAAAATTGACAAAAACCACTTGTGCTTTTCCTATCCAGTTTACATCCTGCATAATCAGCATCTGAGTATCCAATAAGATTAAACGATGAGTCCTTGGGATACCAGAGGCCCACATTTTAAGTACCATTCAAATATTTTAAAATTCTTTTACCAACAATGAAATGTGATTGTTTAGGATTTGATTGAAATCTAGCACAAATGCAAACAGCAAACATAATATCGGGTCTACTGGCAGTAAGATATAACAATGAACCAATAAGACCACGATACTGAGTTACCTCTACTGGAGTTCCCCCTTCATCTTTATCAAGTTTGATAGACGAGCTCATAGGAGTGGAAGCAGCAGAGCATGCTTCCATCCCAAACTTTTTCAGTAGTTCTTTTGTATACTTAGCTTGATTGATGAAGATTCCAGTATCAAGTTGCTTGATTTGAAGTCCTAGGAAAAATGTTAATTCTCCCATCATGCTCATCTCGAACTGTTCCTGCATTAACTTGGCAAACTTTGCACATAATTTGGGGTTAGTTGACCCAAATATAATATCATCAACATAAATTTGAACTAATAATATATGCTTGTTTTTTACTAGGGTAAACAAAGTCTTATCCACGGTACCGACGGTGAAATCATGATCAATAAGAAATTGTGAAAGTGTGTCGTACCAAGCTCTAGGTGCTTGTTTCAGACCATACAATGCTTTATGTAATTTAAAAACATGATGCGGTAATAGATGATCAGAAAAACTTGGAGGTTGTTCAACATAGACTTCCTCTTGTAGTAGACCATTGAGGAATGCACTTTTCACATCCATCTGATACACTTTGAAATTTCTAACAGCAGCAAAGGCTAAAAATATTCTGATAGCTTCGAGCCTAGCTACTGGTGCAAAGGTTTCATCATAATCTATTCCTTCTTCTTGTCTGAATCCTAGTGCAACCAGTCTTGCTTTGTTTCTGACAACTGTTCCTTCTTCATTTAGTTTATTTCTAAATACCCATCAGGTTCCAATGACAGCTTGGTGAGATGGTCTAGGTACTAGAAACCAAACTTTATTCCTCTCAAATTGATTCAGCTCTTCTTGCATAGCTTCTATCCAGTTGGGATCCAGAAGAGCTTCTTCAATCTTCTATGGTTCATCTTGAGAAATAAAAGCAGCATGCATGTATTCATTCATCATCTGTCTTCTAGTCCTTAGCGGAGCTGTTGGATTTCCAATCACCAAAGATGGAGGATGAGATTTTCTCCAAATAAAAGGATTTAGATTATCTTTATGTAAAGCAGTAGATTGTTCTGGAATGTCAGCTGCTGGTTCTGGAATGCCAGCTGCTGGTTCTGCCATATGAATGTCTGGTTCTGGATTTTGAATGTCCTTGACACTTGCTTCTGCATCATCTTCACTGTCTAGTTCCAGATGAACCCTGTCTAACCTGTTACTTAGATTAGATATGTTAGTAATCTCGGGAGCACTGCTGTCTTCATCAAAGACAACATGAATAGATTCTTCAACATTGAGTGTTTTATTATTGAAAATTCTAAATGCCTTACTAACTGCTGAATATCCAAGAAATAATCCTGCGTCAGATTTTGAATCGAATGCAGCTAAATGATTTTTACCATTATTATGCACAAAACATCTACAACCAAAAACATGAAAGTAAGATACATTCGGTTTACTCCCTTTCCAGATTTCGTAAGGAGTCTGATTATTCTTCTTGTTGATCATTGTTCTGTTTTGTGTGTAGCAAGCAATATTAATAGCTTCTGCCCAGAAGCGCTGAGAGATGTCTGCATCTGCTAGCATTGTTCTAGCAGCTTTTTTAAGTGTTCTGTTTCTCCTCTCAGCTACTCTATTTTGTTGAGGCGTCCTGGCAGCTGAATATTCATGATGAATGCCCTGTTCATCTAGATAAACCTCAAGAGTCTTGTTAGTAAATTTAGTACCTCGATCACTTCTGATTGTAATGACAAAAACTGATTTTTCATTTTGAATCTTTTTCAGAAGTTTGATCAGGAGGCTACTGGTTTGATCTTTTCCAGCAAGAAAGATTACCCAAGTAAATCTAGAAAAATCATCAACAACAACAAGGGTGTACCTCATTCCCCCTAAGCTCATGATAGGGATTGGACCAAATAAGTCCATATGCAATAATTCTAAACACCTTGAGGATGATTTGCTGCCTTTATTTTTGAAACTAGAGCTTACTTGCTTACCAAGTTGACATGCAGAACATATATGATTCTTAACAAAATTTATGTCTGGCAATCCATCGACTAAGTTCTGCTTTTTGAGATTGTTGATAGACTTGAAATTCAGATGATTCAATCTCTTGTTCCACAGCCAGTGTTTATCACTTAGAGCTGCAACTAAACATGTAGGAGCAGTGATATGATCTATGTTCCATGAAATTTTGTAAGTGTTGCCTTTTCTAACTCCGGTTAAAACAGTAGAGTCACCAGCATTTTTAACTGTGCAAGTGTGCTTCTGAAATGCTACTGAAAATCCATTATCACATAATTGACTAATATTGATCAAGTTATAACAAAGATTTTCAACTAAGAGCACATCCTTAATAGTGATGTTACCATGGATAATCTTACCCTTACCCAAGGTTTTACCTTTTGAGTTGTCACCAAAGGTTATCTCTGGTCCAGCAAAACTCACTATTTCTGATAGTAGACTCTTCTGTTCAGTCATATGTCTGGAACATCCACTGTCCAAATACCATGTTGAGTTACTGATCTTGGTTTTCTTCACTTGTACTTGCAAACACAAATTTTAGTATCTGGTACCCAATTTATTTGGGTCCATGCCTTATTAGTCCTTTTGGAACCCACATTTGTACAATTTTTGTACTTCGGGTATCCATGGAGGTGTGTGCAACATAGAGTCTGTTATTTCTAACATTATGCATCTTAGCATGTTGTTCTTCCCTTCTGTTTTTGTTGTCTGGCCTGTATCTCTTCTGAACAGGTCTAGAATTGTAGTACTGGTAGTTTTTAACCTTCATAGGAGGTTGTCTTCCTGAGTTAAATCCTCTACTGGATCCAGAACTCTGGTCAACTCTTTCCTTAGGTTCAACAAAACCCAGACCATAATGCATCCTTCTGCTCATCTGATTTACATTCCTTTCAATTGAAGTAGTAGGTACTTCTGGTTTCTGTACCACACTGGATTTCACAAAATGAATGTACTTTCCTTTGCACATATCCTGTTTTGGCTTAGTATTCGTTTCAGAAGTGCCTTCATCATTACAAAATCCGAGACCACTTCTGTCTCCAGATTGTTTTTGTAACTCTTGCATCTTTTCGAGTGAAATAGAGGACTTATTCTAAGCATTCAACAGTAGCGATAACTTCTGGTTTTCAGAAAGCATCGTCCGGTAATCTGCTTTTACTCTTTCATTCTCAATTTTTAATTTACTCATCTCAACTTGTAAATCATTACAGCTGTCTACTTGCAAGCAAGTTAACTTACTGTTCTGATTTCTTAAGTTCTGATTTTCAATCTTAACTTCCTCGAATGATTGAGAAAGTCTCGAATACTCTTCTACCATGTCGTGTAATGCTTTGACTAAATCAGTGCGTGTAAACTTATCAGAGTCAAAGTCAAATACCTCTCCGGATGTCGAGGTTGATTCTGTATTTGCCATCAGACATTTGATCTCATCTTCATCATTGTCACTTGAATGGCTTTCAGAACCAGAAGATTCAGAACTTGAGTCTGCCCATTTAGACTTACTTTCTTCTGCAATCATTGCCTTTCTGTCTCTTCTGGTCTTTGACGTCCCATTCTCTGGGTAGGGCTCTCATTACCTTTAATGCAACTTCCCTGTTGCCAAAATATTTTCCAAGAGCTGAGAGTTCATTTACAAGGCTGCTGAAGCGTTCATCAAACTCATTCATTGTTTCTCCAGCCTTCATCTTCATATTCTCAAACTTCTGCATGGCTTCGGAAAGTTTGTTTTCCTTAGTTTCTTCGTTTCTTTCACAGATCTGAATCAATTTTTCCCAGATTTCCTTAGCAGTAGGACACATCTTGATTTTGCTGAAGGTATTTTTGTCGAGTGTCTTGTACAGAGTGTTCTTTGCAACGTTGTCAAGATTGGCTTTCTTCTTGTCCTCACTTGTCCATTCATATCTTGGTTTTTCCCGCATCTGAGGTGCGCCTTCAGTAATAACAACAGCTGGATTTGGCTTTAAGATCTTTAATGGACCATCTGTGATGACATACCACATGTCATCATCTTGAGCTGCAAGATGGGCTTGCATTCTGATTTTCCAGTCGTCAAAGTCTTCTTTTGAGAACATTGGAATTTTGCTGAAGTGAGCCATGTCTGTTAAATATTTTTCAGAACATGAATAACCAGCTCTGATACCACTTGTTGAGGATCGGATTGAGGTTAGAAGGGGGGCTGAATAAACTCAACGGCAAACTTAATCGATTTTTCAGAATGATGTGCTAGAGTCCAGTTAGAGATACTAGCAGATTATTGTTCAAGTTTAAAGACCAGCAGATCACAAGATAATGTGCGGAAACGATCTGTTGGTTAGTGGGTGAAAAATAGTGAAACAGAAAAGCAGTAGATGGCATGAGGTTTGTTTCTGGAAGTTCTAAGATGAATCTTCTACGTCTTCCCTTCTTCTGTTTCAAAAAGGTGTCACTAAAAGACTTTGGTGAATACAGTACAACAATTGTACACACCCACTTCAACAGGACTTGCCCTTCGCCTACTGAAACTCTTAGTTTTACAACTCAACTACTTGAAAGATCTTAAGTTCTGGAAAGAACTCTTTTCCAGTTACAAATTCTTCTATTAATTAAGTGAATAGCTTAAGAAGAGATAAAGAAAATAGCTAGCACAAAATGATCTCAAATGATCAAGTGTATGCAATGAAGCGTGTGCTGCTTTTTCAGTGTTGAGCTTTTGAGATAACTGAGAGTTCTAGCGATGCTCGAATGATATTCTTTGATTGAGATTTGTTCACTACTTATTTCTTGAAAAGTGCTCCGTCTTCATATATAGGCTTAAACCAACGTTAAAATCTGAACGGCTCTTTTGACTTTTCAGTGATTCAGCTTTATTGCTGAAAATGGTCCCTGCAGAATACATTAAAGCAATCAGTCTCAGTTCATACCAAAATTGGTAAGCCGTCTTAAATGTTCCCGTACAACATTTAATGGCATTAAATGAAGCAATAAATGCTAGTATCACGTTAATAGATTAACGGTAATATTTAAAGACTTGGGATACGCAACAATCTTCTAGTGTCTATTTCGGGTTTCTGGTTTTAGCTAAGAAGTCATTTGTTAATTAGATTAAGCAGTACTTGATAAGTGCTGTTACTGGTTTTAGCGCGGTACAAGTGCTTCTGGTTTTCTGCTTATTTACATCTACTGGTTTTTTACTAGCATCTCCACAACAAAATTAAGTCTAACACCTTTATTGATCATGAGAGAGGCTATCTAATGTTTAGATCTTGAGTTATTATTTTGAAAAAAAAAATGATATTTCCTGAAGAAAAAAAAAGTGAAAAAAAAACAAAAAGAAAGATGTTTAAGATCTATGTAATTTTTAAGTTATATGATACGACCCATTTATCTCTTATAAAAGAAAAAAAAAGAAAAAGAGAAATTTATTGTACAAATTAAATAAATATGTGGTCAAGAAGCATAAACTTAGTCTGATCATGATGTTATGAAAAAAAAAGATCAGGAAAAAATATATAATAAGAACAACTAGATTTTGAATCAATGGATTTCCTATCTTTTGATTAGTTTGACTCGTTTGTCTGTCTGCATTCTGTAAACCATTTTCCTGAGTATTTATCTATATTCCAACTCCATGAGAGAAATTGTTCCCATAAATTGAAAATTTTATTAACCCGTGAGGATATAGAGTTGAGACTCTTACTAGGAATTTCTGAAGGCCATGTACATTTAACTACCTGAAAATAAGCTTTGAATTGATCAGCTCAGATTATTTCATAAATTATAATTATGATGATCTTGATATAACTTTGACAGTTTTCAAATTTAATTTAAACACTTGGATAATTCCGATTACATTTCTATTTCAATTAATCAATATGTTTTGTATTGCTATTAACGCTTAAATTGCTAGGGACTAGCAATAAGCTGGTTTGGGGGTGTGATAAATATAAAAATTGTACATTAATTAAATGTTTTATAATATAAATTTATAGTTTTTGTTTTATTTAATGTTTAAATATTATATGTTTTATAATAAATTGTATAAAAAATAAGTTGTTGTGTAATTATAAGTTTTTACTATTTTTACAGGTTCGATAAAACAAGAATAAACTTGGCGTTGCAAATGGGATTAAGATGATTCTTGGACCTGTAGAAAGTTGATGATAATATCTACAATATTGGTGACAAGCATGAGATAAAAATCTTCTCACAATTGGGATCAAATTAAGCAACAAACAAAGTTACCAAAGGAGTGGCAGTTTTACCATGCTCTAATATTTTGACCATATCTCTCAAACTACTTGGTCAAATGGTTAAAATAAACTACCACAATTCAAACAACTCAATTATCCACATGTTTTATTTTATGTGGAGAAGCAAAATTGGATGGGAATATTTTTAAAAGTGATTTGTATTAAAATATAATTTCTTGGAACACCGATGAAGACTTTTGTGTAAAAAAATAATATTTTATTTGTGGTTGTCTCCCCAAATTTAGCTATAAATAGGGGTGCATTGTAATGAATTGAGATATCCCTCATTCTATGAACAAATCTTTGAGTTCATAATATTTCTCTCTTTATTTTTCTTTTGCACAGCATATCCCCTTGACTGTTTCATTGACTGAAGCATATTCCTCAGAATGGTGAAAATCACGTTTCTCCAATTCATCTTCTTTCTAGCCATGATCACCGTCATGACTTGAAATTTCTCAAGAGTAAGAGCAGCAAATGAACCGGCTTTAGCTAGTATCCTTTTTGCTGAAATATCAGCCAGCAATTGTATTTCTGGTTTGAGTTCTTTCTTGGGATCAGAAACTTTGATTTTCCGACCATCAGCTGACAGAAGAGATTGCATCTCCTCAATATCAGAGGTTTTCACCTCTGAGAAGTTGATAAGCCCATCAGTAGGCAAAGAAAACAGTACGCCGAAAGCTTCTTCAGAGATGATCAGCAACTGACCATTGACGGTAGCAGCGAAGTTTCCATCAACAGTAACATATCCAGAAGAATAGAAATCATAAAGCTCCTGTGGATAGATTTCTTGAGAGGATTGTCCCAGAAATGTCTTTAAACCAGCTGTTTCTAATTTCAGAAATACGTCCTTGATGTTTGCATCATTGACTTATGAAACTGATTCAAAGTTGATAGCCATAGCATTAAGAATATGTGCTGGAACTTGGTTTGCCATTTCTGATAGTTAGGGAACCTGAAATTTTGCAATGTGAAAGCTTTGAGTTTGAATATATATATATATAAAAGCAGAGTTTTTGCCTAAAACAGTAATTTCCCGCCAAAATGTCATTTCTAAAAATGGAAAGTAATATCATGAATATAGAAATATGTGTACTGCAATAAATGATCACTTTAATTATTGTTTGCATTGATTATATCAATTCATTTAATTCAGATTTGAATTTTTTTAATTTTTATATTAATTCAAATGTAATTTATGTATTATATGTTTTTTATTTTTTACTCAAATTGAAATTAAATTCTATTGAAAACGTAAATTATACTAAAAATTATCCATTAATTATATCAATCAATTTAATTAAAACTGTATAAATAAATTTAAAATACAAATGATTGCAATATTCAGAATGATTCGTGAGCTAAATCATTCAAAAATACATTTTGCTATTTTAAGTAATTTTCTGCTCAAATTACTTACTAAAAAAATACAATATTTAATTAGTTTATTTAATTTTTCTAAAAATAAAATTGATTGAGTGTTAAAAGTTATCACTACAACAAGGTTTTCCAACGGACATTAAATTACTATTTAATAATCATAAATTTTTGATCTCAAATGCATATTATTTCGAAATTACCTTAATTTGAAAGAATTAATGTATTGTAGTTTTATTCCAAAACCATATGTATATTGTATATCTTGAATTGTCTTCTTAAAAATTCAAATAAGAGAGCACAAGAAAATTTAAAGAGATAGATTCAAAAGAGTTTCAAATGTACATTAAATTACTCTCAATAAACATGTATATTACCCTCAATAATCAGAATTGTTTTGACACCCAATGCATGCAATTCGCGATTTCCATAATTTGAAAGAGTTAATGTATGGTATAATTCTGTCAAAAACATCCGATGTATAATTTTTGTCCCTTGGAATGTTTTATTTGAATTTTAAATTATAAATAATATTGCAATATTGCATATTTTATTAGAAACCATTTTATTCTATTTATCTTACTAAATTTATCTATTCCAAAATTGAATTCTGAAATGACTCCTCTTATCAGCACCATATATGAGTTTAATCCTTCCAAGATGTAATGTTCGTTCAAATTTAGATTTGTTCGTTATTATGAACTACCTACATATGGAAACAACGAGAACAACGAAACATTAAGTTTGAAATATGTCTTTCATGATAGAGAAGTAAAAAAATATTATTATTCTATTTATACAAAATTTTAATTATTACGTATTACTTCATTCTATATTACAAAGTTCACGGATACATGATAGTATAAAATGTCCCGTAATAAAAATGATTAAACCAATTCTAAAGAAAGTACACATCTTATTAAAAGACATCTTATAAAATTTATTGACATTGTTTTGAAATACACATAGTAAATGTTAAAAAAATAACTTTTCTGATTTATACATAATTTACTTATGATCAAATGTTTCATTTTTCTTTCAGAATAACAGGTTGTGTATATTATGAAGATCTTTTGTAGATAAAATTACATCCATTTGGATAAAGATATTGATGAAACAGTTATTGTTATCATTCAAATGTGTCAAACACGTGCCATGTCACAAAATTGTTTGTGAATGTCGATTTAGACGAAATTACTAACTTTTTTAAAAAAATATTTCTCATTAATTTTATTGAATGCGATATAAAAATGTTTTTTATAACATGTTGAAAAATAATAATATATAGCTTCTCAAAAATTAAAGAATTAAATATGTATTAATATTGGTGGTCGACATCAATACACTAAACACGTATCTTATGCTAACACAATCTAAAATTTTGATATATGATAGTGATTATTAACCAAAAAAATTAATCGACATGCGTTGTATTTAAGAAACTTTTTTAAAATTAGCGATAAAATAGTTTTTATTTTTATTTTTTATAATTGTATTATTTTTTTCAATTTAAATATCTATTCATTTTTCACTAATTTTTAATAATATCATCCCGTGCATCGCACGGGTTAAATACTAGTTTGCTCTGAAAGATAATGTACGCGTAAGAAAGAACTGAATTGGAGCGGGAAAAGGTACATATGTAGGTGACTGTTCAATATTTGGACACGTGTCAGTCCATGGAAATTTGAATAAAATCGTGAGTACGTGTGTACAATTTTACATGGTTCAAACGGGTCCACGTTTTAAAATACTATTAATCATTTAATGCGAAAACCGACAGTCACATCATTGATTTGGAATAAAATACGATTAATTAGTTAACTTATATGAGAAGATTAGCTAAATTATCAACTGAACGATCAGTTGTGAGACTGAATCATTTCAGATGAAAATTCACTAACTACTGTCTTCTTAGTCAACCTCTTAAAATAGATATTTCCCATTAATTTATACATCTTTAAATTAAAGGGAATTAAGCAACTGATAAAAGACGTAATAAAAATCTTATGCTCAGAATATGAATCGTCCAGAGTAATGATGGCGTCTCTTCAGTTTCCTTGAGCCCTGGCTATTAGTAGACATGTCAAGTGTCAAGGTTAAGCACAGAATATCATCAAACAAATATCAGTTTAAACGCAAATGGCAGGAGCGAGTGGTTCGAAGAGTCTGGATATGGCTGATGCATTCATGGAGTCTGCACAGGAGTCTAGAAAATCTGCAATAGAGGACAGTTTTTGAGAAGATTCTGCACTATTGGCTTAAGCTTCAGGACCTCCAATCCCTTCAACAGGAGGAACTAGTTGCTAACCTCAAACGGTTAGCAAAAATGAGGAAGTATCGACGACGTCTTTACGTCGCTGATGAGGTGGAAATCTTTACTGATGAAGGTGTCTACCTCCTGATTCTTAAAAAAGAAAGGAGGACTCTGAGAAAAATAGCTGTCTCATAGGGCTTCCTAAAGACTTCAGCTGGGAAAGTAACCAACTGGTTATCCCAGTGGTGGTCTGCAGTAAAAAAAGAGATATCGAATTTAAGCATCTACTATTATAATAAATAAAATGTTTATTTCAGTTTATCGTTGAGTTTATACTTTTCTGCAATACTAACTGACAACAGTTGACAAACAAGGAACTAACTGTCATGATATTTACTGCCAACTAACTGACTGAGCAGTTAGCAGATGATAATAACCTTAATCACGACTGATAACTCAGATAATGACCATGATATAATCAAGTTAAATCAATTAAACCAAGTATGTTATGAAAGTAAGAAAACTTAGTCTCGGGCAATGGTTTGGTGAAGATGTCAGCCGATTGTTGTTCAGTTGAAATATATTCCAGTCTGATGGCTTTCTTCAAGGCATGATCTCTGATGAAGTGATGCCTGACATCTATGTACTTGGTCCTTGAGTGAAGAACTGGGTTGTAAGTGATAGCAATCGTACTAGTATTGTCACAAAATATGGGTGATTCTTTGGCATTCAGTTGTTGCTGGATCCAGAGCAGCTGAGCACAGCAGCTTCCAACAGCAAGATATTCTGCTTCAGTTGTGGAAGTAGCTATGGATTTCTGCTTCTTGCTGAACCAAGAGATCAGTCTGTCTCCTAGAAACTGACACGATCCACTTGCACTTTTACGATCAAGCTTACATCCTGCATAATCTGCATCTGTATATCAAACTAAATTGAAAGAAGAGTCCTTAGAGTACCATAACCCAACATTTGGCGTGCCTTTAAGATATTTTAAAATACGTTTGGCAGCTGAAAAACGCGATTGATTAGGGTTTGCTTGAAATCTAGCACGCATACAGACATCAAATACAATATCAGGACGACTAGCAGTTAGGTACAATAATGAACCTATTAAACCTCTGTAGATTTTCGTCTCAACTGATATTCCCCCTTGATCAGTGTCCAGTTTAACTGATGAACTCATGGGAGTGCTTACAGCTGAACATGATTCCATGCCAAATTTCTTGAGCAACTCTTTCGTGTATTTAGTTTGACTGATAAAAATACCAGTCTCCAATTGCTTCACTTGCAGTCCAAGGAAAAATGTCAGTTCTGTAGTGCCCAACATCAGTACACGTAAATTCCATGCGATTATTTAATATTTAAATCATTTATTTAATTTTAAATTGATTTTTTAGTGATGCATGATTTATTTAAAATGCATTATTTTAAATTATTTATGTTTATGTGATGCAAGTTAAAATATTTTTCGAGTTTCATGTTTCAGGCGATTATTCGAGGCGGGATTGAGGAAAAAGACAGGTGACGATTTTGGCGATTTTAGCGTGGTATTTTATTTTAAGTGAGGACTGTGGTATTTTAAAAGATTTATTTAGTTTCACCATTTTAAAAGCTTAATTTAATTATTTGGTGATTTAGGAATTTAAAACCTTTATAATTTATCCATGTTGCGTTTTAAATAGTAATTTGGGTTGGGTAGTAAATTCAAAGGGGATTAATATTTCAAGTAGTAATTTAATTAACATTTTTAATTAGTCAATTGAGCACAAATTTAACCCTAATTAACCCTAACACACGCACACACCCACTAACACACACACCATCGGCTAAAACACACAACACACACCTACACATTTTATTTCAGAATTTATTCTTTTGTGAGAGAAAACCTAGGGTTCTTCCTCATACAGCAGCCGCCCCTATTCCTCTGATTTCCCAGCAAATTTTCGTTAGCTTTCTTCAAGGATTTTAGCGCCACGTTCGTCCCGGATCAATCCTCGCGCTATCTCCGCTTCGGTATCGCTGTATCGTGAGTTTTAATATCAAAAGTCACGTATAATCTGTTTTTCTTGCGTCGATCATGTCATAGTATGCGTTGCGATGTATTTTGTATGAAAACCAGGTGAAGGTTGTGTAGAAGTATGAACAATCATGTTTAGATCACTTTTGAAACCATTTTTGGATCTAAAATCACGTTTTTGCTGTCTTTTTAAATACTGCGATTCTTCGGTCGTGATTCTGAGAAACCTTTCAACATAAAAATCGTGGAACTTTTTCATACCTTCGTTTGACATAAAATTCGAAATTTTTGGACAAAAATTGAGTGAGTTATGGTCGTTTTTGTGGGACTGCTCAAATTGCGTTTTCTGAAAATATGTTATTGATATGTTCTTGAAGTTTTATTGTTTCAGGCTTCGTTGGGGATCGACGGGTGATCGCTGCTGCGTTTAGGTATATATAAATTGATGTTGGGGGAGATTATTGGTGTTCGTTCCGTGCCGTTAGGCATTTGATTGAATTAAAAGTCATAAAACTTGTTTTGGTGTCGAATGTCGTATTCACGGATTTGGGTTGCGTTGTTTGTAAGGCGTAGTTTTTTTGGGGTGTTTTTGAGGGCTTGAGTCATTGCCATAGCGTCCTAGGATGGGTCTCGAGTAGTCGTTTCATGGTCGGGATGATAGAGTTAGGAAGATTAAGTCACAAGAATGGGATTTATCGTTGGTGCGTTTCTCCTGCAGGTACACTGACCCAGGGCCGGACCCTCAGTCCCACACGGGGTCCGTGCCTTTGTTTTCTTCGGAGTGTCAATTTTCAGAGTCTACACGGACCCTCACACAGACCCAAGCACGGGGTCCGTGTCCTCACTTTTTTTCGAGTAGGCTTTTACGGTACCTACACGGACCCTGACCCGGACGGGTGCACGGGGTCCGTGTACTCTCATTTTTGGGAAAAGTATATTGATTGTTTTGGGATTCTATGTCATGGTTTATACACTTCGGTGTTGAGCACGAATACCTTCGTCTAAGTTATGCAAGTTAAGTATTGAATCCACGTTAGTATGTTGCAGAAAAAACCTCAAATGAGATCCAACGAATCCCTCAACGCTAAGTAAGTATGTTCGACGTGCAAAAGAAATTACTTTTAAGTTTTTGGAGGTATGCTAAATGTCTTGTGACCAAACTATGAACGGGTTTGGAAGCCGGAGAACGTGTCCGGGGCCCTCTCCAACTATGAATGGGTTTGGAAGTCGGTGAACGTGGCCGAGGACCTCTCAATCCCGTTAAAGCACGAACGGGTTTAGATCAGGATTGGAAAGTGTTAAAACATGAACGAGGACCAATCCACCCGTTAAAGCATGAACGGGGATCTCATGTATGTGGCAGTGGATTTGTAATGCCCGAGATTTAATTACTGTAATCAGAAGTGGATTAATTAACAGTATGGAGATTGTAAGAGCTCAAGTGGAGAAGACAGGCGTCGGTACATCACAAGACTAATCTTTTGTACAGAACCTTTGGCGCCCGAGCGGTAGAAAAGGACCGCCCGAGCGCCAGTGCAGAACACGGTTAGTACTTGGACAGAACGTCTGGCGCCTGAGCGGCAGAAAATTACCGCCCGAGTGCCAGTGTGTAACAAGTTGGACACTCGGGCAGAACGTTCCGCGCCCGGGCGATAAATTGTGACCGCCCGAGCGCCGCTTGCAATGCAAGAAAAATAAGCCACGTAGCTTAACCATGCCAGTAGATATATATAATGTTTTAATTTCCTTCAGCAAGAATCAGAAAAGAAGAAATCGAGAAAGGAAACGAGAAAAGCTTCAGAAATCCTTACGCCTTTATATTTCGATCCGTTCGTTAGATTTTGAATATGACTTCGGTACTGTGTTTCTATCGACAAGAGCTTCAACTGGACGTAAGTTTTGTTACGTTTTGATATGTGTTGAAATTATGCTATTGCCAGAATTGAATAAAATTCATATATGATGTTCTTGACATATTAGACATCATAGAATCGAAGTCAGATTAAGAAACAGATTGATTACGGATTTGTTATAATTTTTCAGATTATATTGAGTTGTATTGGACAGATTTGGATTATGGTTAGATTATGGATTATATTGGATATTGGTTATGATTTGTAATTGATATCTATTGTTGTCTGAGTTGACGGGGATATTGAGATTGTGCCGTTATGCCGATGATTTGAATTAAAAGCAGATTAATCAGATTCAGTATTGAATTGAGAATGGAAGGTTGATATTATTATTCTCGATATGTCCTTTCAGATTTACAGAGACAATCTTGAGTTCAGAACTTCCGTTTCTTCCGACCGAGACTACAAACGAAAGGTATAAGTCAATGTGGTATTGGGAGATCGACACAAGTAGGATATACTTGTGTTTCCCTAAATCACATACTATTTGTTATTATTTGCATTAATTTGATTTGATATGCTTGTTCTATTTATGTATAGAGAGCATGTGTTAGACGAATATTAGATGAGTGATCTTGTGACAGAAGTACCTGATAGTGGTGGGATCGCCACGGGTACATTGCACGATGTCACAAGATAGTGTATTGGCGATAGTGCCACAGTCTGTGACGGATAGGTCAAGACACTGAATGTTTGGTTATATGGATAGAATCGGAGTTTCTTCTATTACTGTTGGTCGATATAGGAATACCAACGTCTGGAAACTGGGATCCCTAGACTAGGATTGAGTCTACTCTGAATTGTAAAGTTACGAGCATTGTCGACAGTCTGATATTGATTATGTTTCAGATTTTGATACATATTGCTGTTATTTGTTACATGCTTTATATTTGTTTATATAATTGCATGTTTCGTTGATTTATACTGGGATTGATTCTCACCGGAGTTATCCGGCTGTTGTCGTGTTTGTATGTGTGCATGACAACAGGTGGGACAGGTTCAGGGTCGAGGAGATGAAGAGAGAGATCGTGATTAGAGTGGAGACTACGGACTTGATCTGAGATAGGGTTGAACACTTGATATTTAGTAGTTGAACCTTAGTTTGTAAATGATTGTATATAGTACAAGACTTGTACTTTTCTTTTCTACTGATATGTATAGTAGAGTGATTCCATTACGTTCCGCATTTGATATTATATTTAACAAGAAAAGAAAAAAAATTTAGACCCTGTCTACTATAATTGATTAATTAGTCCCAATGACGATTAAGAACATGATTAGCGTCCGGGTTCTCACAGGATTTGTCCCTGTCAGCCCAATACTGTGGTTTAGTCTGATCAGGCGTATTTATATATGGGTCACTTGCTTTGAAACATGTCTCTACGCAAAATTATGTTATGTATGCTCATTATGTACGAAGCAATCATGTTGATGAAACGTTCTACGTTGATGGCACGTCTATGTATGTATGTAAGTTCAAGTTTTGATGTATGTTCAGTTTTAGTATGTACGCCCTATTTTAAAGTTGCATGTGGTTTTATTATGTATTACTCGTTACTTACAGTTTATACGTGTTGAGTCTTTAGACTACTAGACTTGATCGATGCAGATGAGGATGATTTCGAGGAGACTAGGGATGGTGATCATGGATCAGGCTTGGACTGAACGGGAGGCAAAACCCGAGGACCACCATGTTTTGAAGTTTTAATGATATTTGAAATGTTGAAAATAGTCTGGATTTTTATGTTACGATTTCGAGGTTCAAGAAAATACTTTTGGCAGACATTGTGTTGAGACGTACAGTTTATTTAACCAAACTTTGAAAGTTCATTAATTAATCAAGAAAATTTTTAATTCTTCCGCAAATTTTAAGTCGTAAAAAGTACAGTACGTTACAACTGGTATCAGAGCGGTGTTCTTGTAAAGGGTTATGCCTATTGACAGTTGCAAGAAGCTCACGAAGTCACACCTCAAGTCTGTAAGTTTTATAGTTTTAATTCTGTTATGTAGTAAGCATTGAATCATGATTTCAACATGTGCATATTTTAAAAGTTCAAATTTCGTGCATCTATTGCTATTATCATTATGTTCATGCATGTGGGTTTACGTGTTGGGTAAATGATTGGAACAGTATGCCTCCTAGACGCGTGATTAACCGGGAAGTAAGGAAAGAGGACAGAGAGACCCAAGATGAGGAGAGGGCCAATCATCCACCTCCACCTCCGAATACGCAGGCGCAGATGCTTGCAGGCATGACGCAGTTCTTCGTGCAGTTCGCGGAGAACCAGGCTGCAGCAGGAGGTACAGGGGAGAGGTCAAGACCAGAAGCAGTCTATGAAAGGTTCAAAAGGATGAACCCAAAGGAGTTTTCACGGACCACTGACCTGATGTTAGCGGAGGGGTGGATTAAGTCCATCGAGGTAATTTTTGATTTTATGGAGCTGACAGACGCAGATAGAATCAGGTGTGCCAAGTTCCTTCTGACCGGGAACGCCAGGCTATGGTGGGAGAGTGCGTCAGTGTCAGTGAATTTGCGAACACTGACTTGGGATGGTTTTAAAGAGGTGTTCTACTCCAAGTACTTCACTGAGGAAGTACGATCTAGGTTTACTAGGGAGTTCATGGCGTTGCGACAGGGAGACAGCAGCGTAGCCGAGTTAGTGCGAAAGTTTGAAAGAGGGTGTTACTTTGTGCCCCTAATAGCTAATGATGCCCAAGAAAAGTTGAGGCATTTCATGGATGGATTGCGGCCGATCTTACGCCGTGATGTCCAAGTTGTTGGTCCTACTACTTACGCAGTTGTAGTGTCAAGAGCTTTGGTGACAGAACAGGATCAGAGAGACATTGAGAATGACAGGCAGGGAAAGAGGCTCTATCAAGCTCCACAGCAGCAGCAGCAGCGACCTCAGTTTAAGAGGCCGTTCCAAGGGCAACTAGGGATGAAGCCCTATCAGGGACCACCGAATGGCAAGGGTCCTATCCCGCAGCAGAAGGCTCCGCAGAGGCTCGGTAATTTCCCAGTGTGTCAGAAATGCAATCGCCAACACCCGGGACAGTGTCTATGGGGATCAGAGAAATGCTTTAAATGTGGAGCGAGTGACCACATGCTTAAGAATTGCCCACAGGGGGTGCAGCCGACCCAGGGCAGGGTGTTCGCCATGCATGCACAGGAGGCGAACCCAGACACGACGCTGTTGACTGGTAAATTATTTAATTCAGTACAGTATTAAATTTTTGCCTTGCATGTTTGTTTTTGATTTGGAATTTCTAGAGTGCTAGTTGGCATTTTGGTGTCTTTTGTTGCATAAGGCTCTAATAATAGAACTTTGGGGATATAAGTTGTGTTGTGCTAACGTCTCTCAGGAAATATTTTCATTAAGAGATTAGCTACTTGATGAAACTTAAAATTAATAATTTATTATATGTTAAAACCTATATTTTAAAATTTAAGTTTCATTAAAATTATAAAATTATGTTATTTTAGTATTGTGTGTTTATATTTAAATGTCTTACTAAATATGTTTTATTTTCAGGTTTTCTACGTGTTGGTAAAATAATGATAACTCAAGCTAAAAAATTCAAATGGAGGTGATTCAAACATTTTTGAAATTCTTGAGAAATTATCTACAACTTTGCAGATGACATGATTGCCTAAATATTTGGTTAAGATGATCAAATTGTGAAAATATCAAAAGGAGGACAAATTTACTTTTACCTTGATCAGCATATAGTAAAAAAATCATAACTATTTCAATATTTAACCAAATGAGGTGAACCAAGTGGCCAAATTCATCTACAGACAATTTCCCACATGTTTGCTGTTTTGAGCTAAGTCAAATTCGGTGATTAAAGTCGTGGAACAAAACATTGAAAGAAGGGACAAGGTATTAAAGTTGGAGGAGACAAAGACTACTATTACAACTACATGGCATTAATAAAATTTTTTACACTTTCTCTCATTTGGCCTATAAATAGAGGCCTTGTTCTAGCTTGAGAATTAATATATCTCATTGTAAAATAAAGTGTGAGTGTGTATAAAAGTTTTAAGTTCCAATATATTTTTCATTTTCCAAATTATGACTGATGTTTTTAGTGCAGATCAAAAGTAAGTTCATG
Organism: Primulina huaijiensis; assembly: GCF_012295235.1. Taxonomy (NCBI): domain Eukaryota; kingdom Viridiplantae; phylum Streptophyta; class Magnoliopsida; order Lamiales; family Gesneriaceae; genus Primulina; species Primulina huaijiensis. Next base: position 10,592,797 of record NC_133317.1, on the reverse strand, counting down.
GAAAGCTAAATCTATTATGTCAAGGTGAAGAAGATGAATTCTTGGTGAAGTAAGATTGTTTATATTTTGTATATTCTTTCTTTATTTCTTTTCATTTTGCTAATTTTTTTTTATTGTAGGTATAAAAATGAATTATTTTTTGTTATCAATTTACATCAAATGCTTGATACCATTGAAGTGGTTATCTTGATTTGTTGTTTAATTTTGATACAATAAATATTTCATCAATTATTATTGTTATATTATATATATATATAT